>NC_052514.1:38784892-39076247 GCF_014356525.2 Nilaparvata lugens
ATTGATATATGAGGAGCAGATGTTCAATAGCGTTGCTTGGAGGACCTTATGATGAAAGTTATCCTCAAAATAAAATAATCTGAATAAAATATATTAGTGGTATAGCGTACAAAAAAATACTTATCAGCTCATTATACATTCCATTGGATATCCCAATTGAAATGAAACTGGTTATAAAACTGCAGTATCAATTTCAAGTTTGGTACAATGTCAAGAGTATACTACTGTAAGTTATTTGCTTTTTTCATAAAAGAACATCCTGTTTAATAAATTCACACGGTACAGGCAGTGTTGGTGAATATATGGGAAACAGTATGAATTGAAAGTTCTTAGAGACTGTTCGTAGAGACAATATTATTGTGAAAACTTTTAGTTTTGAAAGGTGTGGGAGGTGGATGTGGGAAAAGTATTTAGGGGGTTGACAGCTCATATTAAGCTGTGTTTTCGTAACGGGCAGAAGCAGAATCGATTGCAGCGCACCCAAGCGGGCAGAAACAGTAACATTCAAAGAACTAGTTCTTTGACATGAATTTTGCTTTATGTGTTATGGGTAATGAACTTTTTGGGTTGTCCAAAAGGTAATTCTAAAATGATTATTGGATATTTAATTCAATAAAGTGAATAAATTGCTTTTTATAACTCAGATAACTTTTCCACAATTATTAGTTACTTCAATTATGCTAAAATTTATGCTTTATAGGCATGTCAATCAAAGAGTTAACTTTTCATTTCCTATGCTTGAAATTTGTAAGGGTGAATTATTTGAAGTAACTGATTGTATTTCATTATTAATAAGATATTATTTTATTAACTAGAAGCATTCCATTATTAATAATATGTATTATTATTATAATTATTTTATTAACTAGAATCAATTGCCTTCAGAGTCAATGCATGTTCTTTGAATCACATCGTGTATAGGTGGGCCTACCTACTATGAGTACCGTATTCAACTTCAAAGGCCTATTGAAGCTCTATCGAAAAAAAAATCAAATTAATAAATGAGTGCTTTACTTTTGGCATTTTTGGAATCTACGGGTTATATTACACCAAGAGAAATAAATATTGTAAACGTTTTTTAGGCAATTTTATTTAAGCAGTCCCCTTTTTGATCATTGGATAGGTACGGTCCCGGCTGATATACTTAAATAAGAATAGTGAGGCCCATTGCCTGCCTAAATCAATATGCCTTTTTAGGCAAGGGTCAATTAGGGACTCCTCACCAGTAAAAGTTATACGAATCTTGAAAATTATTATTATAGATTACTGTAACACATATGACATGTACAAAGTGTATTCAAACAGGCGAACTAATTTTAATAATTATTGTTGAGATAACTATATCTTGCTAGAATAAACAGGTTCTGTTATGGTACTTTAAAAAACACATAGCCTATTTTAAAATGGATAAATATCTATCAATAATTCTGAAGGTAACTAGTACCCTAGTGATATTCCAAAATGAAACATGATTAGTTTCGACATTTTCAATAAGGACTCTCTTGACAATGACATAATTAGAAACTTGTCATGCTTATTTTGAATATATTAGGGTAGGCCTACTAGTTATTTTTCATAATTAAACATTAAAGTTGCCCTATTAAAATGAATACTTTATTAGATATTCATTAGAATTAGAGTAGCCATTCAAACTTCTTATTTACTATAATGTTCTAAAAGCTTATCAATTTTAATCAAAACCTTGGAAATATAGTCTAGAAGGTTGAATTAAAAGTAATTATATTTGATGTGGCTTGGAACATAATATTTTCAACTTTTGCTTGAGTTATTTTTCATATTCAAAGGATTATTACCCGTTCAATGCAGTACATGAGTACTATTATTTAATTCTTAATGCAATACATAATTGTGATAGCTTACCTTACTTTATATAAAATTCGAGTCTATTATTTTATAGTTACCTATAGCATTTGCCAGTCAGCAATGTTAAATGATTTTATTATTTCCAAAAGAAGCAGAAGCCATACAGAACCAATAAAGTTGTTGATAAGAGTTCGATGCTGTTGGGTTGAATATAGTTTTAAAAATCCCTCAAGTATAAACCATCAAAACTTATTTTATTAGCTTCATGTCACTTGCTGTTTTCTTAAACTACCTGAATTGAAGCAGTTAGCAGGAGCGATCGCCCAACCCCCCCCCCCCCCCCAAAGAGGATATTATTATGAATAACATGAAATAAACACATCAAGATTTACTGAAAAAATTAATATATTTCTTAGATTAGTCCATCTCTTTCTTCTGTAGGCTACTACATCATACATGAATATATCCATGGAATATTATTCATAGTTGATTTTCTTTGTCATCCTCTACTTCTGGCTGTTACACCACTAGGCCTGGAATCAAAAAGTTATAATTTATTATTCATTATAAAAAAACTTTGCAAAGTGAATTCTGAAATTGATTGTTTGTAATCTGTATAAGTTTTCAATTATATTTCTTGGCAAGGAACCCCCAATAATGAAAAGTAATATTATATGAGAAATTCCAACAATCAGTTGAATTATTATTAGCATCAATCTCCATTTAGGATTTGGTAAATAATCAGTGTGTCCCAAGGTCAAAATAACTTGTTGGTGAACAACATATTTTTGGATACCATGAACAATTCATTCATTTCTGTGGTCAGTAGGCCTACTCTCGACCGTTTGGTTTATTTGATTCTTCAAAAATGTACTGCATAAAGTAATTATTGGTTCTATATTTAGAGAAACAAGTTTAATGAAACAAATGGGAATATAATCAATTAATTGCTTGATCCGAAATGATGATTATCTACAACATTATAAGTAGAACTAAGTGATTTGAAAATGAATACCAAACTGTAAATACATAAATCCCTCTAAAAACAATGCAGGTATTTCATCCATGAATTCAATTATAAATTTTAAAAGGTGGAATCACTGTCATTTAAGCTATTATTCAGTGTTTTTTACCAGCACTTGCTGGTTGAATTTTTGAAGTCATCTATTCATACTTCTAATGTATGGTCTTTATAAAGTTCAACATTCACTCAAGATCAAGATGAACAGTTGAGAAGAGTGTTTAAGAAACAATGTATTCACTCATCATTCAGGGAATAGAGCTGTTCATAATATTTGGGATTTCCTCCATAATGAAATAATTTATGTAACAAAATCTAATAATGTGATAAAATTGAATCAATAATCTGATGTTAAAATGATATCACATTATTAGATTTTGTTAAATTATTTCTTTATGGAAGGAATCTCAAATATTATGAACAGCTCTATTCCCTGAATGATAAGTGAATACATTGTTTTTTAAACACTCTTTTCAACTGTCCATCTTGATCTCATGTGGTTTCACGTAGTTTCGAAATATTAAAATTTCCTGTAAGCTATTAGCCTAATGATTTTGTAATTCAGTCAGTTTTTCAATTATTTTAGTCACATACCATATTTATGTCTTACTATTTGAATATCTAACATCAAATCAATAATAAAACATTGTGGATAAACTTTTTGAAAAAATGGGAAACTGTATAAAATGACATCGCCCACATATAGTTTAAAAAATGTGTGGAATTTGATCTTACCTAACTAACTTATTCTATCTATGGGTTCCAAAGAATTTTTCCATCCTGGTCAACAAAAATGAATTCATATGCATTTCCTTTGAGCACATTCTCTTCAATATTTTGTTTGTAAATGGTACCTGAAAAAAGAAACATATTAATCTTTCAAAATATATTTTGGAGATAAAGTGAAGTTAATCATCAATGATAATACATAGGCCTAGTTTGGACTTTGAATAAATTAGAAGTGAACTGGGCCTCAATAAACTATTTACATTAGATAGACTAAACATACTATAAGTATATAGCCTATTACATTCGTAGCACATAACAGAAAACACTTTAAAGTTTTATAATATAAATTAAAACAGGAGACACACGACATAGATAGATTGAAAACACTGAAAAACTTACATTACACTCTTTGCTTGGTCGAGAAAAGGGACACAGTTTCTCGAAAATTTCCGATTATAATGTAAGTTTTTCAGTGTTTTTAATCCATCTATGTTGTGTTTCTCCTGTTTTAATTTTTACTATTTACATTGATATACCTGGCATCACGCAATATATCGATCAATAGAGCATGAATAAGTTTTTCAAATACATTACTATTTAAGTTTTATTGGTAGCAATGGTCAACCAGAAAAATACCTATTTTATTTTTTTTCAATGGCAGTCTTTCAATATTCAATTACACTGACTCTGATCAAGTTATTTCTATAACAATCTATGTACTAATTTTGTTTCCAAGTGAATTTGAATTAATTAAAATAAGATTAATTCATAGATAGGTACCAAAGACAAAGTAAATGTTCTAATAGTCAGGTTAGTTTTGTTATTGTATTGATAACTATGGGTTTACAATATTTTGAGGTGCAACAAGGATAATGGAAGTTTAGGACTTGGAATGTAATGGAATACTTCAAAGTCAAATGATGATGTTATTTTCAATAAATCTGTTTGTAAAAACTACTAGCTGCATTATAAAAAATGTATTTTGTGATTAGGCCAACTCAATGGAAGTGTAAAAGATTGTTAGCATGAAATGCTATCTTATCTTATCATGTAATGCAAAATGTTATCTTGGTTGAATAATTTTTACAAACTGATCATTTAATGTTAATCTAATCAATCAACTTTGAATGAGTTTAAATCTAAATAGTTGATTAGATTTCTCTCTTTCTTGTGATAATTCTCTACCATACACAAACTGGCTAGTCTAGGCTTTACATTATTATTAAACACTAGAAATTATACTTTAAATAAATAAATAAACTTTCGCCAACTTCTAACTTCTTGGAAAATGAAAAAGATAGCAATTTAGACCTAGAGACTAGGTTATTAAAGGCCTACTACAGAAGGCTACCTGAATAAAAATTGTAAACATGCTGGTAGGCTACTTATAAAAATTATATTATCAAATTGTGTACGGTAGATCTAGCCTACTTTATTATGAGAAATTTAAGTCTACTTACTTGAATCCTCTATCACATCAGCAATTTTTAACCATGTTCTATTTTTCGAATAGGTAATTCGTTGTGCAGGTCTGGAAAGTACAAAACTTTGAACTGTCGCATCAAATTTATAACGAATTTCACGCCTTTCTGTAGTAAATCCATTTTCAATTTCTCTTGTAAAAATTAAGAATAAAGAAACCAATAGAAATATTTTATACCTCAATTTTCTACTGCAAATTAATTTCACAGTATAATAGTAGCAATCCGAAATCTGACAACCGACAGCAAAATAATATCAAAACAAACCAACCAACAATCAAAGATTGAGGTTAAAAAGAACATGGCGTCTGATCCAGAGAAAGAATTATTCTGCCGGTGTCACGTGATCAGAGCAGAAAAAGAATTCGAAGCTGTCTGTTCCCGTCGACAGAATCCCGAAATTAGTTCTTTTTCGACAAAACGGTTCACGAGCAGTGATCGGTCAAAGCAAAATAGCATTGTGTTGAAAGGCCTTAAAATGAACGGCAAAATGAACGACAGTTCGTTTCTGATTTGAACAGTTCTTTTTTTCTGCCCAACTTTCTGCCGATGGGTGAACACTCCCATAAGAACCAATGTTAATTTAAAGTGAATTCTGTCGTCTGCCCGTTACGAAAACACGGCTTTAAGGTGTGTTTTCGTAACGGGCAGACGACAGAATTCACTTTAAATTAACATTGGTTCTTATGGGAGTATTCACCCATCGGCAGAAAGTTGAGCAGAAAAAAAGAACTGTTCAAATCAGAGACGAACTGTCGTTCATTTTGCCGTTCTTTATAAGGCCTATCAACACAATGCTATTTTTCTTCGACCGATCACTGCTCGTGAACCGTTTTGTCGAAAAAGAACTAATTTCGGGATTCTGTCGACGAGAACAGACAGCTTCGAATTACTTTTCTGCTCTGATCACGTGACACCGGCAGAAAAATCTTTCTCTGGATCAGACGCCATGTTCTTTTTAACCTCAATCTTTATTTGTTGGATGGTTTGTTTTGATTTATTTTGCTATTGGTTGTCAGATTTCGGATTGCTACTATTATACTGTGAAATTAATTTGTAGTGGAAAATTGAGGTATAAAATATTTCTATTGGTTTCTTTATTCTTATTATTTTTACAAGAAAAATTGAAAATGGATTTACAACAGAAAGGCGTGAAATTTTCAAAGTTCAAAGTTTTGTACTTTCCAGACCTGCACAACGAATTACCTATTTGAAAAATAGAATATGGTTAAAAATTGCTGATGTAATAGAGGATTCAAGTAAGTACACTTAAATTTCTCATAATAAAGTAGGCTAGATCTACCGTACACAATTATTTGATATACCGTAAATTTTATAAGTAGCCTACTAGCAGGCCTTTAATAACCTAGTCTCTAGGTTTAAACTGCTATCTTTTTCATTTTTCAGGAAGTTAGAAGTTGACAAAAGTTTATTTATTTAAAGTTTAATTTCTAGTATTTAATAATAATGTAAATCCTTGACTAGCTAGTTTGTGTATGGTAGAGAATTATCACAAGAAAGAGAGAAATCTAATCAACTGATTAGATTTAAACTCATTCAAGATTGATTGATTAGATTAACATTAAATAATCAGGTTCAAAACATTATTCAACCTAGATAACATAATTAGCATTTCTTGATAAGATAGCATTTCATGCTAACAATCTTTTACACTTTCATTGAGTTGGCCTAATCACAAAATACATTTTTTATAATGCATCTAGTAGTTTTCACAAACAAATTTATTGAAAATAACATCATAATTTGACTTAGAAGTATTTCATTACATTTAAGTCCTAAACTTCCATTATCCTTGTTGCACCTCAAAATATTGTAAACCCATAGTTTATCAATATAATAACAAAACTAACCTGACTATTAGAACATTTACTTTGTCTTTGGTAACTATCTATGAATTAATCTTCTTTTAATTTATAATTTAAAATCACTTGGAAACAATATTAAATATATTGTTATAGTAATAACTTGATCAGAGTCAGTGTAGGCTAATTGAATATTGAAAGACTGCCATTGAAAAAATATAAAATAGGTACTATTTTTCTGGTTGACCATTGCTACCAAACTCATTTAAAACTACAATAGTAATGTATTCGAAAAACTTATTCATGCTCTATCGATCGATATATTGCGTGATGCCAGGTATATCAATGTGAATAGTATAAATTAAAACAGGAGACACACAACATAGATAGGCTAGATTAAAAACACTGAAAAACTTACATTATAATCGGAAATTTTCGAGGAACTGTGTCCCCTTTCTTAACCGAGCAGAGAGTGTAATGTAAGTTTTTCAGTGTTTTTAATCTATCTATGTCGTGTGTCACCTGTTTTAATTTATATTATAAAACTTTAAAGTGTTTTCTGTTAAGTGCTACGAATGTAAGTGTATACTTATAGTATTTATATCTAATGTAAATAGTTTATTGAGGCCCAGTTCACTTCTAATTTATTCAAAGTCCAAACTATGTCTTATCATTGATGATTAACTTCACATTATCTCCAAAATGAATATGCTGAAAGATTATGTTTCTTTTTTCAGGTACCATTTACAAACAAAATATTGAAGAGAATGTGCTCAAAGGAAATGCATATGAATTCTTTTTTGTTGACCAGGATGGAACAATTCTTTGGAACCTATACTTAGAATAAGTTAGTTAGGTAAGATAAAATTCCACTCATTTTTTAAACTTTATATAGGCGATGTCATTTTATACAGTTTCCCATTTTTTAAAAAGGTTTATCCACTTCAATGTTTTATTATCGATTTGATGGTAGATATTCAAATAGTAAGATTTAACTATGGTACGTGACTAAAATAATAGAAAAACTGACTGAATTTTGAAATCATTAATAGCTTACAGGAAATCTTAATATTTCGAAACTACCTGAAACCACATGAGATCAAGATGGACAGTTGAGAAGAGTGCTTAAAAAACAATGTATTCACTTATCATTCAGGGAATAGAGTTATTCATAATATTTGGGATTCCTTCCATAAAGAAATAATTTATGTAACATTATCTAATAATGTGATAACATTACATCAATAATTTGATGTTAAAATTGTTTTTAAAACACTCTTCTCAACTGTCCATCTTGATCTTGAGTGGATGATGACTTTATAAATGACCATACATTAGAACTATGAATAGATGACTTCAAAAATTCACCCAGCAAGTGCTGGTAGAAAACACTGAATAATAGCTTTTAATGACAGTCATTCCACCTTTTAAAATTTATGATTAAATTCATGGATGAAATACCCACATTGTTCTGAGAGAGATTTATGTATTTGCAGTTTGGTATTCATTTTCAAATCACTTAGTTCTACTTATAATGTTGTAGATAATCATCATTTCAGATTAAGCAATTAATTTATTGATTATTTCCATTTGTTTCATTAAACTTGTTTCTCTAAATGTAGAACTAAAAATTACTTTATGCAGTACATTTTGGAAGAGTTAAGTAAACCAAACGGTCGAGAAGTAGGCCTACTGACCACAGAAATAAATAAATAATTGTTCATGGTATCCAAAAATATATTGTTCACCAACAAGTTCTTTTGACCTAGGGGCACACTGATTAATCCCAATTCCTGCATGGAGATTTATTTATTCAATCATTCAGAATTACACAACTAACAGATTGATGCTAATAATAATTCAACTGAATGTTGGTTTATTGGAATTTCTCATATAATATTACTTTGTCATTATTGGAGGGTTCCTTCCCAAGAAATATAATTAAAAACTTATACAGATTACAATCAATTTCAGAATTCACTTTGCAAAGTTTTTTTTTATAATGAATAATAAATTATCTATAACTTTTTGATTTCAGGCCTAGTGATGTACCAGCCAGAAGTAGAGGATGACAAAGAAAATCAACTATGAATAATATTCCATGGATATGATTCATGTATGATGTAGTAGCCTACAGAAGAAAGAGATGGACTAATCTAAGAAATATATTCATTTTTTCAGTACATCTTGATGTGTTTATTTCATGTTATTCATAATAATATCTTCTTTTTCTGATCGCTCCTGCTAACTGCTTCAATTCAGGTAGTTTTGAAGAAAACAGCAAGTGACATGAAATTAATAAAATATGTTTTAATTGTTTATACTTGAGGGATTTTTAAAACTATATTTAACCCAAAAGCATCGAACTCTTATTAACAACTTTATTGGTTCTGTATGTCTTCTGCTTTTTTGGAACTAATAAAATTATTTAACATTGCTGACTGGCAAATGCTATAGGTAACACGTAGTTAAATAATAGACTTGAATTGGATATAAAATAGGGTATCACAATTATTATGTATTGTATTAAGAATTAAGTAATAGTACTTATTTACTGCATTGAAGGGGTAATAATTCTTTGAATATGAAAAATAACTTAAGCAAAAGTTGAAAATATGATGTTCCAAGCCACATCAAATATAATCACTTTCAATTCTACCTTCTAGGCTATATTTCCAAGGTTTTGATTAAAATTGATAAGCTTTTAGAACATTATAGTGAATAAGGAGTTTGAAAGGCTACTCTAATTCTAATTAATACCCTAATAAAGTATTAATTTTAATAGGGCAACTTTAATGGTTAATTGTAGAAAATAACTAGTAGGCCTACCCTAAAATATTCAAAATAAGCATGACCAGTTTCTAATTATGTCATTGTCAAGAGAGTCCTTATTGAAAATGTCGAAACTAATCATGTTTCATTTTGGAATATCACAAGGGTACTAGTTACCTTCTATAATTAATAAATATTCATCCATTTTAAAATAGGCTATGTGTTATTTAAAGTACCATAACAGAACTCGTTTATTAAAGCAAGATATAGTTATCTCAACAATAATTATTAGAATTAGTTCGCCTGTTTGAATACACTTTGTACATGTCATATGTGTTAATCTATAATAATAATTTCCAATATTCGTATAGCTTTTACTGGTGAGGAGTCCCTAATTGAACATTGCCTGAGAAGGCATATTGATTTAGGCAGTCAATTGGCCTCACGATTCTTATACATGATTGTATATCAGCCGGGACCGTACCCATCCAATGATCAAAAAGGGGACTGCTAAAATAAAATTGCCTAAAAAACGTTTACAATATTGATATCCCTTGGTGTAATATATCCCATAGATTCCAAAAATGCCAAAATTAAAGCACTTATTTATTATTTATTTATTGATTTTTTTTTCGATAGAGCTTCAATAGGCCTTTGAAGTTGAATACGGTACTCATAGTAGGTAGGCCTACCTATAAACGATGTGATTCAAAGAACATGCATTGACTCTGAAGGCAATTGATTCTAGTTAATAAAATAATTATAATAATATCTTATTAATAATGGAATGCTTCTAGTTAATAAAATAATATCTTATTAATAATGAAATACAATCAGTTACTTCAAATAATTTACCCTTACAAATTTCAAGCATAGGAAATGAAAAGTTAACTCTTAGATTGACATGCCTATAAAGCATAGAATTTTGCATAATTATTGAAGTAACTAATAATTGTGGAAAAGTTATCTGAGTTTTAAAAAGCAATTAATTCACTTTATTGAATTAAATCTCCAATAATCATTTCAGAATTACCTTTTGGACAACCCAAAAAGTTCATTACCCATAACACATAAAGCAAAATTCATGTCAAAGAACTAGTTCTTTGAGTGTTACTGTTTCTGCCCGCTTGGGTGCGCTGCAATCGATTCTGCTTCTGCCCGTTACGAAAACACAGCTTTAGAGTGAGATAGGGTGATGGAGGAGGAGCTAGTTGCCAAGGAATTGTAGAGGAAATAATAATTATTGAAGGAGGATTTCAGAAGAAGAAGAAGAAGAAGAAGAAGAAGAAGAAGAAGAAGAAGAAGAAGAAGAAGAAGAAGAAGAAGAAGAAGAAGAAGAAGTGATGGAACATAAAATGGCTCGAAACCAAGAAGGAAACACCCAGAAATTCAGAGTTCAATCAATTTGGTGAAAACTAGATTGTTTCGGTGAAAACAATTGAGTCAATTTTAAAGCTCCTAGAAGCGTGTTAGTTCAATAATTACAGCTAAACACTGCTGCCAACACTACCCCAACAAATAGCCCTGAGTTTGCGCATAAATTAACTGAACTACCAACTACCAACTATGCCGCATTGCAATAATTGACCAACTCCACTAACTACCCAACCACTGCTTTGTAAGATTCATTTGAATCTGTCAGCATTGGTTCAATGCGAAGCATTGACGTTATTCCATATGGTATACTGACAGTTCAAAGTGAATCAAACTCTCGCTTTAAACACTGTAAACTGTCAGCATTAATTAGATGAGAAGGATTGAGGTTATTTCATATGGAATGCTGACAGTAAAACTTGATTCTCACTCTCATTGTAACAATACGCTGACAATGTTTATAGGTGCGTGAGAACAAGGCAAGTAAAGAGCTACGGGCTAACTAAACTAAACCTCGTTTAGTTCAGAATTTAGAATTAAAGATGTTTAGAATTTACTGCATTTGAATACTCACAGTACTAAAAAGAAAATAAATTTGGGATGTTATGATCATTTCATATGATGCATATGTGTAGTTTATTCCACTCATAAAAAAGTTTGTCGATTACCAACTTTTTCATGTTTTACGATCCAAATTCACGAACTTGATCCAAGAAATTACCCATTATTAGGAAAACAAACAATTTAAAAAAATATATATACATAACAACGGTTCAGAGGAGAATCAATAAATATACATGCCAAAAAAAAATAATTCCGTTCAATCATAGAGAAACTATAACTTGAGTAGATATCCCATGATATAGGGAGTTTATGTCGCAATTTTTACTGTTATCTCAAGTCAATTACTATCGATTATTGTAGATTTTTACTGTTTCGGCCGGGTGAGAGTGTATGAACTGCACAATATGAGAGACTACCAGCGTCGCACATCTTTTTGGGAAAGAAGTACATGGACTATAGGCTTGAGATAACAGTAAAAGTTGCGACATAAACGCCCTATACCATGGGATATCTACTAAAGCTATTGTTTCTCTATGGTTCAATGTTATTGAACAGATGAGTTGTAAACAAAAAATTAAAGGTTCTCAATGAAAATACTCATTTAGTCACAAATTAAATTTATCTTTAAAATGAGTCAATTTATAAAAAAATGCACTGAACAAAAACGATTCCTGACCTATTTTACATTACTAATTCAATATTTCTGAAGTTTTTGGAGATATTTTTCATTTTATGACTGATGTTTTTAAGACAGATTGAAAAAGCTAGAACAGCCTAAGATTGTTCCACTTCGCCGGGGGCATTCTTTCGCGGGTCAAACAGTACTTTGAATGAGGCACTGGATTTTTGTCTGTTGAATTGCCCGGAAGTGAATGGACATTTTCCAACTGATTCCTCTGTAATAGCTCACTCTTTTAGTTGATACTATTCCATTTGCCCTGAATTATAGTGTTTATCATTTATTTCATCTATTCAATATATTATTTTTTCCAAAAATTGCGTCGTGTATTGTTAGCACAGTAGACCTACAGTATCATTCGAATAAACTTAATGTATTATTGTGGATGAATAATCCATGAATGATAAGTAAATGAAATAGATAAATGAATGAATGAACTGTGTTCTGAGCCTGATGAAACTCCTATGTCAATTTCCATTCATGAATTCTATATCCAACTTCAACTGAGAGATGTTTTCGTCACTGTCGGCCAATCACGCGCGAGTACACTAGAGGAGCTCAGCTGCTAGGCCACGCCCACAACACGCTCTCATTGGCTGACACCACTACGTAACCACAATGTAGACTCAATTCTGTTCAACAATTCATTTTGAGCCTACTGCGTTGGCCAATCACATGCGAGTAAACTTCTTGCTTAGTAAACTCACAACAAAATATTATACAGTGAATTTTCTCTTTTCAATAACCCTCTCTCCATCCAAATCATAATTCACTTGAACAAAAAATGTAAGAAGAAGAAGAAGAGAAGGAAGAAAAAGGAGAAGAAGAAAAAGGAGAAGAAGAAAGAAGAAGAAGAAGAAGAAAAGAAGAAGAAGAAGAAGAAGAGAAGAAGAAGAAAAGAAGAAGAAGAAGAGAGAAGAAGAAGAAGAAGAAGAAAGAAGAGAAGAAGAAAAGAAGAAGAAGAAGAAGAAGAAGAAGAAGAAGAAGAAGAAGAAGTAGAAGAGGAGAAGAAGAAGAAGAAGAGAAGAAGAAGAAGAAGAAGAAGAAGAGAAGAAGAAGAAGAAGAAGAAGAAGAAGAAGAAGAGGAGGAAGAAGAAGGAGAAGAAAAAAAAGAAGAAGAAGAGGGAGAAGAAGAAGAAGGAGAAGAAGGAGAAGAATTAAAAAAGTATTATGAATTGAAAAAGTATACTCGATTACAATATTTTTTAATTTACTTGAAATGATAGACGCCGGCCGGGTTGGTCTTATAACTAGAGTAGAATAGAATGACTTCTTTATTCTATTCTATTCTAACCAACTATTAAGGAGCGTTAAAAACTTCGGCCTGCTACCACCGCCTGGTTTGTGGGTTCGAATCCCGCCTTTGGCATGGAGGTTTGATTATCTCATCAATATTCACCAACACACTCCTTATTATCCACGCACAAGCAATAAGCTTATGTGGGCATCATGAAAAAATAGTATAACGATGGAATATAAAACCATTTGAAATGACAAATAATAGGTAAACAGAGATGTACTCCTATATTAATGTTAAAACATTATTGAGATTATAATTTATCATAATAATCAATAGTACACATGATCAGGTTCATCAAGGGTTAGGTTAGGTTAGGTTGGTTTGAGAAACTAATCGATTTAATCGAGAATGAAACGAAACTAAAATAATAGGAATATTTTTGAGCAGAATGGAAATTATAGAAGAATAAAACACTCAGATATCATGTAGCCTACATGAAGCACACATCTCAGCTTATTGACCGAGCGAAGTGAGGTCTAAGATTCAAGTCGACGGTTTTGCATTTCTCTTAATGTTTAAATGTTTAAATGTTTATATGTTTATATGTTGGGCATTAACGGCGGAACGCGGTAATAGATTTTCATGAAATTTGACCGGTATGTTCCTTTTTTAATTACGCGTCGACGTATATACAAGGTTTTTTGGAAATTTTGCATTTCAAGGATAATATTATAAAAGGAAAAAGGAGCCTCCTTCATACGCCAATAATGCTATATTTCCATATTAAGGTCTATAATTTCAATCAGGTACTAGTGGATGAGAATACTGCGTGAGGTCTACTGTTCACAGAACTACTAGTAACATTATCGATGAACACAAGAATCTCTGCAAAATAAATTATTCACCTATTTCATCCACAGTTAAAATGGATAAATTATTCAACTATATTTTCAGTGCATAATCTTATCAACTTATCAATCTCATGAAACTCTCTCCGTATTACAATTTTTTACTCATTTCTTCATCAGTTACATGTCATTTCCACCTCATAATGATATCAATGTACACGAAAATCTCTGTAAAACAAATCATTCAGCTAGATTGGTTTATGGTGAATGGATGAATTATCCATCAATATTTGCAGCTCGATAACTTCAACCACTTACATAAAACCTCTTCAGAACACATTTTTTTTCAATTTCTTCAGCAGGTACATGTCATTTTCACCTCGTAATATCAACAATATACACGAGAATCTCTTCAGAATAAATCATTCACCTATTTGGTTCATAGTCAAATGGATAAATTATTCATCAATACGTTTTGCATCACATAAAATTAACAACTTACACTAAACTCTCCTTGAAATACAATTTTTACACATTTCCTCAGCAGTTACATGTCATTCCCACCTCTATAATTTTATCAATGTACAAGAAAATCTCCAGTAAATGCAATTTGTCACCTATTTCTCTTATATCGAAGATATGCTCAGTGATTATTACAAAAATATCCACATGTGCAGTTTCGCATACATGTAACCTACGTCAAATAATACACATACATTAACCGACCTTTGAATTTGAAATTCGTGAATCTATTGACCCGCCTGACCCCGCTAGTCCGAACAACACACTCGTTTACATTAGAAATAAATGTGGTTAGTATCAGTCTATAGACAGCTGAATATCCCAAATAGTGACGGCTAATATTTAATGACACAAAAATTGCTCAATGGTCTCGTAAACGGGGTCGTGAAGCCTCGAGATAATCCAATAGCCTTGATTTTGTCCAAATTTGCTTTGAAAACCTGGAAGGCTGGAGTTCACACGTTTCTGAAGTCGTTCTGGGCTCGAGATTATAGGTTTCCTGCGCCAAACAGGAATTGATGCACTATCCAGTTTGAAGCCTCCACACGCCTTGTGTGGGCGAGTTATTGATTGTAGGTGAGGATGCCACTTATTTTCATGTTTTGCAATGTGTCGACGTGTTTTTGAAACACTAATAGCACAAGGAGTTTTGTAAGGAAGTACACTAGGTCATCTTTGTTTGTTTGAAATTGAAATAGATTGTCCAATAAAGTATCTTGGCCAATAGTATTTCTATCTGGCATGAATTTATTTACAATTAAAACATTAACAACTAAATGAAATCTTCGAGAAGGTTGAAAACTCTGGAACTTGAAGACCCTGATAACTAATTACTTATTCATATTCTTCTATCAGTAAATTATTGGTATTATTATGATATATTACTCCTCTGTTCATCCCAATATCATTGGGAAGAAAGAAGATGCTAGATTGATGATTGAGCTCACTGATAATTGAACTTCCATGTATCAAAAAGTGCATTCTACATGGAGCTACACAACTTATATTCATATAAAATCTCTACTATACAGGGTGATTCATAATTATAGTAAAATAATTCAACACGTGATAGTAGAGGTAAAAATAAGAAAAAAAGTTCCTATAAACATATATCCATAAACGCTTCATTAGCGAGCTATACAGGGTGAAAGATTTCGCCTGGTATTCAGTTCCTCTGGTGAAATACACCGATGCTGAATTGTTTGAGGACTAGTTTTTGAAAAACTTATGCTGGATTCATATGGAAATATATCTGAAAAATTCAATAAAACTAGTCTGGAAGCTGTAGTGGGAGTAGCTTTTGAGAAAAAAGTTGAAATATGCAAAAAATGTAAGTAGAAAAACACAGACTTGGGCAGCAAATTTTGTGGTGTAATGTACTACATAAGAATACATTTTATCCAACTTCTATTTAAATTTAGTTTACACAGCTTACATCATTCTTTTAAGAATTAAATTCTCTACAATTGTTATTGCAAAAAATTATTTGTTTACTGGTCATCAAAGAAAGTTATTGGGCATCAAACGTAGAAGTCTGTGTTTTTCTACTTACATTTTTTGCATATTTCAACTTTTTTCTCAAAAACTACTCTCACTACAGCTTCCAGACTAGTTTTATTCAATTTTTCATATATTTTTCCATATGAATCCAGCATAAGTTTTTCAAAAACTAGTCCCCAAACAATTCAGCATCGGTATCAAATTATATTATTCATCACGTATCAAAATATTTCAACATAATTATGAATCACCCTGTATAATAATAACCTCGTTCTATTGAAGAAGAAGACGAAGAAGAAGAAGAAGAAGAAGAAGAAGAAGAAGAAGAAGAAGAAGAAGAAGAAGAAGAAGAAGAAGAAGAAGATTAAGAAGAAGAAGAAGAAGAAGAAGAAGAAGAAGAAGAAGAAGAGAAGAAGAAGAAGAGAAGAAGAAGAAGAAGAAGAAGAAGAAGAAGATAAGAAAAAGAAGAAGAAAAAGAAATGCGATGAGTCGGGGGATAAATGTGTTGAGTAGAAAGAGGATTGCTGGAAAAAACGAAGAAGGAAGAGGAGAAGTGAGAAGATGATGGTTAATACGAATGGAAGAACAAAGAGAAGGAATATGAAGATAATTCAGCAGATGGAATATTATGTGGAAGAATAAATGAAAGGGAAACTCAAGAAAAAGTATAGAAGTTACTGTTGAATCAACCAGTAGCTAGCTTATTAAACGAGTTACAGCTTTTATAGCTCATATACTGCATAATTCAACTGCAAAAGATCACATAAAGTTTTTGATGCATATAACTCATTGTACACTTATAGATCACTGGTGTAATAATTATTCTTGCAAGAAGTATAATATTGATGAGGCTACTTGGAGGCATCAATAGCCTCTCTTCTATTGAGTAGTTCAAACCTGTCATCTTGATTTATGTTTTGACCTGAATTTAGCTCAGCACATTCCAATATTCCATTTGATGGTTTTTGAAATGTCCAATATCATAGACTCATCCTTTTTAATTACCAGTTGTAGGCTGATCCCGTCTAGACCTCAGCATAGATTGATAGATAGTTATAAGTAGTTATATTGGACATATTAGTAAAGTTATTCTAGGATTGTAAAATCAATGAAATTAGTGTTATGGAATGAGAGATAGGCGTCTTCAGCTGTCACAATATATTGATACAAAATCTGCCGTGGCGCACTCACACAACTCTCCTTGCCGTTATGGAAATTGATCAACTGACGCTAGTTTTCACGTGCATCTCAAGTCTACTATTCTAAGATCTGAGCCAGCTGGTGACAGGACAATAGCGCTGCAGACACACGAAGTCTGCTATTTCTCCATAGGGAATGATTTAATTGAATGAACAGTTTCCAACAGTTTTCAATTGAATAATCACATTTTCTCGAATTTCGAGCTTATTTCCGATTTTAGGTGAAAATGATACCACACATTAATTGTAGGGATTTTTATGCTAAATCTTTTCCACTTGATTTTTTTTGTTTAAGATGTATCTGAAGCCTGATAATTGGGAATCTAAAATCAAACTTTGCGTAGATGGGGCGGAGCTCCTAAAATTTTTACAGATATGGGACTAGTGACAGTTGATAGAGCTTATCAATGACCTTTTCAGGTATGAATTTGATCAAAACCGTTGGAGCCGTTTCCAAGAAAATCGTGAGAAACATTGTTTTTGACAACATTATCGCCATTTTAGCCGCCATCTTGAATTGCATTTGATCGAAATTGGTCGTTTCGGATCCTTATAGTGTAAGGACTTAACGTTCCAAATTTCAAGTGATTCCGTTAATTAGGAGATGAGATATCGTGTACACAGACGCACATACACTCACACACACACATACAGACCAATACCCAAAAACCACTTTATTGGACTCAGGGGACCTTGAAACGTATAGGAATTAAGAAATTGGGGTACCTTAATTTTTTTCGGAAAGCAATACTTTCCTCACCAATGGTAGTAGGGCAAGAAAAGTAACAAGTTGATAATTGGAGTTGAACTTAATGAATTTGCTACAAGGATTATATAATATTCGATTCATGTACAAAAATCGTCAATTTAGAGTGAAGTTTACATAAATATAATACTTTTTGTGTAGTTGAGAAGTTGATATTGTGGTAATTATTCATATTGAATGAAAAAGACTAAGAAATTGTCAAAAAACCACTGATTTATTGATAATTAGAAAGACCGGTTTCGGTTATTACACCATTGTCAATCTCTGATAAACTAAAACTAAATACAAGAGCAGCACCATTTTGTCACACCGTGTAGGGGGAGGAGACTGTCTAGCTAGGCCAATGGCAGGCGTTCATGCCCTCGACCAATAGCAGTACTCGCCTACTAGTATAAATTCTGCTGCTCTTGTATTTAGTTTTAGTTTATCAGAGATTGACAATGGTGTAATAACCGAAACCGGTCTTTCTAATTATCAATAAATCAGTGGTTTTTTGACAATTTCTTAGTCTTTTTCATTCAATATAAATATAATACTCTCACAATCGCTTAGTTATCAATATAATATTTATAAAGATAAGTTGAAGTTATTTTTATTCATTAACAGGATATTTATCAATTCTAATTCATTTTAATAGAATCTAGTCTATGGTCCATACGATTTGGTTAAACGTGAATAGGTACCAATATAGAATGTAGTTAATTTTTTTACTCTCTGCGTACAACATGCACTTGACCTACAAAAAATCGAAAGATCATGATAATGTTTTCAGCAATTATTTGTATAAATGTTAACGGATCCAATGAAAAAACTTGATGCTCACCTTATGGATCAAACAGTAGCATATACCAGTCCCGAACTTTTACACAGTGGGATTCACTTAAAACTGACAGGATTCCCCACCTAAAACACATCATAGCTTATTATTAATTTAACCACTGATGACAGATCAAAGTAAGTATTGGTCTAGTAACAGGTTGAACTATAGCGAGGTCCACTTTATAATGGCAGTGTTTGATTAGCAATGGTATTGCTATCCTTGTCTATCATTCAACAATGCGGATAGCGTTATCTCTTTCTCGCTTTGCTCTGTTACCTTTAACGTCTTTTAACAAGGTAGACTTATCAATTAATTAACATAATATTTAATATTAACCATGAAAATTTATTTTTCCTACAGTCACGTTGAAAAGTGGCCATTGCTGCACTGATTACAGAACGCAAAGAATCACTTTTCCGCTCTAGTGCGGCAAAAATTTTTCTGCACTCCAGATTTGCAACATGGCAACGCAAAATACTTAGTAGGTTATATGGAGCAACAGTGCAGCAAAATCAAAATGAAGTTGGTAACAGTGACTGCTGTGGCTGCTATAGTGAGCAGAGGTGCAACCAAGCACAACGCGCTAATTATTATTCATTATATATTATAACCAAGGACAACGAGGACTTTAGGATTTTAGGATTAAGGTTTTTATCAATAATAAAATTACACAGAAAAACATTTGATGCATTTCAGGCAATTTTACCCATAATTACCCACTTTTCATATTCAATGGTAACTGTAGGAAAAACTTAATGTGAAATACGTGCGCAAAGTTCCTCTGCTGCACTCAAGAAACCATTCCGCCCGAGCCGTAGGCGAGGGCGTAAACGTTTCTTTCGGTGCAGCAAACTGTCACTTTGCGCACTAGTTGCACAAATAACTATTGTGTGGTTGGAGAGTTTAAATTGGCCAAAAATGCACGTTTCAACATTACGAAGGTGATGTTGTGAATATCTATCTATATAATAAGAGAGAGTAGGGTTGTGTTTGTTCGTGTGTTCGTTTGTTCGCATCAAACATGTCAACTTATGGATTGCATACCGGAAATACGGGAATGATTTAGATCTCTAAATTTTGCACATATATTCTGAAAATATCAATCTCGTGCACCTGGAAGTCCAAATTTTTTATTTTCCTACCAGATTTTTCAGAATTAATGTTGAATTTCATTAATGGTACATTCGATTTCATTAAAAAATCACCAAATCATATGGTCGAAATTAAAAAAAGAACATCTGTTTCTATATTGCTTTCTACCTGAAAAGCATAGTTTTGAAACTTCGTTTTCCTGATGTAATGTTTAGGCCTACACTTGGCATGGATTATTAATTTTTCTAGATTTCATTACGTCAAGTTTAAAGAAAGACCCTTGCGAAGCACGGGTTACCTGCTAGTATTGAATAAATATAATAAAAAATATTGGAAACACTCATCAGATAATGATGCCCGATAGTTACCTTTAATGTACGGACTTATATGATTTATATGAACATCTTTATGAATCTTCTTCTTCTTCTTCTTCTTCTTCTTCTTCTTCTTCGGCTGAGCCAATCATATCGGGTCACCATTTTCCTCCTTTAGCCGCCTCCTCTAGAAGGATATTCAATCATCAATTTACCATTTTCTTCAGATTTTTGAAATATCTCTTGGAATAAACAATTCGCTTGAATGAATTCTCTGTATCACCTATTTTGATAGTCAATTTATGATTGTGAATTGAACGTGAAATTTCATATTTACTCTCTATCTTATTATATTAATATTATAGGTTGATTATAATATCAAATCTCATATTCTCTATCTTATTATAATTATGAATAGTCAATTGAACATTATGGTATGATCGAACCACTTAATGTTTCTGTATAGTATTTGAACAATTTGAAACTAGATTAGGAAATTGAAGATGTTTTGGGCAATAGCCTGTTTTTTCTTTTCCGATCATTGTATTGTTTGTGCTAACCTAATGAATGAAAAATAAACATGGATTTTCTCAATTGTGGAGAATCTCTGACTGTATGTTTATTATCTGCTAGGAGAACACACATTACTGCGATATAAAAGGAAGAATTTCTTGAGAAGAATAATAATACAATACAATCTAACATCTTCTGATGACGTCACTAATGGAACTGTTAGCACACCATAAAGTGAAGCAAATTACGAAGCCTTCCATGTTGACAATCAACAAAATAAGATAATGGAGTCTCCAGCCTCACAGAAACCATTGTTCCATTATGGTAATGGATAAAGATGTTCCGTCAATTAACATTTGGCGGGAGATTTCAAATGGCAAGGTTTCTTATCAATGGGATAGTGGAATGGTGTACAGCGTTATCAATGAAAGTAGTAAAAGCAGACTTGAGTGTAGATTTGCATATTTCTACTATCAAAGTTAGTAACTGAAGACATTGTTATCAGAGGTACCTTCAATGAACAGTACGGTTTTATTGGGAGGCTTCTATATAAGAATGAGAGATCATTTGAATACGTTTCAAGTTGTGTTTCTTATCTTGTTGAGGAGACTATCATCAGCTCTGTTAGCTCTACTTGAAATTAAAGATTTTGATACAAAGTTGTGAATGAAGCCAAAATTATCCGAGATTCTGAGCCTCATTACAAGCAGGAATATTTATAATCCATCTATAAAAGCGAAATGGCACTCACTGACTGACTGACTGACTGACTGACTGACTGACTCACTCACTCACTCACTCACTCACTCGCATAACTAAAAATCTACCGGACCAAAAACGTTCAAATTTGGTAGGTATGTTCAGTTGGCCCTTTAGAGGCGCACTAAGAAATATTTTGGCGATACTTTAACTCTAAGGGTGGTTTTTAAGGGTTTAAAGTTCGTCTTTTAGCATGTATATTCTTCTTCTCCCAATCTCTTAATTATAATTGAAATTTCCATATCATATGTTACTATAGAACTATAATCTAGATAGAGTACCTCTTCGAAACAGTTGTTAACTGGCAACTGAATTAATAATTTTGTCAGGTTGGCATTAAGTAGAGTTGACTTAGTTAGTTTGGCACCAAGTTGAAGATTTAAATGCATTTATCGCGGAAAAATTGATTGGGCACTGCTACTTCAATCCTGGGAATATTATATTACTAGCAGTCAGGCTCGCTTCGCTCGCCATATCCGTTTAGGCAGACGTTTAGTCTGGATCCCCGACTGGATCGTCCTAATATATGTTAAAAATGCTCAAATAATGAAAAATGCTGATCTCATTCTTGGACGATCCAGTCGGGGGTCCAGAGGGCGGAGCCCCCTAGCTAGACGGATATGGCGAGCGAAGCGAGCCTGACGGCTGGTACTATAATAAAGGAAAGAACTGGCTTATACACGTACAAGATAGGGAAATCATGTTTGACGCATCATCACATCTGAACTACTGGACTGATTAACTTGAAATTTTGCATATATAGATTATTAGGGCTGGTTTCCAAGCTCGGAATTTAGCTAAGTCCTAGACTTTAAACAGCTGGAGTCAGAAAATTGGTTTTCCAAAACGGGGCGTTGTCGCAGTTCACGTTTAAATTAAATTTCGAAAAACTAGAAAATTGAACACAAAATAAAATAAATAGTAATAAAATAAAGAAATAGTGTAGATCTCCAGTTATTTTAGATTATTAAGGAATATTTCATTCCGTCAAGGATAAACGTTTCCAATAATAATTATAGAAATGAGAAAATAAAGATTATCATAAAAACTGCGACTACGCACTTTTTGGAAAGCCAATTTTCTGACCACAGCTGTTTAAAGCCTAGAACTTAGCTAAATCCCCAGCTCGGGAACCGGCCCTTTGATCGAGGATGGTGTCAGGCCTATTTTCAATTCTCCAAAATTTCATCAAGTCAAATTTTCAATTTGTCAGGTTTTTGAATAGACCCTTGCGAAGCACGGGTTACCTGCTAGTCAATAATAAGGAACTGAATGTGCCTCGTGCCTTGATAACAGTACAGAATTTGTAAAATATTTAAATAACAAATCATAGTTTGCTCAAAAAGTTGAATAGTTGGAGAAATACAATAGATCATCCTTATTATTTATTGACTACAAGGTAACTTGGAGATGACAACTTCAGATGAGACTATCTGTAATATTTCATTCCATGCTGTGAAACAAAAACCTGAGAGAATATTCCGAATGTAACCAAAAACCTACACTGAGAGACTGATTATATAATAACAATTACACACTCCCTGATCATCCGTGATATTATTTTGAAAACCAAAAAATCATATTCTAGGCAATTCAACATAAACATTGAATACACAAATCAATAACTGGTTTTTATTTATTTATTTATTGAATAGAGAAAACAATACAATGGTTGGAAAAGAAAAAATAACAGGCTATTGTTCAGAACTTCTTCAGTTTCCCAATTTTGTCTAAAATCGATTTTCATTTTTCAAACCATTAAAAAGATTGAAATAGTATATTTCGCACCTAGGGCCGAAAATGAGACTTTTCTGAGGCCGAGGACTAGAAAAGATTGAGAGCCGGAAATACATTTTTGACCATGGTGAGAACGTTATTTTTCGCTAGACAGAAAAATAAACAATATAAATATATGAGAATAGTTGTTTACTAAGCACTTCCGGAAGCAGAAGTGGAAGGTGATAGCTCTAGCAAATCTGAGGCAATCTGGATATCAGGAAATTGTCCAAGTATTCTTATACTGTTTTGTCTAAATAACCTAAAATATTATGTTCAATTATGTGGGAGGTTGAGTTTATACTTCTTTATTCCTTCAAATGGCAATACGATGATATTATTATAAATGTTTTAATTATTAAATAATAAACACAAATAATGAAAAGTTTTTTGATCGCCTTTCTTAGTTCCATGTTAGCTGCTGGAAAGGGTACTCTTTCCGGCCTAGGCCGGAAAGAAAACTGTTCTGACGTCAGACGAGAGTCGTCTGCAAGCAATGCCTTTCAGATCTATGTGGGGACTGGAAAACAGCTGCTTTCTGTGCAGTGTGGCGAAAAATAAATTTCAATTTTAATTTATTCAAAATTTGGATTGGAGCTATACTATCTTTATCATCAATACAAAATTGAAGAAAAAGAGTAGTCGGAAAAGAAAAAAACAGGCCATTGTCCAAAATTTCTTCTATTTCCTAATTTTGTCTCAAATAGATTTTCTTTTTTCAAACCCTTAAGAAGAATGGGAAAGAAATTTCAGTTTTCATTGATTCGAACTCTGGATTGTGGATACACTATCTTTATCATGAAAACTTTAAGTTTACGAAATTCTTGTCAATTTTCTCTCTATACTACCACATCATGATCTATCACTTGCCATGAAAATACAAACACTCGAAAGTTCAAATTTAATTGTTTGCCTCTGGCTGGTTCATCTCTGAAACCGCATATTCCTTTTCACTCCTTCACCACATTTTCTCTCTCATACTATCACTCCTCCACAAGGTTCTCCCACTATCGACTTGTTCTGTTTTTTCTCTTAGTATGTATCCTCTCTTCCACATCATTTCATGTTACTTTTGTTTTCTTAATGAATTTTGGATTCTATCTGGAACTGAGATTATTAACACAATCAACTTCTAATTTAATATATTGAAGACTAGCTTTTCTCTACCTTCTGTTGATTACAATCCTTC
Source organism: Nilaparvata lugens (assembly GCF_014356525.2). Lineage (NCBI taxonomy): Eukaryota > Metazoa > Arthropoda > Insecta > Hemiptera > Delphacidae > Nilaparvata > Nilaparvata lugens. The sequence continues at coordinate 38,809,698 of NC_052514.1, forward strand.
TACCCTTTTTTTCTTTGATAAAATTGTCTCTTCGCCTTGAATCCCTGATTCTTCCTAATTTCCATGACTTCTCCATTTGATTTTTCCCTTAATCTTTCTCTTTTACTTGTTTCTACTATCCTGGTCTCCAGTTTTCTCCTCTTCTTCTTCTTCTTCTTCTTCTTCTAGAACTTCTTCTCCTTCTTCTTCTTCTTCTCCTTCTTCTCCTTCCTCTACTTCTTCTTCTTCTTCTTCTTCTTCTTCTTCTTCTTCTTCTTCTTCTTCTTCTTCTTCTTCTTCTTTTCCTTCTTTCCCTCCTTCTCCAGCATTTAATACTCAATAATATTCAATAATGTTCTTATAAATTATAAGATACTTTCGTCGAATTTTTCTCTCTTCTCATCCTCTTCTTCTATCTCCTCTCCTCTTCATTCTCCACATTCTTCACCACCACTTCTGCTTCTCTTTTTCTCCTTCTCACACTCCCTCTTCTTCTCCTTCTCAGTCTTCTTTGAATCATACTTCTCTTTTTCTAATTCCCATCTATTTCTTGTTCCTCCTTCTCCTTATTCACATCATTCCTGTACGTCTCCTCCTTTCACTTCTTCGGTCCTCCTTCTTCAACTTCTTCTTCTTCTCCTTCATTCTCTTCTTCTTCTTTTTCATCTTCTTCTCCCTCTTCTACTTGTTCTTCTTCCCCTTCTCCTTCTCCTCCCTCTTCTTCTTTTTCTTCTTCTCTTCTTCTTCTTCTTCTTCTTCTTATTTTTCTTCCTCATAAACTTCTTAATCATCCTCGGCCCATCTTTCAAAGATTATCATCTATCACAGATCCCATCATACATTATCTCAATGCAACTCGTTCGTCCTTTCAGTTGCATCTACTCTCATCTCACTCTTCTAACAACTCCTTCCCTCTCTGTCACCTTTCTCACACTCACTTACTCTCTCTCACACTCTTTCAAACCCTCTCACTATTCCTTTTTTATTCTAGCACACTCCGTTTTTCACTCACTCACTCTGTCTCTCTAACCTCTAACACTCTTCATCTCTGTCTCTCACCTTTCTTACTCGCTCTTTCTTACACTCTCAAACCCTCACACTATTTCTCTTTCATTCTCTCTCTCACTGTCTGACACACTCTCTATCAGTCTATCCTTTGTCCATTCGTCCTCCCCCCACCATCTCCTGTCAGGATGCACTCAGTGAGTATCGTCGCTTGTTCTTCTGCTATATAAAACCGCCTTCTCACAAAGTCTGGACGCATTATCATTTATGTAATATCAGGTGTCGGGCTGCCCATCCATTCGGTTATATTTCACTAGTGCGATATTGTGAGACCTCACACACACCACAACATGGACTGTCTTGTAAGTTATAACACCTATTTTCAAAGATAATGTTGTCAAATTACATTATGTAATGTTGTCTATTTTGTAAGTTGTAGTTTTATAAAAAAAATTATTAATTTTATTTTGTGAATCCTGTCTATTTTTATTGAGACTTTGATAAATTAAATTTGATCTGATTCCATTCATCTCACTTTTCCCAAGAATTCATTGATCAAACAATAATATATCAATAATGAAGTTGTGTTTCTTTTCTGGCTCAAAATTTTGCAAAATTACTCAAAAATTTCCAATTTCTAGAGATTTGTGTGAAATATTTTTGTTTTTAATCAGTTTTCAAATATCAAAATTCAAAATTTTCAGTTTAGTTTCATTAGTTTTGAAGTGGAAATTGGACTTTTTGAAGTGAAAGTGAAATCTTAACCTTATTCTTTTTTGAAACTTTCATTTGTAAAAATTTGGGAGAAGACAGTTTTGGGCTATGCCTATTGTCTTCTCCCAATCATATTATAATCATTATAATTATGATTTGTAATTGCCAATGAAAGAAATAAATAAATAAATTCTAAAAAGCTATCCAGTAAATACTCAAGATCTCGAGCCAGTCACATACACATCGATTTTTGAACGTACGACTTTTTTGCCGTCCTTATAAATTCTATGAGATTGAGCAGATATTGTCAAACAGATGATGTTTTTGTCAAGTCTCGTTTAATCTAGAAGAATTCATGAATACGGGAAACATTGTACGTCCAAAAATCGATGTGTGTATAACTAGCTATAACTTACTCAACAGTAGATATTCTCTACGGAAGGAATCATTCTATGTCACTTTCTTCAATAAATTATTTATGAATAATTCAGATTATGATCAAGCTGTTACTCTATGATAAGATATACAGTTCTTACATATAATAAGAACTAAGGTTTATCCATATGCATAGAAAATTTGGGTGAAAACAACAGGCATTCGTCAAAGACTGATTGAAACCTTAATTCATAATACAATAGTCTGGAAATTATGTAGGAATGATTACTTAATTCATGAACAATTTTGAGTCCCGAAAAAAATGTATCTACTGAGTGTTTCAATTTATCAGACCGATTAATTCCCAAATACGAATACGAACAAAAAACATTCTATCGCAAAGAATATTCTAACATTCCACTTGAAACTAGGATAGAAATGAATACATTCCCTACTTGTGATAGAGTACAAGAGCTCTTACAGAGGTCCACCCCACCCAGGCAGTGACGGGTTTTGTTTGTTTGAACCTTGAGGCATTTTTTGTTGTATTCATTCATGTGGAAGAATCTTATTATTGTGTCAGATCATTATATTATTATTATTATAATAAATCATCATATTACAGAGCTTTTTTCATGATGAGATATCGATTTTTCTATTCATTGCACTGTTTGGATGAATAAGATCTTTTCATTTCATTTAAAAAAATGAGGTTAAAACATTTCTTTGATTTCGAATTATCTATTGAGGATTATACATTTTATGATTGAAAAATTCTCTCGTCCAATATTTTGATCTCAAATCTCCAGAAAAAGCTACTTTATTCGCTGAAACATGTTTCCTGTAATGATTTAAGTACACTGCGTTATGTTAGACAAGAGTAAGGCTGGACAGTAATTTAGGTGTCATTTATCCATTTTTATTCATTATTTTATTATTTATTTATTATTTCACAAAGTATTTTAAGCCTAGGTGATGATGATGGGATGAATACAATGAAGGTCGAGTTATGAATGGATAGAAATTATAGGTTATGCTAACCACTTAAATCGATTTGAGTCCACTTTTCAGTCCAGAAATGAATAAACTAGAAATTTTGAATTTGATTCGATTGAAACCCGAATGTAATAGAATGATTACATCCAATAAACTTTCAGAACTTGAAAATATAAGAAAAATGATAAACAAACCATATTCATTGAAACGGAAGACCGTGAAAATTGAATAGAAAAACCTGTCGCATAGTGTAATCTATTCCACCTTGTCTGCTGCATCTTTGCGACTAGAAAGTAGAATTTAGAATATCTCTTCAACTGGAAATTTCCAAAAACAATATGAATAACATCAAAGTAGGATATACTCTATCAATGGAAATAGGACAAGAAACAGCTCCAATCCTATCATATCTTTGACTTTTATTTTTTATGGGTTTGGAACCCATACCAGAATTCACTGATACATCCTTTGGAGTGTGTTCAAAACAGATTCCTTAGATATTTATATTTTAAAAAGTTCAACAATACATGCCCCTTCGACTTTCCCACATCACAACTCACAATGATGTTCGGTGTGGAATCATTAAAATATTGAGACGTGATTTTAATATGCTTTTGTTCGTTTTTAATGTATTCAATGGCAGAATCAGCTCAATGTTTTTGCTTTCCCAGTAAATGTGTACATTTCTGCAGTGCTCGCCGTTCCAGTTTTAGATTATTTATTTATACCTTATTGCAACACTTTAAATCATCAGAACTCTCCTATATAGATCATCATTCATTTTCAATTGCTTCTCGTATCATCTTGACCTGTCATTCGGTACAGTCGCTTCCGTAGGAATGTAGCGACTTCTGCGAGTGTGACTGTCGAGTGTTTTAATGTGTCTCTTGTCTGTTGAGTTGATGTTGTGTTTTTTTTTTTAAATCCCTTTTGTACTAGTCCTCAAGGGTATGATTAGTACTGATTCTCGGTTTTTTGTTCATTTCTTTTTTTTCTATTATTTTCCTCTTCTTTCATTGTATTTTTTCAATATTATTCTTTTCTGTACTCTTACTATGTATAATGAACTATTGTAATTGTGTTGTTATGGAAGCAATTTTTGGGAGAAATCCTGTATGCTTCCATGTTTTTCATAAATAAATAAATAAAATTTTGAAAGATAAAATACGGTACCTTAGTGAATGTTTTGTTTTCAAAAATACATACATTATAATCTACAGTACATCAGAAGTGTTTTTGTCGAAGGTAATTCTCAGTTACAGGACATTCAAAACACCCAGAAAATGACATAAATTTAACTATAATCAGCTCATGATCTTCTTCTAAGGGGAAATTTCAAGTATCACAACTATGCGACATATTTGTCTATTCAACTCAATCCTATTAATCATAATCCAAATAAAAAATTAATCACTTCCAGCTCAGAATCATGCTATCTCTTCTCTATGGTAATCCTGATACATTTTTTCTACGAGAATCAGAGCCTGCAAGACGTCATCTAAAACTCTTCATCCTGTTAAAATAACGCAATATACAATAATTTTAATGTAAACTCGACACTTCTCATTACACATTATACAATCAATCTGAAGAGATCATTCATGTAAAAATAGTTATTTATCAACAACTATAAAATATTTCAACAGACTCTTGAATTCAAACCAACAAATTTTACGATGATACCAAATTAGAATTGTGCAACTCGATTCACTATTATAGTAGTTTTATGGGGCAAGCAAGTCATAAACATCTTCTTCTTTTTCTTCTTCTACTTCTTTTTCTTCTTCTTTCTTCTTCTTCTTCTTCTTCTTCTTCTTCTTCTTCACCACCACTTATCTCATCTTCCTTCCTCACTCGCTCTTTATTCCACTTTTTTTCACTATTCCATCATTTTCGTTCTTCTCCTCCTATTCTCCTCATTTTTCACCATCACTTCAACTTCTCCTTTCCACCTTCTCACACACCTCCTTCTTCTCTTTCACAGTTTTTTTTCGAATCCCACTTCTCTTTTTCCTCATTTTCATCCACTTCTTGTTGTTCCTTCTTTTCATTGTCCTCATCCTTCCTGCACTTCTCCTTTCTCTCTTCCATTTCTCCTTCTCCAACTTCATCTTCTATTCTCCTTCTTCATCTCCATCTTATTCTTCTCCCTCTTCTTCTACTACTACTTCTCCTTCTTCTCTCTCATCTCCACTACACACAATAATTATTCGTAACAACAGATCCTCGAATTCCAAGAGAGAATCATTTCACAACCTAGTACCGGTTCAGTGGAATAAATTTCTTTGGTAGAATTTTTTCGTTTTTGTTGTACGCAAGTTGTGATTTAGAATGACATGTGGGGAATAATGAATGGAGCATTTCTAGTGAAATGTATTGGGCAATGCAAGTGTTACATCCAACTCACTACCACAGTAAAAGTGTTACATCCTTGTCTACTCGTTCTCTCACAAAATAATGACTCTTTGTAATGCGGAAGAGGTGGAAAGTAAAAAACATCAACATGAATCATGTCATCTTTTGGTCATAAATACTCTCATCTCCCTCACTCACTCACCTTCACTCTATAATTATATCTCCATCTCATTCTTGTAATCTACTTCTTCTTATATTCTTGATTCTCCTTATGGAATAATGTAAATGATTTTCCTTATCAATTATAAATTACTTTTGTCTCTTTTGTCGATGCAACCACAAAATTTGTAACATTTATTTATCATCAAAATCATCCGATTCTATTTTCGTTTATATCTCCACAACATAGTCTCCCCTTTATCATTTTTCTCATCTCTCTCTTATAATCTCTCTACTTCTTCAACTTATTCCTGATTTTCCTTATCAAATTATGTTCATAAGAATTTTCCTTATTAATTGTTTGTTTCTTTTTAATGCAACCAAGAAATTTGTAACATTTATACATCATCCAAATCATCCGATTTTATTCTCGTTTTTTATCTCTATCACATAGTCTCCTCTTTATCATTCTTTCTCATAATCTCTCTTCTTCTTTAATTTATTCTTGATTTTCCTTATCGAATAATGTTCATAATTTTCCTCATAAATTGTTCGTTTCTTTTGTTTCTCTTTCTAATGCAACCAAGAAATTTGTAACATTTATACATCATCCGATTCCATTTCAGGTTTTTCTCTGTACAAAATAGTTTTTCAACATCTCTGATATCAATTATTATGAACGTCTCTTTTGAAATGGAAATGAAATGAAAACATTCTTAATTGGGCGGAGTTGGGACTTATCAGTCCTCTCTACCAATCAACCTTGATCGAATTGTTCAATTTTGTTCTGAAACACTTTATCTAAATATGTAACTCTAACATTTTCAAAGTGAGAGCCCTACATGATTTTCCACTAGTCAACATTTCATATGACCACTTTCTGATCCGAGATATTTTCATTCCATCCATCTTTCATCCATATTATCATTTATCTTTCATCCATCCGCCCAATAAGGATTTTTTCCATTTCATTTCATTTTTGATTTGAAATACAAATTCAACAACTCGAGAAAATTCGATTAGTTTCCAAACATAATTTTGTGAAACTATATTCGATTACTACAGTACATGTCAGGCTCTGTTCCTGTAATCACTTTTATCTCAATCCACTTTTTTGTTGGCTATAATGAAAAGTCTCACGTGGTAGCATGAATAAATTGCAAAAATATTCGATGTTCGGAAGTACTCAATTTAAAAGTGCAATATTTGTAAAGTTTTGTAAAATTATTTGTAAAGTTGAAGAAAAGTGCAATATTTGTAAAGTTTTTAATTTATTGTGATACATTCTGTGAGTATAAAATCAACCTTCAAAATTCAAAATTTTAAATCATCATTTCTGGACCGAAAATCAAGTGACGAAGCAATGTGTGATTATAATAATATAACCTTATCTTTTGGACAACATTAACATTTTATCAAAATTTCTGGAGAGAAATAGTACAGGCTTAGCCTAGTTTTTCCTCCAATGTCATAATTGTATTATGATTATAGTATTTAATACAATAAATAAGAATAAATAAAATAAATTTCAAACTCAACCACATCTTTGAAATTTGACTGGAGTGTCTAGTACATGATCAAGAATTCACTGGATATTCGTAGAATGAAAAGAGGGAAAGGAATAAGAGAAGAAGGATCAGAAGAAAAGTTCTTCTTCTTCAGTTACCTTCTCCATTTTTCCTTTATTCTCTTACCTTTGTCCATTTATATGGAGGTTGGCTATCACCATGTAAATTCTCACTTTGTTAACTGCTGCGGGGAAGAGGTCCTGTGACGTGCAGTTGAATGCTTCCCTCTGGTTTCTCAATCAACAAATTCTCCTATGTCCCACTGAACGCTTAACAAAGAATACTTCCTGAATTATCAGAATAGTTATTTGTGCAACTAGTGCGCAAAGTGACAGTTTGCTGCACCGAAAGAAACGTTTACGCCCGAGCCGTAGGCGAGGGCGGAATGGTTTCTTGAGTGCAGCAGAGGAACTTTGCGCACGTATTTCACATTAAGTTTTTACTACAGTTACCATTGAATATGAAAAGTGGGTAATTATGGGTAAAATTGCCTGAATAATGTATGTGTGTTTAAAATGGCGGGGGGCAGCTGTGTGGTGTGTGCTGTAGTGGCACTGTGCTGTTGCTGTCCTCCATTATAATATCTACTTAATAATTAGCGCGTTGTGCTTCGTTGCACCTCTGCTCCCTATATCAGCCACAGCAGTCACTGTTACCAACTTCATTTTGATTTTGCTGCACTGTTGCTCCATATAACCTACTAAGTATTTTGCGTTGCCATGTTGCAAATCTGGAGTGCAGAAAAATTTTTCCCGCACTAGAGCGGAAAAGTGATTCTTTGCGTTCTGTAATCAGTGCAGCAATGGCCACTTTTCAACGTAACTGTAGGAAAAAATAATTAGAAGCAGCTAACATACTCTCCAGTCAATCATTACACTGTAGTATTTTATTTCATCACTAGCCAAATTTGACAAAGAATTGAGTTATTTATCTATGATGACCTGGCGAGTAGATTCATTCATGATTGATGTATTCATATATTGATTTGCTCTAGAAAATAATCTATCCTCGAATAATGTATTTTTTATCTTTGTATTTTTGCAGAGGTGTACTGTTTTAATGTCTATGCTGGGCGCAGTATTATCGGCACCCCAGCAGCAATACACGACACCAATTCCTATTCTAAGTCAACAGCAAGAGGTCAACGGTGATGGATCTTATAAATACAGGTACTAATCATCATATTCAAAGGTTATTTTTGATAAAAAAACCATACATATTTCACTATTATGTATTCTATTCTCATTACTCTTGTACATAAAACATCACTTCTAATCATTTACAAATTTTGTGAGAGGAATTCTCATCCAACTTATGAAGTTTACTAATTCTAATATAAAATTAATTTGTCTGCAATATTTAATCAAGTTTGTGGCATGAATATTGATGTTGTAGAACTTTTCCATTATTGAAATACTTGGAATATTGTCAAAAAATCCACTTCATTCTGATTAAAATTATTTTTTCTACAACTGCGCGTAAAAAAAAAGAATTTACATACTCAATTCTCCTCGTAAAACAGCTTATTTCTGAGGAGAATCTACTTTTTCGCTCGCTAACCATCCGCGCATGCGCAGTAGATTTTCTTTACGCTCGGTAATCATTCGCGCATGCGTAATGAAAAGTTTCTTTACGCTCGCTAATCAGCTGATGGTAAGCAGCTCGCCAAAAGGTCAGATCTTAACCTAAAAAGTAGGTAATTGTAACTCCGCCGATATAATTGATTTAACAGGTTTGGGCAGTTGTAAAAAAATTTTGTATGTAATTCGCGCGTAATGCTTCTTTATCGCTCTTGCAAAATTATAACGCGACGCTTCGCGTAGTGTGATAACTGTTTTGCGCGAGCGATAAAGTCGCGCATTACGCTCTTAATACATAAATAGCTAATTTTACTGCAGCATGCTTTCGTGTGTGCTCACACATCATCAGCTGTAAGTTACAGCGATCGCTGTAGAATATTAATTTTAATTAAAATGGAGTGGATTTTTGACAACATTTCAAGTATCTCAAATTGTCTGCAATATCTTTTGAGCTTTAACACCCAAATATTTCGAATATATCGTTCATTCCTGGTTAGAAACAATAATGGCGGTGTTCAGCGAAGAAACACAATTCATATACGAAAAAAAAAGGGATGACTAATAATTATAAAGTCTTAAAGAGGGAGATGTTACAGATGATATTCATTATTATCATATGATTTCAATACATTAGTTACCAGAACGTTAATAACAGTTTAGTCTTGAATGTATTAAAATAAATATGGTTGGTTGATATGAAGAGTACTATTGATTCAATATCAAACAATCATCCATTCATTCATTGGATAGAGCAAACAATACTATATCAGAGAAGATAATCAGGCTATGGTCCAAAACTTCTTCTATTTCTCAATTTTGTCTCAAATCTTCCAAATTGAATCATCCTCACAAATTCACATTCGAGGGAATAACCCTCTCTTTTAATAATACTCCCCACTTGACTGTAAAACTGATTACTTATCGTTCCATGCACTGAAACAAGTCGGGACTCAATCAGTGGAAAATGGGACTTTTCGACAGTAAATTGTCCAATAGAGTTAGAGCTAGGATTGGAATTATGGAATACGTTCTTGATAAACTTATTACTTATTGTTCCATGCACTGAAACAAGTCGGGACTCAATCAGTGGAAAATGGGACTTTTCGACAGTAAATTGTCCAATAGTTAGAGCTAGGATTGGAATTATGGAATACGTTCTTGATAAACTTATTACTTATTGTTCCATGCACTGAACAAGTCGGGACTCAATCAGTGGAAAATGGGACTTTTCGACAGTAAATTGTCCAATAGAGTTAGAGCTAGGATTGGAATTATGGAATACGTTCTTGATAAGACAGAAGGTCAAAACACTGCTTGACTAACCGGATTAAGCAATCGTTACATCAAAACTAAGTTGAAACAGCCTCCAACTAAACATAGTTCATTAGAGAATTCAAATTCTTGTCCTTGAAATTGAGTCACACACTACAGACCATTTCATAAAATTGATGATTGACTGCTTTGACAGGTGAACATCTGAGGATATTGTGTAAATGTGTTATCACAATAGAACAGGGTCAATGTTAGCAGGATGAACCAAGACCAAGATTGGATTTATATTTTATAAAAATAGTTGGAGATAATTTACAAGGAAACTTCATGAATGTAAATTTTAAGTAGTTTGACAACTTAGGCCCGCATGCAGATACTCGGTTTAAACGGAGTAACTTCAGCTGTTCGTCTAAACCCCGTATGAAGCACATCTATATATATAAAAGCGGAATGGCACTCACTGACTGACTGACTGACTGACTGATGACTGACTGACTGACTGACTGACTCACTTCACTCACTCACTCACTCACTCACTCCTCGCAGAACTAAAAATCTACCGGACAAAAACGTTCAATTTGGTAGATGTGTTCAGTTGGCCCTTTAAAGGCGCACTAAGAAATCTTTTGGCAATATTTTTACTCTAAGGGTGGTTTTTAAGGTTTAAAGTTCGTCTTTTTGCATGTATATCTTCTTATTCTCTTAATTATAATTGAAAAATGTCCATACCATATGTTAATATAGAACTATGATCTAGAGGGAGTACCTCTTCGAAACAGTTGTTAACTGGTAACTAAATTAATAATTTTGTCAGGTTGGCATTAAGTTGAGTTGACTTTATTAGTTTGGCCCAAAGTTGAAGATTGAAATGCATTTATCGCGGAAAAATTGATTGGACACTGCTACTTCAATCAGAGCTATTCCTGGGAATATTATATTACTAGCCGTCAGGCTCGCTTCGCTCGCCATATCCGTTTAGCCAGACGTTTAGTTTGACCCCGTCTGGATCGTCCTAACATATGATAAAAATGCAGGCGAGCGAAGCGAGCCTGCTGATCTCATTCTTGGACGATCTAGTCGGGAGTCCAGGAGGCGTAATAACGTAAACGTGGTTTAGCGTTAAACGTAGTGTTAGCATATGGCTATTATTCTTGTAACTTCTTAAATCTCTTGTAAGACGATTCTAATTTATTTGGAATCATGTAAAAAAGTCTTATTCTAGCCTATTTTGACAAGTTAGGAAATGATCTGAATATTGAAGTGGATTTTATTGAAAGCCACAAAAAGCCTATAACGTGAAAAAAACTTGTTCAAATAAGTTATTTTGACGAGTAATGACAAGACCTATGAATTAGTCTTGATTTATCCACACTCTTGATTGATCGATTAGTATTCATGGAGATTCATCTCAGCAGAAATCATGAAATTGATTAGTCTATATACGACCTGAAACCTCTGACAAAAGCCCTAAGGCAGACAGGTTACTTGGTGGTAATTTTGTGTAATAGATTAAGACAAATATCCAACGATATTTCTATTGTATTATTTATACACTCAATGGAAAACTGAGTTTGTTTTTGAGAGGGGAAGCAGGTCATAATTATCTAGAATTCTAGATCAAAAGAATAGGTCAAAGCTTCAATGAGTAGAGTTTTCAACTCATATCAATCGATTCTGGAGAAAAATATTTTGTTTGATAAATCTATTCCTTCACTTAAGAGCCCCTGATTTGAATTCGCAGGAATAAATTTTGGGAGACAACCACGTTTTAACATCACTATAGTAATTGAAAGAATTTGAGAATATTCCAAATAATAGTTTACTAACAGTGATGATACTACAATCAAAGGAGATATTCATATCTATGTTCAGCGAAGAAGAAGAAGAAGAAGAAGAAGAAGAAGAAGAAGAACATAGTTCAATATTGCATAGTACATTAGTGAATCAACATTTTCCACTTTTTACTGTCATACAATGAAACAATCTTATAAAACTTATAAATTTTCTCTGCTTCTGTATAGTACAAAAAGTAGTATAGTTCATTGCCCCAATACCAATAATTCACCAAGAGGACAGTAACCTATATGTACTGGGTACTCAATGAATAATAATCGCCGTATGACATCATTATATATTTCATTACATCCCAAAAAGTATCTATCGCGTATTATATGACACAGCCAGTGGGATAAGCTTATGCAAAAAAAAAAAAAATTACAGCATTTAATTGCATGCATTCGTCGGCTGCAGTACTGCAATTTACTTGATACTGACAGCTTTCTTCATAAGTAACATCAACGCTTCTCATATAACCAATGCTGAGAGGGATAAAGTGAATCAGACTAGATGTGATTTATGTAATTTTGCTGCTCGTAAGAGTTGTGGTCACCTTTCTCAGTTCATTACAAATCTTCTTCTCAGTTCGTCTTTTTTTATAACTGTCAGAAGAAGAAGAAGACTAAGAAGAAAAAGAAGAAGAAGGAGGAGGAGGGGGAGAAGAAGAAGAAGAAGAAGAAGAAGAAGAAGGAGAGGAAGAAGAAGAAGTGCAATATAATAAAATTATTAATCCCATACTATTGAACGAGCAACTCCTGTTTATATGTTCACTAGCCGTCAGGCTCGCTTCGCTCGCCATATCCGTCTAGCCAGGGGGCTCCGCCCCCTGGACCCCCGACTGGTTCGTCCAAGATTGAGATCAGCAGGCTCGCTTCGCTCGCCTGCATTTTTCATTTGGGCATTTTTATCATATGTTAGGACAATCCAGTCGGGGGTCCAGACTAAACGGCTGGCTAAACGGATATGGCTAGCGAAGCGAGCCTGACTGCTAGTAATATAATATTCCCAGGATTGAAGTAGCAGTGCCCAATCAATTTTTCCGCGATAAATGCATTTGAATCTTCAACTTGGTGCCAACCTAACAAAGTCAACTCAACTTAATGCCAACCTGACAAAATTATTAATTTAGTTGCCAGTTTACAACTGTTTCGAAGAGGTACTCTATCTAGATTATAGTTCTATAGTAACATATGATATGGAAATTTCAATTATAATTAAGAGATTGGGAGAAGAATATACATGCTAAAAGATGGAACTTTGAACCCTTAAAAACAACCCTTAGAGTTGAAATATTGCCAAAAGATTTCTTAGTGCGCCTCTAAAGGGCCAACTGAACATACCAACCAAATTTGAACGTTTTGGTCCGGTAGATTTTTAGTTATGCGAGTGAGTGAGTGAGTGAGTCAGTCAGTCAGTCAATCAGTGAGTGAGTGCCATTTCGCTTTTATATATATAGATACAGAGTGGGTGAAAAGTCCGAGAACTGCTTAATATCTCATACACAAAGGTAATTTGACAATGAGTGTGATTGGGAATGCTACTAAAATTGAAAATACTACTTTACTATGACTTCAGAAATCTGGTCCGCCATCTTTGATGTTTTGTTTTTTTTAAATAGGAAAGTTGTCATGCGATACATGATTTCGATACGGAATTTCAAGAAAATATGAATGGCTAAAACCGCATATCGATATCTCAAACCGTTCCGAAGATATTCACATTATTAATAAATATTATACAAAGCAGAAAAGAGAGAAAGGAGTCTTAGAACGGCTTGATATATCATACACATAAGTAATTTGATGGTAGGTGTGATCGGGGATCCTACTCAAATTGAAATATTTTACTATGACTTTAAAATTGATGTGGTCTGTCATCTTGGATCCGCCATATTGAATGCAACTTTATTTTTTTAAATAGAAAGGTGAACGATACATAAATTCAATACCGCAGATTAAATAACTACTATTTATACAACACAGAAAAAAAATCTGGTGTGGTACACTCACACAACTTTCCTTGCTCATATTTGAAACTACGATCAGACTTCTGTATATTTGTATATATAATTGTTTTCAGAGTACTTTTTCCTTTGTGTAAATTGTGAAATTCGATGATTTTTTTTAGTCATCATTTTTTTAAAGTCGTCAAAACAGCTGTTCTACAGATAAAATATCTCGACTATGTGTTCTTTTCATGGACTGCGCTACCTACCCACCTCATGCACGAGAAGGAGGTTACTAAGTCCATTTCTCAAGGATGGGGTGGACCCCCCATTAGTTTCCCAGAAAGGAGCCTCATGCCAGTTGATAGAGCTGATAAATATCTATACAGGGTATGAATTTGAAAAAAATCGGTCGAGTTATTTTTGATAAAATCGAGAAAAACATGTCTTTTTTGTAATTATCTGCCATTTTTCTCAAGAATATTACGGAGCTCGTGCAATTTTCCCAGAACTGAGACTCATGTCAGTTGATAGAGCTTATAGATAGCTATCCATGGTATAAATTTGAAGAAGATCGTTAGAGCCGTTTTTGAGAAAACCGTGAAAAACATGGTTTTATAGCAATCATCCGCCATTTTTTCCACCATCTTGAATTCAATTTTATTGAATTCCTTATTGTCGGATCCTCATGGTATAAGGACCTTAAGTTTGAAATTTCAAGTCAATCGGTTGATTAGGAATGGAGTTATCGTGTTCACAGAATACACACACACACACCACACACACACCACACACACACACACACACACACACACCACACACACACACACACACCAACCACACACACACACACACACACCACACACACACACACCACAACACACACACACAGACCAACACCCAAAAATCATGTTTTTGGACTCAGGGGACCTTGAAACGTATAGAAAACTTGAAATTGGGGTACCTTAATTTTTTTTGGAAAGCAATACTTTCCTTACCTATGGTAGTAGGGCAAGGAAAGTGATAAAAAGATAAATCCATATTATAAATAAGAAATAGCACAAATCTGATGTAACGCCTGTTATAGTTTCATCTTGATAACCATCAGCAGCATTTCATTACAGATCTCAAATAATGCTCACACACTTCCTCACTCTATCTCACACAAAATAGAATCAAGATCAATAGAATCAGCCGACAATTTTAATCCGTCCTTGAACTGTTTACAGTAAGATTCACTCTGAATAGTGTCAGCGTTGGCTGAATGAGAAGTATTGATAATATCTATATGAAATGCTGACAGTTTAAAGTGAGTCTTGCCAGAGAATAACGAAGGAAATGAGTAGTTTGCTCCGGTTTTATCAGTGACTTGATCAGCTGGTGGAATCCTCACTGAAATTCTACTAATTGGATTGACTTGATAATGAAATTGAAATCTGTGTGCATTGTTCTAATGCAACGAAGAAGGTTGCAGTCATGTTACTTAGCGGTATTCTAAGATTGAGAGAATAATTTACTAGTAGTTCTGTGAACAGCAGACCTCAGGCAGTTTTCTCATCCACAAGTATCTGATGTCACCTGTTCTTGTTGATTCAGTTGAATCACAATTAACATTTGAATCATAATCCATTCTTGAAAACTGTCATTTGTTTTCTCCAAGATCAAAAAATCACTTATGTTAAAATAGCCTACTCAGCTCACGTGCATTGTTCTAATGCAACGAAGAAGGTTGCAGTCATGTTACTTAGCAGTATTCTAAGATTGAGAGAATAATTTACTAGTAGTTCTGTGAACAGCAGACCTCAGGCAGTTTTCTCATCCACAAGTATCTGATGTCACTTGTTCTTGTTGATTTAGTTGAATCACAATTAACATTTGAATCATAATCCATTCTTGAAAACTGTCATTTGTTTTCTCCAAGATCAAAAAATCACTTATGTTAATATAGCCTACTCAGCTAACGTTTGAATTTGTATCCCATATGATAATCATCCAGTTCCATGATAATCTTCCCATCTGATAAAAATATTTTTCTCAACTATTTTAAAATTTTTTTTTCCAATCAAGAATATTATATTTTCTTCAGCATTATTAAGAAAATTTAATCATTTTCTATTCTGTTCTCAATAACCTATTAAATTTGTTTTTCAAATGTGGAAATATTGATAGGCTACTGATGAGCACGCATCATAGAAAATTTGAAACCCTGTAGTGTATATATATATATATATAGTGGAGAAATTATCAAGTTTCATTTTTGAATAGTTAGTTATTTTGGTTGAACGTATTGTTCTCAAAATATGAACGTGAGAGAAAAACGCTGAAAAACTCAACATTTCAACCACCCTCATCCCTTTATCACATGAGTTAGGAATGGGGACTTTTGATATTATGTTTTTCTCCTAACTAGTCTTAACGGAGCTGCAAAGTCAAAAATTGTGTTTAAAACATTCCCTCCAAATTCCTTTGTCAATTGGTCTATTGTTGCAAAAATGAAGATTCCACAATCATAACTAAAGCTGCTGCAATAGGTGTAGGGAAATTTGTAAAAGTGTGAAATTATACATCAAATTACAGAGAATTCAATGCTCTATGAGTTCATGATCAGCTTGAATTTTCCCCATCAATTTTTAAAAAGTTATAAGAGCAAAAATTGAAAAAAATTGTAGGCAAACGTGTTTTTCCAAAAATTTCGAAAACTAGGAAATGTATAGAAAAAGTTGTGAGATGAATATTGTAGGAAATTATGCAAGCTTCAATTCTGTATGGACCAATCATGTCCGTAAGATACATAGTTTTCTAGTTATATGCGAGAAACCAAAAAATTGTACCTTTGAACCACCCCCATCGCCTTAGGGGTAGGGGTGAGAACTTTTGATATGTTTACCCTTACTACCCTAAACAGAACTGCGGGGTCAAAAATTGTCTTCCAAAACATTTCCCTCTATAACCTTTCTTTCACTGGACTAAATCTTGAGATACTAACTGAACTGGAAACTGTGTTTTCCATAAAATATTTATAAATTTCCTAAATTTTTCTTCTCTCTCATTGTGGATGATGCTATGGAAAGAGCGAAGTGCATTGCTGAATTGGTGAGCGATGATCAAACGTCCATGCAGTCGTCGGGATTCAAACCCACGAGCCAGACCGTGCTTGCAGACCAAGGTTTCTATACTCCTTACCAGCGTTGTAATGTGATGTAACAAACAACCAAATATTTTATTATTCATCGATACATTATTGTGAGTTGAAATCTAAGTTTTATCATTGAGATTTTTAATCAAAATTAGCCCTCGAGTCAAATTCTCCATCTTCTTCTTCTTCTTCTTCTTCTTCTTCTTCTTCTCTCCTCCTCCTCCTCCTCCTCCTCCACCTCCTCCTCCTCCTCCTCCTCCTCCTCCTCTCCTCCTCCTCCTCAAGAAGAGAAGAAGAAGAAGAAGGAGGAGAAGGAGGAGGAGAAGAAGGAGAGGAAGAAGAGGAAAAAGAAGAAAATGATGTTGATATGATGACATAAGACTGAACTATACTAAACTCCACATACTCTTTTAGACTACTCCACCTTACTCGTTGATCTTCAATTACAACAATTATTTTTGTGTCTCCATCACCAGTGATTGTAATCTGTTGTTATTTTCTGTTGCAGCTACGCGACAGGAAACAACATCCAAGTGGAAGAGACAGGATTCCTGAAGAATGCGGGAATTCCAGAGCAGGAAATCCAATCGGCTCAGGGCTACTTCTCGTATGTCGACCCTGACGGTGTGCCCGTACAACTCACCTACACCGCTGACGAAAACGGATTCGTTCCACAGGTAAGGCTATAGAGAACTTGACGAAAACTGAAAGGAAATGAAGTGTATTGGGAGACATATTAATATATGACATGGATAAATACATGTAGACTTGAGTAATTTTGGTGTGTGTTGTCAGAAAGTGAATAACAAATACTGTACATGCAAGTATAAGCATACTATTTGTTTCCAATTCCCAGTTGAGAAACTTTCTCAGAAAGCATTCTTTCCCAGAATGAGAAGATACATCAGTTATTCATTATTTATCTGTACAGTATCATAGAGAAACAATAGCGTAAGTAGATATCCCATGGTATAGGACGTTTATGTCGCAACTTTTACCGTTCTCTCAAACCGATTACTGTTGATTATTGCCGAAATTCACTGTTTAGTTGGGGTGAGAGTGTATGAACGGCACAATATGAGAGACTACTAGTGTCACACAGCTTCACGGGAAAGAATTACATGAACTATCGGCCTGAGAACGGTAAGAGTTGCGACATAAACGCCCTATACCATGGGATAATTTACTTATGACAGTATTATTCACAGAGAGCAGAATCAAACAAGTATCTGCATCAAACTTTCAACGAATACTAAATCGTAGACTACATAATTTCATTTTATCTCCTCAATTTACAGAATAAGCATTAACATCCTACATAGAAATTAAATATCTGAAATATTCATCAGGTTTATCATGCCCTTACGAAGAATTTCTATTAAGAGAAACCAATAGGTGCGTACAGATATACGCGCCGCGAACATGAGCAATTCACTTTTAATCAGCTGATGCCAAGCTTTTCATATCTGTATCTTAACGTTTCTGTAAAAATACAGATATAGTCAGCTGATTAAAAGTGATTTGCTCATGTTCGCGGCGCGTACGCATCTGTACGCACCTTAAGAAAGGCTAAGATCACAATGTATAAGTTCTAAGAACAGAGTTTACTTTTTCACATTTCACCTTAACTGAGTCTCGAATAAAGTTTGAAATCAAAGCCAATTTTCAAATTTTTGTGAACCACACACTCTACCTAAACTATTGAAAGAGATAAGAACATAAGAGATACACCATTTTTAGTCAGTGCGAGGATAATAATTGAAAGTAACCTACTGTGAATGCATTCGAGTAGTATTATGAAGAAGAAAGAATAAAAATCCACATTCAAGAAAGCGAATCTTGATCAGAAGTTTCCAAAATATAGACTAAAGTTACTTACTTCATAGGAAAAATCTATGCTATCTACTGATATATTATTCCTTTCAGAATGCAAGAAGTAAGTTGTTGAAGAATCATATATTATTATCTACTCATTTCGCCAAATTTCATGACCTGAGGCTGAATTCCCACATATGATATGAGTGTCATTACGAGTGACCGCCACAGTGAAAATATCATTCCTGTAAGTTCCACTAGAACTATTCATTTTAGTACGGCCGTGCTAAGTCGAGTGTGAAAAGTCCGATCACAACTCATGGGAATCATATTTTCACTGTCATGGTCACTTTCACTAATGCTGATATAACTGAGAATCAAAGTTAATATTACTTGACAACAGAATATTGTATAGTTCAATAGAACCGACACTCTTGTTCATATCAAAAACAATACAGAGTTTCCTCTCTTCTGGAGAAGACGTTAAGCTGTCGGTCCCGTCTACCTAAAAAGTAGTTGTCATCTCTCATCATCATCCCTCTCACTCATTACACACGCACAAGCCTAGGAGCTTATGTGGACATCATCCTCAGTATTATTATTATTATCTTATTATTATTACATTAGATATTGTTCTTATCTATAGAAAAAAAGACTTACATTTCAGTTACCCCATTCAAAAAAAAACCCACATTTCAGTTACCCCATTCAAAAAAAAAAAAAAAAAAAAAAAAAAAAAACTGGTGTGACACACTAGTTATGAGATTTTCGAATTGAAATTAATTTGATCTTTGGTTTTCAGGGAGCTCATCTGCCAACCCCACCACCAACCCCAGAAGCCATCCTGAAGGCCCTCGCTTTCCTGGCCACCCAACCCCAACAGGACTACGACGAGAAGGGCTTCCCCATTGGACCAGCTCAACCTGCCAGGTTTGGAAGGAAGTAACCCCCATCACCCATAGAAATATACGGGTAAAACTCTATGGTATTACCCCATCTGATGCAATATGATTGTTACGATACTGGTGGACAACTGATGGATTATCACAGGGTAAAAGGTTGAAATAGGGGTTTCAAAGTATATGAGCTAGCTAAACGTTGAACCAGCTAAACTATAGCCATAATGGTTGCCAACATCCGGAACGGATAGGGACCAAAAGAAACGTTGGAGAGCTGAGTGATACTATTGTATCTAAGACTTTTCATATATATTTTTCATTTCTATACTACTTGTTATCTGATACTAGAAATTCCACATTTTTTTTTATTTGAATGAGGATTAAATTTGAGTTTTAATGAACGAATTGAAAGAAGATCAAACTGAATTCTCTGGTTAATAGGTCCCTTGTTGACGATTTGTAAATGCTTGATATAAATCTAGACAATATTGACATGGAAAAAGGAGAATGTATCTTTTATCTACGATGATAGATGATCATAGATATCTAATGATGTAGATCTTTTATCTACTCTACTATTAACATATTATGTATGATTATGTATTATAAATTTGAGATAGTTTTAAACTTGAATTATTATCAATTCAGGATTGAAATTTTTGAGATAATGATTCACTTTCAGAAAATGTATTAAATTTCCAGTTGTCCATTATTGTAACAATTATATCACTTTCAGAAGATGTATTAAATTCTCAGTTGTCCATTATTGTAACAGTTATATTCGTGAGAAATTTAGGGGACACTCTTCACTTCTGCAATAGATATATCATTGGACTTCATAGCTTTAAACTGATAATCGTAAGACTCTTCCACTGTATTGACTGTAAATAAGACGAATAAATATTTTTTGATTACACTTTTCGAAGTTATTTTCATCCCATTTTCATTATTGTCAGAAAAATAAAGAAATAAACAAATTTAGGTGACAATTTACTAAGTGCAGTTGCAATAATATTGGACTTCATAGCTTTGAATTGATAATCGTAAGACCTTTCCTCTGTATTGAATGTAAATAAAACTATTAAATATTTTTTCCTCCACCTACTGTCAAAAGTACTTACTTTACTCCCTGAAACATGATACTAAAGTGTCACTTTTTTGCTCTCGGTACTAAAAAACAGAAAAACTCCCTAGGGAGTAGAAGTGACTCCATTTAAATAACATGGGAAGCATCTCTATTTTAAAAACGTTCATTTGGAATAGGTCAGAAGGTCTAAGCTCAGATGAGGAAGCATATAGAGTAGTCATTAAACCAACTAAATTCAATACCTCAACCAGACATTTGATCGATATATAAAATTTATGTTTGTATGCTGAAATTATTATTACAAACTTCATTTCACCATACTAAAAAAAATGTATATATTTTTTTCTTTTATTCCATGTTATTCAAAATATCATCCAACGAATATTACTTATTAACTAATCAAATTTGAAACGGGAACTTCATCATAGCTGTAGTTTTGGCTGTCATTGTTGTTACAACTTTAGCCAAAAGATAGTGCTGTCGGAGGAGAACTGTGATTACAAGCCAGCTGTTTCTGTTCACTTTTTAGATTATGTTGTAACACATTGTTTGGTCACATACGTTTTTAAAAATTATTTTATTAGCAGTTTTTATAGAAATGTAGGTGGAGGAAAAATGTTGTGTATATCACGAGTGAAAAATGTTTTTTCTCCCTCAGGAAAATTGTTGCCCTCGGCTTCGCCTCGGGCTTCAAACTTTTCCCTCAGGGAGAAAAAACAGCACTTTTCACTCTAGATATACAAATAACTATTTTATTACAATGTTCAAAGTAATTTTCATTCAATCGTCATTATTGCCAGCAAATTTTAAGACTCGTTGACGAGTTTCAATCACGATCCTTGGTAACTTAAATAAGGAAACTACAGGGTGCTCTGAAGAAAGGGGCCTATAAGTAAGTGATTCTTCACATCAAAAGAAGAAAGAAAGTTCCAATTAACATAGGTCCGAAAATGTTCAGTTACCAAGTTATACAGGGTGGAAGATTTCGTCTGAATTTTATTTCCCCTGCTGAAACGGAGCCCTACGGGTATTTGTTGGCTGTTAATTAAGATGGACTATTTTGCGTACTTCATGTGAAATGAACTGAAAAACAAAATATTACCGTTTCCAGGCCTGTAGCTACAATGATTTTTGAGATATTTGACGAAATACGCAAAACTTGTTTGAAAAAACAAGTTCTTTCAAATTTTGAAGCAGATTTACTATGTTAATGTACAATAAACACTACATATTCTTACTTTCCTTGCCCTATTACCATAGGTAAGGAAAGTATTGCTTTCCGAAAAAATTAAGGTACCCCAATTTCTAAATTTCTATACATTTGAAGGCCCCCTGAGTCCAAAAAAAGTGGTTTTTGGGTATTGGTCTGTATGTGTATGTGTGGGTGTGTGTGTATGTGTGTGTATGAGTGTATGTGCGTCTGTGTACACGATATCTCATCTCCCAATTAATGGAATGACTTGAAATTTGGAACTTAAGGTCCTTACAATATAAGGATCCGACACGAACAATTTTGATCAAATTCAATTCAAGATTGGGGCTAAAATGGAGAAAATGTTGTCAAAAACAGGGTTTTTCGCGATTTTCTCGAAAACGGCTCCAACGATTTTGATTAAATCTATTCCCATAATAGTCATTGATGAGCTCCATCACTGTCACCAGTTCCATATCTGTAAAAATTTCAGGAGCTCCACCCCATCTATGCAAGGTTTGATTGTAGATTCCCAATTATCAGGCTTCAGATACAAGTTAAACAAAAATTTTTGAGTGGAGAAGATTGAGCATGAAACTCTCTACAATTAATGTTCAGTAACATTTTCACCGGAAATTGAAAATAAGCTCGAAATTCGAGAAAATGTGATCATCCAATTGCAAACTGTTGGCTACTGTTGATTCTATTAAATGATTCACTATGAAAGAGATAGCAGAACCCCGTATGTCTCCAGCATTATCGTCCTGTCACCAGCTGGCTCAGATCTTTGTTTATAAGTAGATTTGAGATGAGCGTGAACACTAGCGTCAGGTGATCAATTTTCATAACGGCAAGGAAAGTTGTGTGAGTGTGCCACGCCAGATTTTTATACAGAACTTGTAGAAAATGTAATTTCGAAGAGAAAGATGTAAAATAAGTCTATAATATACAAACGCAACCTTTAAAAAATAGTCCTTAATTACATACAAAAGGCATGAAAAGAGAACTTTAAAGAGAAAGGAAGAAGCTCACTTTCTTTTTCATTGGCACCTTTATTCAGAACACTCTGTTCATGCAAAGTTCCTATTTAATCAGATCAGTGCTTCAGACGTGATGATGCGTCATTCGTATATTGCCTATCTCCTACGTGTATGCACCAATTCTTAACTTTATTATAAATATCGGGGCACCGAGCTTTGCTAGTTATTTATTTATTGATAAACAGAGCACAATTCTTCCAAATGATTGGGGGAGGACAAACAGGCACAGCCCAAAACTGTTTCTTCCCCGAATTTTGATTTATACACTATAAATGGTCCGGAAAGTAGGTTATGTTTCATACACTTGAATCCAGGTCCAATTTCCAGTCAAAATATTCAAAAACAGAGAAATTCTAATTCAGATTGTTTACAAACCAAATTAAATAACAAAATAACACTCACCAATCACTTAAAACTGTAAAATAATGATTAACTTTGAATATCATGATATAGGCTACTCTAATTTAGAGTGATAAACCATGTCATGTCAACAAATCAGATTATTTTGATAGAGTCTATTAAAATTTCTAGATAATATTTCTCGCGAGATACGGTAAGCTGTTTGAATGATTACACGGCTGATCTCCCACACAGGCACACGCATCTTCTGTTATCGACAGACGACGAAATCTGTCCTTCCAAGGATGAATTATCCTTTTAATGTCCTTCAGAGAGTTTTTCCAGGGATGAGACCTAGTGCAATCGAATCTTTATTATTATAAACCTACTATGTTCTGAATTTTGTGAGAATCGTTAGAGCCATTTTCGAGATCCGTTGAACATATATAACCAGATATAAAAATTTAAAAATATAAACAGATATACAGAAATTGCTCGCTTAATATGATAGGATATGAAATTGCAACCAATTAATAATCCACTCGACAGAATATGATTTATGATGAATAGGCAATACATAATTAGCTTATATTCTATTGTCTTATTTTCACTCTAATATTGGCGTATCAAGGAGGCACCTTTCCCTTTTATATAATCTTTAGAATGCAAACTTTTCAAAAACCTTGTATATACGTCGACGCGCAATTTGAAAAGGACATACCTGTCAAATTTTCACGAGAATCTATTACCGCGTTTCGCCGTAAATGCGGCACATATAAACAACATACATAAAGAGAAATGCAAAACCGTCGACTTGAATCTTATACCTCACTTTGCTCGGTCAATTATGAGTCAAAGATGCGTTCCAGTCAGATGAAAGGCTTCATTGAATATCAAAAAACAAGATCTACTCCACTTTATTTTAAAATGTTTTGCACAGCCTAGTATCGATTTGAATTTGTTAAAGCGAATTGATTAGATAATAAAGTTCAGTAGAATGGAATAAATTTTGATGAAATTTCATGGGTGTATTGAACGAAAGATTGAGCAAAACGTGCAATATTATCTTTACGGCAACGGTTATGATAATCTATTTACTTTCAGTAATGGGAGAAGTCTTTAGAAGCCCCTATCTCAACATCCCTTTTCGGTATCCTCCCACACACCAGCACTTCGCAGGTGTTTCCCTACAGCCCCTATGTATAATCCCTGAGCCATATGTGTGCCATTTCCTCCTTTTAAGCCCTTAAAAGGGAAGTAGCCCTTAAAACAGGAATTGCTTGTTTAATAGTTTAGGATAGCGATAGATGGTAGGCTATAATCCCAATGCTAGCAAGTTATAATATCCCAAATATTCAACCTTTGTGAAAGGCTTCAGGCACATTATATTCTTCAGCTTATGCAACAGATCTCGAATTAGCTGATTGACATCTTCCCAAAGTTGGAGTGTTTGTTAGCTGTCATTCATTAGCGGGAAGATCATTGATCAGACAATTTTCACAATAAGCAGCTGACAAAACCAGTCTTACAAAACACGGTTCAAACTTGTTTTGGTAACATAAAGTTGGGGCTTTGTGCTTAGTGGGTGGTTATCGTGATCAATTATGTTTAACCTACAAGGATGCACTTTTTGACCTTTTTCGACCGTATACATCCTTCTTTTTCAAGTTCTATTTCGTTTCTTTCTTCTCCTGTCTTCTTCCTCTTCTTCTTCTTCTGTCTTCTTCGTCGTCTTCTTGTTCTTGTTGTTTTTCTTCTTCTTCTTCTTCTTCTTCTTCTTCTTCTTCTTCTTCTCCTTCTCCTTCTCCTTCTTCTTCATCCACATGATTCAGATGAAGATGTGAAGATATGATTTTCTCCACATCCTTCTCTGTGTTCTCCTTCCTCTTAGATTTGCTACTCTCTCTTTCCTACTCATATCCTTTCTCTTCCCCCAGTTTCCTCCTTCAATTTTCATTCTTCGTTTTTGTCTTCATCTTCATCTCCTCCTTTCTCCCATTTTTCATACCTCTATCCCTTCTACTTTTTCCTCCTTCTCTAATTGTTCTTCTTCTTGTCCACTTTGTATTTGCATCACTTTTCCTTTGGCTTTGCTTTTATTCAGTCTTTTCCTCCGTAATTTTATTTCTTCTCATCTTCAACATCATTGTCCGTCTCCATCACCTTCAGCACCTTTTTCTTCCTTTCTCCTCTACATTTCTATTATATCCTTCTCCTTCTTCATCGCCTTCAACTTCCACTTCTTCTTCTTCTTCTCCTTATTCGTCCAATTTTTCTTCTTCTTCCTATTATGATTTGATTTGAAATTTGATTTATTATTATATTTTCTTTTCATTTTTTAAAGAATCTTTCTCTTGTTTTTCTTCCTCTTTCCTCCTTCTTCACCGGTTTAAGAGAAGACTTTCAAGTTACCCAGGCGGTTGTCTAGTCTCTATAGTGAGGTCCACTTTATAATGGCAGTGATTGATTATCAGCAATGGTATTGCTATCCTTGTCTATCATTCAACAAAGCGGATACCGCTATCTCTTTCTTGCTTTGCTCTGTTGTCAGATTGTCATTTAACAATGTAGAATTGATTATTAATCAACAAAATATTTCATCTTCATTATAAAATTATTGAAAAATATTATTTCTTGCTTAAGGGGCATGTCTAGGAAGGCTGTTCAAAAAGTGTAGTACTAGGTAAATTTAACTGATGAGATGGGGAACGGGGTGAAAAAGCATGCTGGCTCACAAACATTGGTCTTCATAGCTCTACTCTCTCTCAATCGATGCGCTCTCTCACACATCAGTCTTCTCTTTCTAGAGAAAGAAGTTCATTACTTCAGTAGCACCACTATCACAATTGACACGCGCACTCACTCTCACATCAGTCTTCTCTTCCTAGAAAAGTCCATTATTATTATTATTATTATACACTGCATTGTCTACTCATTCTGTGGCTGTTCTAACATGACTGATCTGCTTTTGAGTAGCCTGGCTATAGATGGTATTCTATTGCTTCAACAGTGTTATCAAAGAACACTTCATTTGACTAATTCTTCTAAATTGACATACAAGTTCATAAATATATGAGTGCACTATCTATATTATATAAAAGCGAAATGGCACTCACTCACTGACTGACTTACTCACTCACTCACTCACTCACTCGCAGAACTAAAATTCTACCAGACCAAAAACGTTCAAATTTGGTAGGTATGTTCAGTTGGCCTTTAGAGGCGCACTAAGAAATCTTTTGGCGATATTTTAACTCTAAGGGTGGTTTTTAAGGGTTTAAAGTTCGACTTTTAGCATGTATATTCTCTTATTCCAATAACTTAAAATATAATTGAAATGTCCATACCATATGTTAATATAGAACTATAATCTAGAGAGAGTACCTCTTCGAAACAGTTCTGTGGGTAGATGACACAAGGATAAGTCATGATTTGTAACTTTTCAGGAGAGCAATTTGAAAGTTTGGCATAGCTGCAAAACTTATCTATCATATTATTTTTCTTACCCATTTTACACTAATATAATCAGCTGATCATTGACTATTTGAATATAAAATATCAAGGAATAAAACATTTATTTAAATTAACCATTGAGGATTTTTGCTAGTGATGTCAGAGATATCATGTTTTGCCATCTGCCAATGTTTCAAATCACAATGTAACAGTAAAGGAAATATCTTAAAAATCGATTATTAGAAATTTGAATATATTTTTCAACAATTAATTGATATTATTTACAAGTATTGATCAAGTTAAACAAACTTGAACTGTTTGCAAAGTTGTATGGGTTATGTATTTCTCAATAGAGGTTATTGATTTTCAGATTTTATAATAGCCTACCAGTACATACACTTATCAAATTTTGCCATCTTTTGATAATTGGATTATAATAGGTCTACAAACCGGTAGAAGAGTGTTGAGATATATGTACTTATCAATATTTGTCAACTTGGGGTTTGGAAGAAAATGCTCTATCAGGCTTGAGCAAGGCCTTTATCTCAGCTATTTAAAGAGATACAACATATTTAGTTACTAGCAGGTAACCCGTGCTTCGCAAGGGTCTTTCATAAAACTTGACGTAATGAAATGTAGAAGAATTCAAAATAGGCCTATGTACAGTGAGTCAGTCATTCTATCAGGGCTCGAATAATTTTGAAATTTTAATTAAATAAAACTGGAAGAATATAATTTCTTTATGTAAATAACAACACCTTCATTGAAAGACATATTAACTGCATGCGTTTTCATATTGCCGATACAGCATTGATGAAACTGTAGACGTTTATTTAGCATTAGTCTCAAAAAATTGTTCTAGCTGAAAAATTAATAATCCATGCCACGTGAAGGCCTAAACATTGCATCAGGAAAACGAAGTTTCAAAACTATGTTTTTCAGGTAGAAAGCAATATAGAAACAGATGTACCTTTTTTAATTTCGACCATATGATTTGGTGATTTTTTAATGAAATCGAATGTACCATTAATGAAAATTTAAACATTAATTCTGAAAAATCTAAAAGGAAAATTAAAACTTGGGCTTCCAGGTGCACGAGATTGATATTTTTAGAATCTATGTGCAAAATTTGGAAATCTAAATCATTCCCGTTTTTCCGGTATGCAATCCACAAGTTGACATGTTTTGATGCGAACAAACGAACAAACACAACCCTACTCTTTCTTATTATATAGATACCATCTAATAGATCTAATTTTTCTGAACACAACCATATGCATAACTCAATATGTTCAAAAATGTGACTTATCAACTTGTGTCATCTACCCACAGAGTTGTTCTGGTAACTGAATTAAAAATTTTGTCAGATTGGCATTAAGTTGAGTTGACTTTGTTAGGTTGGCACCAAGTTGAAGATTGAAATGCATTTATCCAGGACCTCCTAAATACCAATTATCCAGTACCTCCTAAATACCTATTTAGGAGGTCCTGATTTATCGCGGAAAAATTGATTGGGTACTGCTACTTCAATCAGAGCTATTCCTGGGAATATTATATTACTACTAGCCGTCAGGCTCGCTTCGCTCGCCATATCCGTCTAGCCAGGGGGCTCCGCCCCCTGGACCCCCGACTGGATTGTCCAAGAATGAGATCAGCAGGCTCGCTTCGCTCGCCTGCATTTTTCATTTGAGCATTTTTATCATATGTTAGGACGATCCAGTCGGGGGTACAGACTAAATGTCTGGCTAAACGGATATGGCGAGCGAAGCAAGCCTGACGACCAGTATTATATAGATACAGTAAGTGCTGAAGGCTGTTAATAAAATGGTTCATGCATAGACAAATAAAAATCATGATTCTTCATTCTTGAGATTTAAATATATTTATTTTGATTCTAGATAGGAATTAATTTTTCCAGTAATAATATTGTTTGGAGTACATGATCAAATATTTCAATGTATTTATGTATATTATCAGGGAAAATCACAAACAAGAAATGATTCCAATAATATAATAAATCAAATTGGTTTTTATTATCCATGATAACATGAAACAGCTGTTATATAGCTAGGTTGAACGTTATATTTTCGAGCTCAAAATTCAAGTGGTTATATTCTTTATTTTGTGAATTTAAAGTTTTTACAAAAGTTTTACTATCAATCTATTAAAATTTAAAATTGTTTGTTTTATTCTAATCTATACTCTCAGATTGTGATTGGTGTAGAAAATTGAAATGGACATAACCTATGTATAATATTTGCATAATTTGAAACTGAATTAGGAAATTGAAAAAGTTTTGGGCAATAACCTGTTTTTTCTTTCCCGATCATTATATTGTTTGTGGTAATCTAATAAATAAATAAATAATTAACAGGGCACAAAAATTCAAATCATACAACAACGCTTAATATTATAACGCTACAATGATTCATAAGCATAGTTTTATTCAGAAGCAAAGTACTTGTGACTGTATTAGCACGATTCAGAACTGGGCTAATATACGGTAGCAAATATTACGAGAAGTACCTAATTCCTGATTCACCAAAACAAGTGCAGATCACCATGTACAACGGCCTGTAAACAACTGAACAATGGACAGTTGATAACTGTCTATTTTTCTATTTTATAAACAATCGAATTCATTTCTGGTCAACTATGAATATAATAGAATCTACGCCAGCAGGCCCCTAAACCCAAAAAAAGTTATGATTCATATAAGCATAATTTTATTCAGAAGCAAAGTATTTGTGATTCTGCACGATTCAGAAAACATTCCAAACAAGAAGATCGTCACTCGTTACAATATTGACCCTATTGGAAACCCCCCCTCACTACAATGACAAGGACGCAGTCTGCGCAATCACCCCCCGCCCCACCCACAACGTTACCACTCCTGGACAATGACAATGTACAGTGTCATACTGTACATTAGTTTTTGCATTTCACCTTTCTTCCAATTGAATACTTGTACCCTATTACCACTTCAAAGAAAGTAAATGTAAATTAAAAAAAAAGTGAACAGAGAATTGGCTTATCTTGGAAATCTTGCAGTATACTAAAAGTATTTTTTTATTGCAGAAATTTTCGTTGAAGCATGAACTATCATTCATTCATATTATCCAATAACTTACTTTTTCTCGAGAATTTAGAAATGATTGGTTGTTTTCTAATTACAGTATAAGAAAAAAACATGTAAAACTTGATATCTCCAAAACTAAATTTTTCCCGGGTAGTTTCATGTAAAGTTCTTGGGTTGAATTTGAATTGCCATGCATGGCCCAACATGGATAATAAAGAATTCGATGAGAGAAGAATGAACCATGTCTCCAAAATAGCTGTACAAATAGAATATAGTACAAATTTCATGTGATATTGAAATGAAATGGGAATAAATAATAATATGGATGTCAAACTACTGTATAAGCATATAGAATAATAGAGCATAATTATATGAATATAGTATATAACATAAAACACAATAGCGCAGACAAGAAGACAGGCAATATCTCATTGAACAAAAACAATCAATTGCTTCGACAACCGAAAACCAGTTTTCCGGTTCTCCGGTGTGAGTGTGTGTACTCACATCATAGCAGTTGGGACTGTGTTAGTGAGTTCGACCACACTTTTTCGAAAGGCTAGTAGGGAATTGAAGCTTTCTCGATTCAGAGTTCTTTGCAGGTACTTCGTTCTAGCGTGTTTCGGACGCTATTTTCCAACCGATAATCATGAAAATGGTACCAAATTGTTCAGAAAGATTTGGACATCTGGCGCCGTACCGCCAAATTTTGATATCACTTATCAATTTTTTCCTATTGAACGTCGAACTTTGCCAAATTTTCTCCAAGTTCATCGAATTTTAAAGTCATTTTATAGTTGGAAAATTGGAATTTGGCGGTACGGCGCCAGATGTCCAAATCTTTCTGAACAATTTGGTACCATTTTCATGATTATCGGTTGGAAAATAGCGTCCGAAACACGCTAGAACGAAGTGCCTGTTTCAGCCCTTTTTCCGAATTATAACATTGCTCTTAATAGAATATAATTGATCATTCACGAGAATGAACAGTTTATTAAACAGATAAAAATTAAAAATAGAAATGAACCACTAAAAAAATGGATAACTCCAGGGCTGATAAAATCAATCAGAGAACGTGACAAAATGCACAAAAAAATGAACAGTCAACCGTTTAATATGGAGCTACAAAATAGGTATAAGACTTACAGAAATATTTTGAATAAACTTATTAAAAAAACAAAATTTGATTATTACAGGACTAAAATATCAAATTACAAAGGTAATAGTAAGAAAACTTGGAACTGCATACAGGAAATTTTAGACATACAACGTACACATAAACCACCCGAAATCGACCCAGACACTATGAATAAATATTTTTCAGAAGTAGGAAGAAACCATGCAGAGAAAATCCTCAACAGGTCCACAAGAAATCCAGTTAACTTACAGTATCCACCTTGTGCAGCGGCTGACACTCCAAAATCATTCTTTATGCATCCAACAAGTTATGAAGAGGTACTAATAATGATTAAAAGCTTAAAAAGTAGCTCCTCTCCGGGAGTGGATGGAGTAGGCAACATATGTTTGAAAAATATAGCAGAGTTCATAGCCAAACCATTGTCAATTTTATTTAATAAATGTTTCGAGTTAGGTCATTTTCCTTCACATTTTAAAATAGCTAAAATAATTCCTCTCCATAAATCAGGTGACAAAAAAGCTCCCGAGAACTACCGTCCTATCAGCCTTATAAGCAACCTGTCTAAAATATTTGAAAAGATAATAAAAAAACGAATGGTTGAATATCTTGAAAAGTACAAATTTATTGCTGTAAATCAATACGGGTTTCAGGAGGGTAAATCCACCGAAGATGCAATGACTGAGTTGGTTAGAATTGTAACGGAAAACTTTAAAAACAGTAGAAAAACTCTGGCTGTGTTCTTGGACCTGGCAAAGGCCTATGATACCATTCCTCATAAAGTCCTTCTACGTAAGCTAGAGAGAATAGGTATCCGGGGAACGGTGTTAAATTTATTTAAAAGTTACCTGCATGAAAGAATACAAATCCTTGACACCAGTAAACTGACATTGACCGACTACGGTCTTCCACAGGGTACAGTGCTCTCCCCGTTATTATTTTTGGTATATATCAATGATCTATTGAAAATTGACATCAATGGATGCCATTCCATCTCCTTTGCAGATGACACGGCCTTAATTTTTACTGGGTCAAATTGGCGGGAGGTTAAGTGTTTAGCCGAGGCTGGTCTGGCTTGGGTTAAATCTTGGCTGGATCACCACACGCTGACACTTAACATAAAAAAAAGTGTGTACATGCTTTTCTCTCCATCAGAAAGGTCTATCCCTACAGAGCTATTTCAAGATGGTGTAAAAACTCACTCAGACTCCTGTACATATTATAATCATTATGTAGAGTTGGAAGGGTTGCAGGAGAGGGATGAAAACTGTGTATGTCAGGCATTGATAAGAGTGAGGGAGACAAAATATCTGGGAGTCATGTTAGATTCACAACTCAAATGGAACGCTCACATTGATAATATATGTAAAAAGATGAAACATATACATAAATTTTACAGGTTAAACGGGTTAGGTGATTTAAATATATTACTATTAATTTACTTTGCTTACGCCCAGTCAGTATTACAGTATGGCATTAGGGTATGGGGTGGGGCATTGGACGTACATTTTAACAAAATCTCCTTAATTCAAAAACACTCAATTAAAGCAGCACTTGGTCGACCCAGACGTTACCCTACAAATCTCCTTTTTACAGAATTCCCAGTTTTAACTGTTAGGCAACTATTTGTGAAAAACATAATATTATACATAATTAAAAACAGAAATCTATTTACACCTCAAGCTCGAACCTACAATTTTCGAATGCAAGATAATTATCAGATTAACAGAACTGACATGACTGTATGCCGAAGACAATTTCCTTACATCTGCAATAGACTCATCAACCTGCTACCAGAAAACTTAATAGCAAATAGAACAACAAAAGCAAATCCTAAAAAAATAGCAGAGTGGATAAAATCAATAAACACTTCTCAATTCTTACAAACAGCCTGGGCGAGGCTAACGACTTCACTGTAGCAAGTCCCCGGGCAATACAGTATCCCTTGACGTGCACTTATAAAAGTGTGAAATTTTAATAATATTGACAAAAAAAATGCCATACGCTAAATAAATAATCTTACAAACATAATATAATATTAAATATCACCATCATCTCATTTCACTAACTACAGTTCATCAATAATTGTATCAATTCTCAATTATATTTCAGATATATTCCTTCCAACACAATATATATCAACATTGACTTATAACAGCAACCAATCATAAAATTTAATAGAGCAGTAACTTACTCCATTTGTTGTCATACATATTTGTATTAATTTTTCTTCTCTTTCACTTGTGTATTGTACTTTTTATGAATTTTTTTGGTACTCGCTGCCAGCACTCAAACCCTTGGTTTTGCAGGCAGCGCCTATTATGTTATTTTGTGTAACAAAGTTTTTATTCATATGAATACTTTGATTGTCTATCTTGCTTAACTTTGTTTTGACATTTATCACTGTTTTGTATTATATTTGAAATGGCAAATAAAATTTGATTTGATTTGATTTGATTTGATTACATCAATAAACCTGTTCCAGCTACCATCTTTAGAATGCATTGATAAAACAGAGGTTCGGCAACGTTGTTCTCCTATCTTTCTCCACTGTCATTATAACGTGCACCTCACTATAGTATTTGATTTCAAAAATGAGAGAAGAATGTAAATGAAATGTATAATCACCCAGCACCAGGTGCAATCTAGTGGAACTTCGACCAATCAGGAGAGAGTGAAGGAGTTTGGAGGCGTGTCCTAATAGGTGTCAAAATGTGGAGCTTGCTTGTGATTGACAGTTTATTTCTATTATTATAGTATGACGATTGCATATTACCTATTGTCTATTACTTTAGTAGATTTTTGGACTTTCACTTTGCTAATAATTATCATTCATGAATTATCCGAGGACAGACTTCTGAGCTATAATAAAAATATGAATTGACAATTATGAATATAAAAGTGACCATTACTCCTACGAGTTCAGTTGTAAGTGTCAAAATGCGAAACTTGCTTCTCATAGCCGCTCAATTCTACGCGTATAGAAGGCCTATTATTGGCCAGTACATGTATTATGATATAATATTCTCAATTGCAGATACAAAATGAGAAAATACAAAGGAAAAAGAAGAGGAAGAAGAAGAAGAAGAAAAAAAAAAGAAAAAAAGAAGAAGAAGAGAAAAAATAAGGAGAAATTCGTCTATGATCATAGAACGTTTATTATTCGATTATCCAATTTGATATGATATACACAGCGATAAAATAAGGGTTACGATCATAAATTACAAGGAAGGTACTGGTTCAGTACTGAAATTATAGCACAGGAGAATAATTATACGACTTCCACCTCTAGAATGTCCTGATGACCTCTATGCAATCTTTCACTTCATGCGTTGTCCATTGAACGTTTTCAACAGTTACACAAGAATCTATTCTCATCTTGAGAGAATCTGCTATGGTGCACATGGAGGAATTATACAGTCATAGGAGAGATATTATGCTCTTTTTTAAATCCCAAGTTCAATAATAAGTTTTTATAAACTTGGTCCAAAATTTAATAATATTGAAATAACATTATATTATTAATTCAAATAGGCTATCCAATTCAAGCTATTTCGATAAAGCTAAGGACTTCTGCTACTGCGAATATTGACCGAAGAACAAAATAGCAGAAGGAAATTTGATGAATGAAAATGTTCAAAAATTACAGTAATAATAACTGCTGTGAGTAACTTATAGTGAGTAGGTTTTTGATTTGGTATTAGAATTTTTCAAATGAGTGCAATATTTCTTGAGTTTTAAATTTATTGTGATAATTCTGTGATTCATTCAGAGTATAAAATCAACCTTCAAAATTTTCAAATCATTATTACTGGACTATCTAGTGAAAATCTAGAAAATCTAGTGACGAAGCAGTGTGTGATTACATAACCTTAACTTTTGGACAACATTAGTTTTTATAAAAATTTTTGAAGAGGAATAGTACAGGCTCAGCCTAGTTTTTCCTCCAATGTCATAATCTATTGTATTATGATTATAGTGTTTTATACTGTAAATGAATAAATGAATAAATATTCAAGCGCCACACTGAGCTCGCTTTGTCCGCCGTACTACCTCTCAGCGAACTTTTGTTGAATCGCCTAGCAGGCGGTCGTAGGTGGTAGTGCGCCGTACTACCGCCGCGGTAGCGAACTCGGTGTGGCGCGATCAACCTGAGTACATGGCTAGCGATTTTTAAAACTTCGCTACCGCCGCGGTAGCGAGCTTGGTGTGGCGTGCCCTTTAAACGATAGACAAGGATAGCAATACCTAAAGAGGATAGCAATAAATAAAGAACTTTATTTGAGTGACAGTTGATCCTAAACCCATGATAATCATTTACAGATCCTATTTCAAATATTTTATTCCACAAAAATGCATATACAAAATATCAAATGAATACAATTTCAATAATTGTAATAGAAAAAATCTATTAAGACAATTCAATTGAATATTGGTGTGGCACACTCACACAACTTTCCTTGCCGTTATGAAATTGATCAACTGACGCTAGTGTTCACGCGCATTCCAAGTCTACTATTCTAGGATCTAAGCCAGCTGGTGACAGGACAATAGCGGTGCAGACACACTAAGTCTGATATCTCTTCATGGTGAATGATTTAATATCATTTTCTTGAATTTTGAGCTATTTTCAATTATAGGTGTAAATGTTACTGAACATGAATTGTAGAGATTTTCGTGCTGAATCTTTTCCCCTTGAAATTTTTCGTTTAAATTGTATCTGAAGCCTTATAATTGGGAATCTAAAATCCAAATTTGCATAGATGGGGCGGAGCTCCTGGAACTTTCACAGATATGAGACTTGTGGCCGTTGATAGAGCTTATCAAAGACTTCAAATGAATTTGATCAAAATAGTTTGAGTCATTTTCGAGAAAATCGCGAAAAACCTTGTTATTGACAACATTTCAATCAATCAATCAATCAATCAATTCATTTATTTCACAAACAAACATAATACAGAATGGAAAAGAAAGACATAAAAAAATGTGAAATAAAAGTGGACACCCCTAGGCATAAGCCCGATTGGGGTGTACTACTCCTAATAAAACAACTAAAAATACTTAGAGGAGTAGGCAGCTCCGCTCTATAAATAAACTTGGCATAATAAATTATAACTTAAAAGAAAATACATTTTTTTCTGCTACGGTAGCCCATCACATGAAAACAAGGATGAAGTAATTACACTATGAAAAATAAAAGGCATACAGAGATAAAACCAAAAAATAGAAAATTTACAATGCAAAATGCATACTCTAAGAAAAGATATGTTAATTAGATTATTATTTAATAAAATAAATAATGGAATTTCTTCTATGAGAATATCATCTTACAATTTTCAGAAATGATTCACAGTCATTAACACTGAGCAGGTAGTTTTTCAAACATTTCAGAAATGAATGTGAAAGTTCCTGGCAATTTAGATATTGCGACACTAGATTGAACAATCTAGGACCATTAAAATAATATGAATGTTGGAATATCGTTAAATTCGAATGTGGAACCTGAACCATAAACCGTCTAAAGTTATATCTCACATCTCTAATGAGATTTTCATTCAAACTCCTAAGAAAAAAAAGCTTCAATACTTTATAAACATAAAGATTTCTTATTGGAAGTATCTTGAGATGAACAAATATCGGCCATGAATGATCAGGTCTTGTTGTTCTGGTTATAATACGAATGAAGGACTTTTGGGAAATTATGATGGGATAAAGTGTTGAGACATAAGTCCCACCCCATAATACGAGCCCATAACTCATCCTGGAACTAATGAGAGCATGATAAGCATTTATCATCACACCAGTGGGGCACAGCTCTCTCAACATGTGAAAACTCCTAATCCCTCTACAGAACTCTTTTTTTAATTTAGCTACATGTTTCTTCCAAGATAGATTTGAGTCAATAACTAGACCAAGGTATTTAATATTGCTCACAGTCTCAATTGTCAGACAGTTGCAGTTATCTAAAGAAGCGCATGAGTGACGGTGATACGACAATGGTGTATTAAAGAATAGATCTCCTCTTAGGTTGAAAATCATATATTTAGTTTTTTCACTCATTACCATGTAATTCTCACTAAACCAGTAGTTTAAGACTCTCAAGTCGGCACTCATTTTCACATATAATGCATTGCAATCAATTCCTGAATATGTAAGTGCTGTATCATCTGCAAAAGCAGTCAATTTCCCATCTAGTTTAGCATTACATAGGTCATTGATATACACAAGAAATAGAATAGGCCCTAATACAGAACCCTGGGGCACTCCATATACAATGTCTTCAAAATAACTATAACATCCACCAATTTTTACACACTGCTTTCTGTTTGTGAGATAACTTTCAAACCATTTATAAGGTAAACCTCGTACTCCTGCTGCATACAACTTTTTCAATAATATTGAGTGGTCTACTGTATCAAATGCTTCAGTGATATCTACATACAGGGCTGAACATTTTTTCCTTCATTAATATTACTATTATAAATATCCTCAAGAAATGTAATCAGACCATCTTCGGTACTCAAACCCTCTCTAAAACCAAATTGATTTTTACTAAAATAATCAAATCTTTCGAGAAAACTTATTAATCGTATTTTTATTATCTTTTCGAAAATCTTGGCAAAAACAGGCAACAGCGATATTGGGCGGTAGCAATTCAATTCTTCTCTGTTACCATGCTTGAAGATTGGGATCACAATTGCAATCTTCAAACATTCAGGAAATTCACCAGTCTTCATGCTCCAATTGAAAAGTTCACTCAGAACTCCAGCAATATGAATGGCAATTTTTTTTACACTATAACTATTAATGTTGTCAATTCCAGGGGATTTATTGCTTTTTAGATCAGCTATTATTTTTAAAACTTCTGCTTTGTCAGTCGGAAATAAGAATAATGAATGTGGCATATCTTTACAAGTGAAGCGGGAATCTATTTCTTCGTGATCTTCTGTAAAAATAACTGAATTTCGTAACTGTTGAGAAATGTTAATAAAAAATGAATTGAATTCTTTAGCAATACGTTCTTTGTCAGAGACAGTATGCGAATTTACTACTAAGCTAGTAACTTCTACTTGGGTTCTCGTTCTCCTATCAATCTATTTACTATTCTCCATTGATTCCTCACATTACCAGAACAATTATCAAATTCATTCATGTAGTACTCTTCCTTAGCTTTCCTCAAATCAGATTTCAACCTGTTTCTGAATGATTTGTAATACTCTTTAAGATTTACATCATATGGTCTTGAAATCATCAATTTGTACAATTTTTTTCTCCTATCAATACCTCTGAATAAATAATCTGAAATCCATGGAGTTAATTTATCAGGTAGTGCATTGGTACTATTTCTAGATTCACTCTATTTACATTTTTCTATCAGATCTGATAACTGGCTGATGAAGAAATCGAAAGCAGCTGAAACAGAACTCTTATCTAAAACTCTCTCCCATTGCAGCCTCTGTAATTCGGCTTCCAATTCATTGAAGTTTATCACCAAGTTACTTTTATTACTTGAATCTTTTATATTAAAACTCCTTCCTATTCCCAGTTCTAGAATTATCATTGAATGATCAGTTATTCCAAGGTGTAATATATGTGCATTGTATTTAACTGTAAATTTCAATTGGCTAAATCGGATAAAACAGTGATCTAAACAACTTTGGGTATCACCTACTATTCTAGTTGGTTTATCAATAAGACAGTTCAATCCGTGACTAGCCATCTGGCTGAGATAAGAATCAGATAATCTGTCATCAGGCAAAATATCACAATTGATATCTCCAGTGAAAATTAAATTCTTTCCTTTGAAAGGAGTTATCAAGCTACCGATATCTTCGATAAATTGTACTAACGGAATACTGTGTAATCTGTAAACTGCTAAAATAATGAATTCAATGCTATCAACAGAGCAGGAAAGCTGCAAACAATCGGCTGACTGTATATCTACACCTCTCACTACGCTACATCTATATCGGGACTTGGCATAAACAACAACGCCTCCTGCTCGATAATTATCATTACAGAAACCAAATGAATTATACCCATCGATGCAAAACAGATTTATCTCATCTGTAGATATCCAAACTTCAGTCAAGATGATAAAGTCCGGAGACACTTCATATTATTCAGCTTACTCAAAAACAAATCAAAGTTCTGTCTAAGACTTCTAATATTCTGATTTAAAAATACTAATGAATTATACCCATCGATGCAAAACAGATTTATCTCATCTGTAGATATCCAAACTTCAGTCAAGATGATAAAGTCCGGAGACACTTTCATATTATTCAGCTTACTCAAAAACAAATCAAAGTTCTGTCTAAGACTTCTAATATTCTGATTTAAAAATACTAATGAATTATACCCATCGATGCAAAACAAATTTATCTCATCTGTAGATATCCAAACTTCAGTCAAGATGATAAAGTCCGGAGACACTTTCATATTATTCAGCTCACTCAAAAACAAATCAAAGTTCTGTCTAAGACTTCTAATATTCTGATTTAAAAATACTAATGAACTATACCCATCGATGCAAAACAGATTTATCTCATCTGTAGATATCCAAACTTCAGTCAAGATGATAAAGTCCGGAGACACTTTCATATTATTCAGCTTACTCAAAAACAAATCAAAGTTCTGTCTAAGACTTCTAATATACACTGACTAGAATCGGATATGAGTATTAAATTTAATTCTTATTATTTTACTCTTAACCAATTCGACTAATATATTCCTTGAAACACACAATTCTGAAGTGACTATGAATATGAACAGAATTTATTATTAAAATTTACTTTGAACTCTGAATAACAATAAGTCTGAAAAATAACTCTGAATAATAACCAAGACCATAAAATGAG
The DNA here is from genome assembly GCF_014356525.2 of Nilaparvata lugens. Taxonomy (NCBI): domain Eukaryota; kingdom Metazoa; phylum Arthropoda; class Insecta; order Hemiptera; family Delphacidae; genus Nilaparvata; species Nilaparvata lugens. The sequence continues at coordinate 38,849,518 of NC_052514.1, forward strand.
TAGGCCTATTACATTTTGACCATTGACAGTTCTAAAGAAAACAATAATTGAAACCAGAAACTCAAATAAAAATTGTTATAAAAGGAAATACATTTTATAAATTTACCGGAAAAAAAAATATAGGGAATTTATAAAACAAGTACATTAAGAATTTGAAAAGACTTACAGTTTTTCTAGATCTTCCATTTCCGTGACCGTGATCACAGATAAACCCTGTTCTTTCCGAAGAAAAATTTTTCCACCTCTAACCCATAAATAGCTATAGTTCTTTCCATTCTTCACTTTCCGAGCCGCACTGAACAAGGTACGTCGGGCTGGTGATAGGCACTCATTCAGGTAGACCGGCTCCGCTGGCTTCGCCGTCAGACCGATGTCGTGCGTGTTGAAATTACGCTTCACCCGTCGTTTCTGCAGCAGCTCTTCTGCATCCAGCCTCCTTACCATCCTGACTATAATGCCAGGATACTTCCGGAACCCACCTTGGAACGCAGGCGATGACAGGCGTCTATCATAGAATCATTCACCGGGAAACCAAGCGATCGGCCAATATCTATGACTATGGTGACAACATTTTCTCCTTTCTGCACTGGTACGCCGTGAATTTCGATTGTATTGCGTCGCGAATACTGCTCAGCCTCATCGACCCTCAACTGGAGATCAGCAATCTGCTTACGAAGTCCATTATTTTCACCTCGAAGCTCATTAATTGTTTCGACTAGCTTCGTGATTTCCTCCTTCTGGTCCTGTACGATTTTTTTAGTTTCAGCTAGCTCTTCGTGACAGGAGTTTAACGAAGTGCCGAGACTAGTTTCCACACGCTTGATATCTTCCTTGAGCTCGTTGACTAGTTTAAAAATGTCATCATATGTGACAGTGGATTTGGATTCGAGCACCATACTCTTGCGTCGCAGCTGGGAGCACGGCGTGCATCGCCTTACGTCGCCCTGATCCGACAAGTAGTTCACGTCGTCGGCGGATAGGTTGACGCACTTCCCATGAAAACTCTTATTGCAGTCACTACACAACACTTTCACTTTCACGTTCTTAAGTGACTTTAGACATACGTTGCAGATATCGGCCATTATATTTGTGTGATAACTAAACTTGTAATTCAACACAAAATACGTAAAGTCTATAGAATAATATTTCAAGCAGACCGTAACAAGAACACTTTTATCGAACTCCGTACTATCTAAGATAACGAGAGCAGCAGCAGCAGGCGTCCGTACGGCTCTGAGTCTCAATCATAACTGATTGAGACTTTCAGAAATTGAGAAATTGATTGAGAAATTTCAGCCGTAATCTTGAATTTCATTCGATTTAAATTTGTTCGTATCGGATCTTTATAGTGTAAGGACCTTAAGTTCCAAATTTTAAGTCATTCCGTTAATTGGGAAATGAGATATCGTGTACATAGAAGCACATACACTCATACACACACACACATACACACACACACACACACACACACACACACACACACACACACACACACACACACACACACACACACCATTACCCAAAACCACTTTTTTGGACTCAGGGGACCTTGAAACGTCCGTGTAGAAATTTGGAAATTGGGGTACTTTAATTTTTTCGGAAAGCAATACTTTCCTTACCTATGGTGATAGGGCAAGTGAAAATGGATGGAATACCCCTACGGAGACTATATATACGTCTGCCATTACAACGTGGACCTCACTACAGTATTTCATACATAGACATCCATCACGAAGCTTAAATTAAAGAAACAACTGAACTTCACAAGAAATAAATCAACCCTCATTTTTATCCAACTTCACAACAAACTTTTCTTGAACAAGAGAGCAGCTCTATTAACAATTGTTTAAATATTGTTGACCTACTTATGAAACGGCGCCACAATAACTTTAATGTATTTATGAGTTTGCAGAAAGGAAGCAGATTTTCATGATGATGTTCGTGTTGACTTGTTTCCATATATGTATATTTTTAGTAAATGAGTGCTTGAGATTGCGTAAGTTATATCTGTGTAGCTAGGGATTAGTTTCAATATATCTATATTTTTGGTAAATGAGTGTTTGAGATTGCATAAGTTATATCTGTATAGTTGGTGACTTTGTTTGAATTAATTGAAGCGGATGTTCAGTACAAAGCAGACCTTCCCCACTCCACAAGTCCTTATCTCCCACAATATTGTTTCATCAAGTTATTCGTTTACAGAAACGCATGCTGGAATCATCGCATGTCTGCCGGCAATTACAACATTTAACAATTCAATTAATGCGCTCTTTTACGAATACTATTTTGCGGAGAACAAAAAAGCTGTTCTGGAAAGTTTTGATTTTTCCGCTGAATCTTTCTGGGGTATGAGTTGTGGTTCGCATGCTCATTTTTATGTGTTGAGTGTGCAATTTTAAGCGGATTGAGTAGTTTGAGTGTGTATTGTGGCTGCGATCTATTTAGTTACTTCAAGGTCGTGTATATTAATTTTTCTGTAAGTGCTTGTAAAACACTTCTTTATGTACTGGAAAATAGCTGATTTCTTGGTAGGTAAACATCGTGCAATTAAGTTCTCCTCTAGGCTCTTAATACATAGCTACTAGTATTTTCAACAACATAGCTACTTTTCAACAACAAAATACATGAATTATATGAAATTTCCGAGGAAAGTTCATCATTCTCATCTCTACAGATTGAGATATGATAATACTATTTTGATGTTCAAAACAACGACATGCAGTCAATAACGTCATAAAAATAGTGTGTTACTATGCACACCTGAGGAGGCACGATGCAGCATTTTGCATCCAGGTGCTTTGAATGGAAGCACTCACTCTGAATCGGGCATGCCGTAGAACGGTGTGATAAGGCAATCTCCATAAGATCAACACTTTGTATCACCAAGCCGCGCCTCCTCAGGTGTGCTTAGCCTTAGCATAATTGATGCATCACTATTTTTCATGAAAATTATCCAACATTCAGTATTTACATTCTAAACACCGAAGACAGCACAATTATTCGAAACAATGCAATGTCTTTAGAGCATGTAAGTCTTTAACCTGAGGCCGCATCGCTGGATGGTTACACACAGAACAGTCATTTTGATTTCAAGTCGGGACGTTTGGAATAAAATACATATGACAGCTGTTGGATGACGAAATGATTATAACATTTGATTCTTATTTCTAACTGCGGCCAGCTCACAAATCTTCTCCCATAAGGATTACATGTAAACTTTGAAGGACCATAGAAAAGAGTTCTCAAGTTGGATTATGAATTTGATTGGCCATAAACCTGGTTCTGAACATAACGAAAACAACCAAAAAAAAAAAAAAAATCAAAGTCGGTGCACACATAATAAAGTTATTGAACGTCAAAATTTGAGGCTCGATTTTTATTTACATAGATTACACCGCTTTTCGGAATGAATCAAGAAGACCATAATTTTATAATATGAAAATATTTATTAAGTTCTACATTCATTCAATTTTCAATAAGAACTCATCACTCCAAGCTCCAGATTTAAAAAACTTACTCATCACAAAGGTATTATGCTAGTTTATAGAGTTCATAATAATAATATCCTTTATTTCTGCATGTACATGAAAAGTATTACCAAACTTCTATTACAGATAATTTTATTGTATAGTGAGAGATGTTCTGTATTTCTTCATAATTGAAAATTCCACTTTGAAGACCATAATTGAAAGACAGGCATCAATACCACTATACTTCTTGTAATCAAATTAATTAATTTTGTGTTATTGACAACATCAATGTCTTATCCTTATTCTCATTATATTATTATTCGTCCAATATTATCATAGAGATTGAACAATCTGGTAACTCTTAAAAGGTGCGTACAGATATACGCACGCCCCGCACTCGCTTCGCAATCGCTCTGCAATCGCTCCGCGATCGCTCCAATCATGAACGTTACGGGAGATGTTAGCTCTTCTCGCGTTCCACTCTTGCTCACCGGTCGATCATCAATCGATCTGCTCGTGTCACGTTCAATTGCAGAGCAGAGCGGAAGTCTGTAAGCACATTTATTTGTACTAATTTGATCTTATTTTCATTTTACCACTCGCTACTAAATAAGCTTGTTTGAGACTCATGGACAATCGGAAATATATAGAAAAGAACACTTTTATAATGAATAAAATTCCTCAACTCGCATTGAAATAATTACATTCAACTCACATCTCTACCAACTATGCATCACATTGAAATGTTGCAAACATGACTCTCGAAGCTCACCTAGTTTTCAGCAGACAAAGATAGTAAATAGTCCGTACTAGAGCTATAATATACAATCCTTGTTCAGCGGATGCTTATGCTTCATAAAATGCTATAAATTGTTCAAACAAAGCTGAAAGAGTCATTGGAATAATCACTGTTTTGCAGCGAATTTCGCGACGGTGCATGTTATGTAAAGTATGCAATAATTAAGCAGGTACTAGCATGCTACTAACATTACGGATTCTCGCTCAGAAATCATGCAACCGTCATCTTACTGAGCTAATAAATCAGACATGATGCTCTATTTTGCTGGGAGTTATCACTGTAGATATCAAATAGACTACAATATACTATGAAAAGCTTGTTAACTTGTAGTAATATACATTCATATACGGTTTAAATGGAGGATAAATCCACAGTATATCTATGAAGATTACACTTCACAAATCCAAATTATTATTATTTCGTCGTATTAAACCGCATTATTCGATGAGCACAGCTCAAACGGTGTACGGCATGTCAAATATATCAAATATAGGGGGTTTCCCTCCATTGAGGGAGAATTTTTCATTTTACAAAATCGTCTGAATGATTTTCTGATCTCTAGGATTTCAATGAGGATTTGAGAACATCTTATAGCAATCTCTAGGGGTAGCATTCAGTCAGTTAATCTTAAAGAGATTCATGAAATTTACCAAGACTGTCAATAACACCCTTCAGTTCTTCCATCAAACGGTTGAAAATTTTTAGACCAGAATAATGTGGTCCCCCCTCCAAGAGCGAGAGACTATGAGTGGGGTACTGCAGAGTAAAAATTTTGGCTTGTGGTGTATCAGTGTGAAATGTTACCCTCCATGAATTTTTGCTTATTACTGTAAACAAAAGATGCAATATCCATATAGTTTATACTATTTATATATTAATAGTTTATACTATTGATGTTTCCAGTTCAATTTCTCTTATTCCTACAATAGGTTCATGCCAATAGTTGTCCTAATAACAAAATTATCTTTACATAATATAGTAGTGTTTTTAACTACAAGTTTCATATTTGCAAAGTTTTCATTATTCTCTATTCTTTGTTTTTTTTTTCATTTCTTCTTGATTTCTTCAGTATTGGTTACATACGTCTTTCTTTTTCTTTCATATGCTACTATAAGTTTCATATTTGCAAGGTTTTCTGCTTTTTTGTTTGTATTTTGTTTTCAGTTTTCTTATAAAACTCAATAGTATATTAGTTAAGTTATTTTATTTTCATTTTAATGTATTGTTTTTTAAATTGTATGCTCAATGTGTGTTATGAGGGCAATAATGGGATTCAGTTCCTTGTGCCCTCAAATATGTAAATTTTCAAATAAATAAATAAATAATATATTGCTATATAACATCTTATAAGGTTATATATAAGGTTATATATAGCTGTAACATAAGATATGATATAGCTGTAACATGAGATATGATGAAGCTATTTATCATCTTATAAGATTATATCATAGAACAACAATGGTAGTCTCTCAAATTACACTATCACCCCAACAAAACAGTAAAAATTAACAATAATCGACAGTAATCGGCTTGAGATAACAGTAGAAGTTGCGACATAAATTCCCTATACCATAGGATATCTACTTACGCTATTGTTCCTCTATGATTATATTTATATCTTATACATCTATATAAGATGATTGTTATTTCATATATTTATATAGTAGGGAACTATTGACAGATGGAGTTGTTATCCTATGTATAAAGAATAATAATTATTGTTCGCTGAAACTCTATATGAAAAATAGTCCATATTACACCAAGAATACAATAAGTTTGTGAAAATAAAGACCTTGACATTGCTTTAAATCATCTGAGTCATGATATATATATGTGAATAAAGGTAGTTTAGTAAAGCAGATAGTTCTATAAATACAATAAATGAATTTCTAAAGCTCTCCTGAACTATAAAGAAAACTACACTACAGAATAAATTGCACAAACTAGACGAAAAATGCATTGCATATTGCATAGTTACTGTCTTCTTTCAACTATCCTGGACAATAATTTTTATGTTTGAATAAAGTACATTATTTTGGCATTATCAAGTTGATAATGTTTACAGTTATATACCCATACATAGGATGATTATTCAGGGCAGTACTATGCAAAGATAGATAAGTTGAACTTAAGCAACTCAAGCAAGTTGTTTGAAGAATTATTCTTCGTGAAACTAGAACAATTTGGAGCAATCTTTGTAATAAATTTAGCCTTGATTTGAAGTCATAAATCATATTCATCTACTGGAATGGGATAAAGTACAGTATTTGCATATTTGCATGCAACGTCTCAGAGTTGAGCATGAACAGCAAATTTTCTTTTAAATGCATTAATTTGAAGACCAAAGTAGCATTCTACTAGCTGGGTACATTGTTTTGGTAATTTCTGAGGGATAAACTATGTAATGAAGTTTCCGTGTAGTGAATATGATTTTGTAGAAGATTCAGAACAGGAACGTCTTGATATATAGTGGAAGCCACTTAACCATTTGAGATACAAGTCACGGTTGTTATACAATCATACACTTGGTAAACATTGCGCGACAGAATTTAGTTAACTCTTACGATTGAACATCAGCTGTTGACCAATGGAGGAATGTTCAGAATACTTTGATTTGTTTAGCCTCCACCAATGACAGTGGACCTACAGCTCAACCTTCATTGGCCAACAGGTTATGACCAATCGTAGGGCTTCACCCATACAACTATATAAGAAAACTAGTTTTTCGAATCGTTTTAATAGATTAGTGGTATTGACAATATCTAGAATTTTTTTGTCAATGTGAACTTTCTTGAAGGAAATTCAATAAAAGCACTTTCTTGAAGGAAAATCTTGGAATATCTACAACTCTCAATGGATAATTCATGGATGTATCATAAATTACAATCAGTATTATTTCACCTCTGCTGTCCTTACTTCACAATAATGTTTCATCATTCATTATTGATCAATAATGATCATTCATAAGTAAGAACTAAACAACATTTTTCCAAATATACCTTTTGTGCTTCTATGATATTCACATCACTTAAATAACTCAGTGACGAAAATGTATTGTTCTAATGAATAATTAGCATTGATTATCATGAGACTATCCAATATTGAAATATCACACTATAATTTATTCAAAACAAGCAAGGTATCATGAATTTGTATGTAAAATCATTGCTTTTAGCTGGTGATCACAGTAGCACTCAAAACATTTTTTTCTTGTCGATAAATCCAGCATAATCTTTATGAAACATTGATTGTCTACTGATCTTCCATTGATGGTTTGAAACATTGTAGAAGTTCCAAAGATACTAAGTGCCGGTTGCAAAAAAGCCGGTTAAATTTTATTAATTCCACGAGAACCAATCAGAGAAGCCGTCTTTTTAAAAACGCCTTCTCTGATTGGCTCTCGTGGACTTAATCACGTTTAAAATTTAACCAGCTTCTGTGCAACCGAGCCTGAGACTCCAACGCTTTAATTATTTCATTTCTGATAAGTGGATTATGATAATTGGATAATGATAATTAGATAATTGGATGATCCGAAAATCCAAATTTGAAAGCTGTAAACCACCCTGAAGACCACTGCTACTGCAAATATTGACAACAGGGTTTAAAAAAACAGTAAAACAGCATCCAACTTTGGATTATCGTTCAATAATAATTATAATTATTATTATCTATTCATTAGCATTAAAATAAATCATATTCCTTATTTCTATTTCCATTATTGTATTCTATATCCATCACAATACCAATTCAACACCACTAATAAAAACATAGAAAAAACTAATAAAAACTTGTAGAACCCATTATTGAAAAAAACTTTAGAATATTTCAACGACTAGTTTGGACCATAGGCATAGCCACCTCTTATACAAGGCCCGGCCTACGATATTGCAACGTCGCAGCGTAGGCCTAGAATCTAATACATGATTGGTGAAAAAGATTTTTGAAAATACCAGCTGATCTTTTCCACCAATCATGTATTAGATTCTAGGCCTACGCTGCGACGTTGCAATATCGTAGGCCGGGGCCTTGTATTAGAGGTGGCTATGTCATAGGTCATTTTCAAGTTAATTTTAACTTAACCAGTTATTATCAATTTTCAACAAAGTAGACTATATGAATATATACATATCCATACTATGAATAAAAATGTACTATTCATATAATTTCGCAGCCTGAAGGAAGTTTTTTGTTGAATGTAAAAGAAAATAGAATGAATTGTTATTCTGGACTAGAATACAATATTAATATCACCTTGCAGCCTTTAAAAAGTTTTCGTTTGAATGTAACAGAATGAATTGGTATTTTGGACTATTGTAGCTCCTCCGTCTCCTAAATACGCGCGCTATATAAGAAAATTGATTGTGAAGATGGCAAATAGTGGCTGAGGCCGTAACTAATGGATCAGTATGGTGGGTCTATTTATAGAAGAAAACACGCGGGAAAAGAGTGGAGTTTGCGCGGGAAGCTCCCTTGTGACGTCACTCGATCAACCCTTATATAAACGCGGCTAACAGTTGCCACCTGGGTGGTATTCCAGAGGGTCGAAGCAGGAGCATGACGTTCGAGGCTCCTAACCCTACTTCTGTTATCACGTGATGTAGTGCTGGGATAGAGGAGAATCTTGGAATGGATCTGGCACAATATGGTAAGTAATAGATATATTCTTTTTCAAGTGGATGAATTTTCTGAACCATTGAAAATTTTCAACCTCTTTTGAGTTTTTATACTTTACTTGAACCTTCAAATTTGAAATGTCCATATTTTGAAAAAAATACATCTAAATCCAAAGATGAAGATAATAGAAGATATAGAGATATTTAGAAGATCTAAAGATAATTTTATGATTGATTATACTTTCTAATATTGTTGGTCTATTTTTTCAAATTGTAGGATAGGATAGAATGACTGTTTCATCGAAACATTGTTCCGAGATAAACTTATAGTGATCATGAGAGGTTTATTATTTCTTACTTGGAAGACTTACAATAATTCATAGAAAATTTTGGGTTCACCAACTGATTGAATAATCTATAGGGAAGGGGCACCCTAAAATCGTCCAACATTATTGACAACATATTCAGTCATTATCGATTTAGAAATTGTAGAGCTGGTGATTCATTATTAGGAATTTTACACCTCAATTATTAGTCAACTATTGTAATGTTTGACAACTTTATTATTTTGTCAAATCTATACACCACAGCTACTCAGAATTTCATGTATTTTTATAGAATTACTACAGAAAATCTTATTTAAAACATCTTCTTGAATTGACATTTTGAAGTCGTGATTCTCAATGAATTCCTGATATGCTGAGCATAGCGATCTCAGAGAATTTTATCTCTGTTATTAATTTGTTTAATATAGGACTCATATTTATCTTCTTTTTCTATTACAGGGATGGATGAAGAAATAACAGTAACATCAAACTAACGCTGATCCCATTTTGGCGACAGAATGTCATTCGAGAATGGACCCTTCATCTTTCGCATCAACGATAATGGCTGTGGACCTAATCTTCTCGTACAGGTATGAATATTTTTCTTTGTGATTAATTATTAGATTTTGTGTTAATAAACATACACTTGTAGTTTGAGAAGCACCACCTATCAGCTTTCGAAATACTCTGAAGTGGTTGGGGCACACTCAAAATTGTAGGTTTATGTTGATGTCTCATTCGTCTTATCACAGATCTGATCAGATCACAGGTCTTATCACAGATCTGTTTAGTTGAATAAATGAATAAGGCACTAAGGTGGACTAAATTAAAGGATTTTGATGAGTCACTTGGTCTACAGATGTAAATTACTGAGATATCGCTAATGAATTAATTATTATTATCAAACGGAAATCCAAATCAATTGCTGTAAATCACCTCGAAGACTTCTGCTACTGCTAATATTGACAACAGGATGAACAGCTAGATGGAAATTCAATGAGCGCCACTATTCAAAAATTCCCGGGCTGACAAATGATTTTTGAAGATTCAAAGATAGGCCTATAACCATCCTCAGTTAATTAAGGATCTATATGAAAAATTTCAAGTTAACCAGTCCAGTAGTTCATACGTAATGATGATTCAAACATAATAACTTTCCTATCCCGTACGTGTATAAGCCAGTTATTTCCTCTATTAAGGTGTGTACAGATATACTCGCCACGAACATGAGCAATTCACTTCTAATCAGCTGACTATATCTGTATTTTCACAGAAACGGTACAGAAAGATACAGATATAAAAAGCTTGGCATCAGCTGATTAAAAGTGAATTGCTCATGTTCGCGGCGCGTATATCTGTACGCACCTATATAGTATAGATCAATGGTCGCCAAACTTATTAGCCTGTGAGATAGAATAGCATTTATAAATCTCCTAGTGAGCCACCAAGAAATATTAGAATGAAGAAAGTGAAATGAAATTTTCACACTTATTGCCTATAAAGATATATTTCTAGTGTTGAAATCTACTTATCTCATAGCAAAAAGTATAACAAAAGTTGAAATGTACATTTCAATGAGAGCAGTGGAATTCTTTTTGGTCATCAAGTATTTTCTTGACGTTTGGAGTGTACGCTGCAGCCGCCATTCTGATGCAGTTGTCCAAATGTTTATCAGTCAGTCTGTTCCTATATCTTTGTGAATTTCATACTTGAAAAGATGTTTCACACAAAAATCAGAGCTGAACATAGCTTTCAACCTCAATGGAACTCGAATAATATTTGGATATTTTTCTTTGGGGACTTGAGGCCAAAATAATATTTCCAGTTGTAGAGAGTGATCTGAGAGACAGATAATTTTGAAAATCCACAAATTCCATTTCAACTGAAGCCTGATCTGCACCAAAATGTTTTAATACACAAACTGAGAAATTTTCTGCATAGATATCTACAAAAGAGAGTTGATGATATGCTTTTAAAATCTTGAAATCGTTGATCAAACTGTTGTTCAATTCTGAAAGTTGTAACGTTTTCTTGGTTTTTGCTGCGGTGCTATGGAGGATTTTTCTCGTCATTGATTTTCTTCAGACTGGGAAAGTGTTTATAATCAAACTGGACGACATTCTTTTGCACGAGCAATTCTGTGAGTTACCAAAAACTACCGGTAGCTCGCGATCGACTGTTTGGCGACCACTGGTATAGATGATATGGATATCTAAGATTACCCAGGTTACCCAGATTTCGCGTGTTATCTGTACAGCAATAGTAGTTCTAGCTATTTGACAGAAACAGCTGATTTGAGTTGTTCTTAGACATGATTGAATGCAACGAAAACCATTCAGAGAAGGCTTTTTGGAAAGAAAGCTTCTCTGATTGGTTCTTGTGGCATTCAATCACGTTTAAAATCTAACAGGCTTCTGTACAAGAGGGTCTTCTATATTTTCAAGATCAATGACACTACTATACTTTGTTCTCGAATTGTATAATGTCACTTTTGATACGAATATATCACAGTAATATTAATTTTGTTGACTTGATGTAGTGTCAGACAAGATTGGAATGAAAATATTATACCATAATCAGAAATGTCCTATACTATAATAAGTGATACTGAGTATTACCATAGAGAAACAACAGCGTATCCCAAGGTATAGGGCGTTTATGTCGCAACTTTTACTATTATCTCAAGCCGTTAGTTCATGTAATTCTTTCCCGTGAAGCTTTATGATACTGGTAGCAGAGTAGAGAAGCACTAGAGTAGCACTGGTATATTTATTCCGTGCTGGTAGTCTCTCATATTGTGCCGTGCATACACTCTCATCCCAACAAAACAGTAGAATTCGACAGTAATCGGCTTGAGATAACAGTAAAAGTTGCAACATAAACGCCCTATAACATGGGATATCTACTTACGCTATTGTTTCTCTTTGGTAATACTGAATGAAACATTTACTAAATAATACTTAATAAGTTATACTAAATAAGAAATTTACTAAATGATACCAAATACTGAATAAGTAATTATTACTAACTCATCTCTGCTATAATATTCATTTTATGATTTATCGAATTGTCCAATGATACGAAAGAGTTATTCTATCATGCAATTTCAATTGGTTCCAAAATAAGATGAATGATAATTTCATTGCGATTGCCTTGTTGTACAGCATACACATTACACATGCTATTCATTTCGTTCTCATTCATTGATTCGATGCTACACAATAATTATTATTGCATGAGAGAATAATATTATAGAAGTATTCGAAGTATTATCAACATGCTTGCTTATGCTCTCTGTATTCTCGGTAATAAAACATTTCAACTCATTAAGCGAATTTTGGATATGAAATAGATAGAAAGAATACAAGATTGGTATATTTTAGAATTATTAATGAAGTATGTCTCTAACATATGCCATTAGCTACAAGGAATAAACGACATCCAATCTTGAGAATGGGACCCATATCAATCAAGAACTTGAAAATGCATTTCAATTGAAAGTTCCTATACAGAATCGAATTTCACATGTTGATAGACTCATCATTCATCAGGCCTATCACCTTCATCATTTCATCAACAATATCGAGATTGATTTGATGTGATATTATTATATTCATAGTCTACAAAACACTGAGAAATTGATATTTTGAGGCTCATGAATAGAGGGATACTAATCAATATTTCATTGGTTGTGTCAAGTGGAAATCTGATTGGAGAAAGAGGATCTGATGAATTGGTTATTTGTAGCTCTAAAAGCGGCATTTTAAGGTCAATTTTATATTATGTTGAATAAATTCAGAATGTACTAGTATCAGTCAAAAGAGCTTCGAGTGGAAGAGTTAAATTTGTGAGATTTTCTAGTTAATAAAAAGGTGAATTAGAAGGTAGTATTTGAGATAATTTAGGCGAATTGGCACATCGTGTGAATTGAGCCATATGATTGGTAGTTGAATAGCTTTTCAAGGTAACAGTCTGTCATTGGCCGAGACAAGACACACCCATATTAGGCGGAGCGTTGAAAGTACAGTCATGACTCATGAGGAACAGTACGGGCCAAGCCAAATGAAGCGTTTCTCCAGGCATTTTTGCAATGGCGGTGGACGAGTCGGCAGGACGAGAAGCTCTCTGATTGGCTGTTAATCGACTGATTGGGTTGGCGTTCGGGAATCAGCTGATAATCAGCCAATCGAATAGCTTCCTTCCCTGACAGAATTTATTCTGTGACAGGATAACCAACTGATTATATTACGAGACGATAAAGTCACTACCTCCGTAAACAAAGCCATAGTGCATTCTGGTGACGTCAGCACAGGTAGGGCTCCTACACCAATAAAAATACTACTTGATATAGATCAGCTGAAATCAACAAATAATGTGATTCAGTGTTTTTATTGGTGTAGGAGGTAATGAGTAGTACCTGTGCTGACGTCACCAGAATGCAATACGGCTTTTTTTACAGAGGTTGATAAAGTCCACAAAAACGAAAACTAAGTTTCAGCTGCATATGAGCAGGGACAGTTTATTTCAAAAATAGGTTCTGTAGAATTTTTTTGTGGGTTTTGAATCAACTGTCGCTCAAACCAAGTTCTCGTTATGATGAAATTAGGATAGGACTCTTACTCTGTGAAATTTGCGAAATATTAAAATCCTCAATTGATTTTCACTTATTTATGCACATACTGACTATTGACGAAAAATTGAATATCTAAAAGTCAATAGTGTTGGAAAAATGATACTGTTCTAGATTCTTGACCTTCACCAATAATTAAAGCCCGGGCCCCACTTATCATGCAGCATTCCCATCCTATCACGTCCGATAGGTGGTGGTGGAACAGATCATATGACAGACATGTGTTCCATGCACTATTCTAGGCCGTTGTCATCCGTGTGGGATCGGAACGCTGCATAGTAAGTGTAGCCCAGGCTTGACAATTTCAACAAGTATCATAACATAATATGTGTATCAAATCTGTCACAACATTACTAATAACTAACAGATAAATTCACGAATTCAGTTTAAGTCATTGAGTGAGCAGCGATTCTTTGAACAATTCTTCAAAAAAAAACTCTACAAAATTACTAATTACTTACAGAAAAATTCACAAATTCAGTTAAAGTTTCAACGATTCTTTGAACAATTCTCCACTTGAATTACTTGAAAGCTTGACTGAATAATATATTATCTGTTCAAATGTCCCATGGACTGGAGTGTCAACTAAAGTCATCCGCAAGGAAATATTCCAATGGAAATTGGAACAGATGAGTCTCTTATTTGTTACAGTAGCTATATAACTGTTCAATCCAAAGCCAAACATGGATTGAATAGTTACTGTATTATTTGGCAAAGTTGCACTAATCTGTTTCAATTTCTATCAGACTATTTTCGTGTGGCTGACAATTATAATTCTTGACATAAAATAGTAATAAGCAACAAACTAACACTCAAAATTGAAAAAGTGACTCCACTTTTGTATTTAGGCAACCAAATATGTTCTACATACCAAAAATACCTACTAGGTAGAAGGCTACAGGTTATAATTCACGTATAAAAATACAAAAATCCTAGTCTACAAGCTGCTACAGTGACCTTAAAAACTACAATATATTGCCTCTAACAATAAACTGTCAAGCCGGTCCAAATATTGACACCACACAAAAAAATCACCTGATCTGAAAATAACGTATCGCCACTGAAACGAACACCCCCCCCCTCAGCAACAACAGGGTGCTACAATATTCGGTTTCCCCCCAACCCCCTCCAAGCATGACGTTCAATAAATAATGCAATCTGAAATACTGACAGTTCTATTCAACCGGTAAGACGAGAAAAAAGATATCCGTTTTCAATTTGCCGAGCTAAAGAATTCTATACGAAATCCCACCTCATACCCCGGAATAACCAAATCCGGTACAAGAACGGTGTCGAATTATATTGTCTGTTATAGCCATGGTAAGGTTTCGTGACACAGTTTATAGATACCTCTCGCTCCTCTCCTTACGGGAAAATGGTGGGAGACGGAATAAATATCTATTTGAGAAAAAATTGTTTGGTGCATCTATTCCTCCAATGACCCTGTGCTAGATTTAGTATTGGAAATCTTATTTATTTTCTATTCATAGTGGATGATCAATTTGAACCTAATATCCGAATACATATTCATGAAATTTTTGAAATTGATATTGCCTCCTCTTTTGCTGAATGTTTTATAATGAATGGTTTGGGGTTGAAGAACGTGTAGTAGAGTCCTGGTAGTAGAAAATATATATAGTAGAGACAATTTCACTTAGAAGTTACATGCAGGGCAAATAACAACAATAATAAACTACTATCAATTCTAAAAATAAGCACTCAGGAAGTTAAAAAAACAACGATAACACAAATGGATTATAGCAGGGCTTGGAAAAGTTCGGGAATGGCTTACACTGGAACACAGAATCCCTACTTATTTAGTAAGTAGAGAATTTCTTACAAAATGAATCAGATGATAGACTCAGGGCTAAGCATGAAGAATCAGTGACGAAAAGGTGCGAACAGCAGACGGAAAAGAAGGCGAATGTGGAAGAGAAGAGTTAGAAGGAGGAGAAGTAGTAAAAGGAAGGAGGAGAAGAAGGAGAGAAGGGAGAATGAGGAGAAGAAGAAGAAGGAGATGGAGAAGGAGGACTAGGAGAAGGAAAAGCATGCAGAACCTTAAGAAATATCTGGAGATTTATGACGAAGAAAATTGTAAGAGAGTTAGAATTGAAAAAATATTAACAACAACTCATATTTGTATTGAGCTCTCGAAATGTCAACATAAATATTTATCATTGACACTATTATTCACAAAAAATACGTATAACAATATCAACAGTTTCAAGTGAATCTTCAATCTCACTAAAAATCTTAACTATGAAGCAAAAATACACATGAGTGCACATTCTGTTTGGATGGATAAAATCTTTTCCATTTCAAATCGTTTATTGCACAAAAATACATACAGAATACAACTAAAAGGAAAACAACTTTGTGCTACAAGTCGGCAAAAGAAAACTTGTACGCCGACGTGGAGTCTTAATATATCTTATTCACTTGTACAATAATATTAATATATAAAATATCATAATATAGGCTTACAATAATTAACATTCAACTAACTCAATATTGCATTCTAAGAAATAACAATAATTAAAGATAAAAATAAAGCTGTATTTTAAAATTCATACAACATTAATCAATATCAAACCAAATCATTAATAATTGAATAAAAATAATTTTCTTTCACCCAGGTATGGAGTTCTCTTATTTTAGGCTTCTTTATCAACCATCCTCTTGGAACTTTATTATAGAGCTTATTTCTCAAATATGAAATACTTCTACGGGATAGGGTCCTGTCAACTCTTTCAATTATGATTAAGTTTCGAGCGACTTGTCTAGTTACTCTTTGAAAATTTTGCATATTTTTTAATTTGAGCACATGTTTCTTAATAGTCTTTAAAATGAACAATTGTCTTATAGTGAACAGATTGGAATTTTGAAACAATGTTACACTTGGGAAATCTCTTGGATACTTCATTATTGTTTTGATAACTAACTTTTGTAGAACAAATGAAGGTTTTAAAGTTGAATCAAAAGTTCCTCCCCATATAGAATTACCATACTGAACTAAGGATTGGAATAGAGCAAAATAAAAAGATTTTAGTAATTTTAGACTCAAAATACTTCTAAGCATGTACATTTTCAAATTGACCACCCTTTATTTTCTACAAAAGTAGCTAATCTGAGGTGACCAGTGTAGATGCTTATCGACAAGAATATCAAGGTACTTGTAATAAATATTGTTCACACTCTCAATAACCTCATTGCAAGAATCACATGGATACCTGTTACAAGCATTATTCAAACAAAGCCTGTTCAAATCTGGATCTCCTCTTGTTGTTGGACTGAAGGTCATACATTTTGTTTTACCAAGATTTAGTCTCAAATAATTACAATTTAGCCACTGAAAAACCTTAATGTAACCCACTTTTGTTTGCTTGATAGCATCTTCCCAGGAACCTTCTTGGAAGATAAGTGCTGTGTCATCAGCAAAACAAACTGTCTTAGACCCAACTGAGTCCAGTACATTTCATAAATTTTTTTTCATAAAGAGTGCAGATAAATAGTAGGCCCACACACGATAGTATAGTAGGAGAATGATAGGTAAGAGAACGAGAAAATGGGAGAAGGGAGGAGGTAAAGAGAACTATAAAACGAAGAGGAGAAACAAAACTATAAGAACGAATAACCTACAACACTACAAAGTTGCCTGCATCCTAGAACGGTTCCAACTTCCAAAACGAATTGACATTCGACAACAAAATTGTACTCTCTAGAAGCCTATATACTGAGCTTACTCCAAAATTCAGCATTGTTCAAATTTGAAAATATCGGTGTTATCTATGAGGAACACTGACAATTTACAGTGAATCTAACTACTATAAGCCTAGGCTCAACCTGAGCCTTCATTGAATTTGGGGACAGCCTAATACGCCAAGGCACGCATATACTCTCACACACACAGACACACCATCAGCACTCACATACGCGCAAACGCACGCGCAAGTTGACATATATTTGGCGACAGTCCTGATTTGCGGCCTGTGATCGACAGTAAGAACGGCTAGATTATTATATTCGGATGTCATGAGTTTTGCGACCTACCTTCCTGCTCAATAGGAGTGAATTCATTTCGGAAAATTTGGAGCTCGGTCAATAGGTTGCTACTCAAAAGTGGCCTACTTGCGTGAATCGGTTGCAGTAGATTATAAAATGCTGGGATTCAAGATGGAGTGCAGCTGATAAATTCTGGGTTTTTATTTAGAATGCGATATAAAGGATATACGGAGGGCTTGCGGCCAAACCAATTCTCATGTAGGCCCATTTTTAGAAAATACAGGTTTCTCACGGTCCCAGCATTGCACTTCCTTGAGACTGTAAATTTTGTCTCAGAGAGATTTGAAGGAAATGTAGTTCGCCATGGCTATAGCACAAGAGCAAAGAGTTCAGCTGTATATCAGTACCCCGCTCACAGACTGACACTTTTGGAAAAAGGACCATATTATTCGGGACTGGAGCTCTTCAATTGTCTACCTGAAAGAATACGGTTATGTGGTAGTCATAGGCTTTTCTTGTCTTCAATTACTAATGTACTTGTGGAAGCGTGTCCCTATACAATGGAGGAATGTTGTGGTGCCTTCATACTTTGAGTTGATACCGATGCATACACTTTGCATAGAAAAATGTATACATCATTTATTCAGTGAACTAATTATTTATCATTTATTCGTGGACATAATCACAAATCATATAAATATGATTAGGAAGGAACAACAGGCTTGGCCCAAATCTATTCCATTCCCAAATTTTGATAAATTAATAAAATGTCCAAAAAACATTCCTTAATACAACATCCTAAGAGGTACACTCCTATAGGTGCGTACAGATATACGCGCCGTGAACTTGAGCAATTCACTTTTAATCAGCTGACTATATCTGTATTTTCACAGAAACAGTAATATACATATATGAAAAGCTTGGCATCAGCTGATTAAAAGTGAATTGCTCATGTTCACGGCGCGTATATCTGTACGCACCTTAAGGAATGCACCTGATAAATTGTATGTTTTAATTCCGAATACAAAAAAAAACGATATATGGGAGGAAGTGAAAGAGTATACACAAGGGAAAGTTAACGTATAGGTTACGTGAACGTATGGAAGCACTGATGAATTGTACGTTTTTATTAGAAACATGCAATAAAACGTTAAACGAAAGAAATTGATTGATTGATTGAGTACTTTATTTATGTAGATTACAATATACTGGCTTATACAATTATATACAATAGCTTACAATACAGCAAAATTATAGATGAATTCACATAATATAGACTAAGAAAATAATTATTGAACTGTATATGATATGAAAAAGTAATTTGTAATATAATAACTATAGATATTATATTGTTATGCATCTACATAAATTGGCGGAGCTTTGGACATATCAATGTCCATTCTTCGGAAAGAATATTAAAAATATCCTCCCCACTAACTCTCTACCAAAAAATTGAAGGGAGAAGAAAACATTTCTTCCAATTTCAAGACTAAATCCTACAAAGTACACCACTATGAAGTGCAGTTGATTACCTCGAAATAATTATCATTAATTATTCTTCTGGTAATACCCATCATATTTTTCCCTCCAGCATCCATAATACATCTTTAATAGAGCTACTCTAATTCCTCTGGGAATTGACCATCCGGTAGTCGCGCCCTACTCAATCACACGAGCAATCGCGTGTTGTATTTTCTACAACATCCAATTTTCCAAGTGTTACGTACTCTGTTTACTGTCAAAACATATTAATTGATAGTTTAATTACTTTTTCAATCTTCTTGGATTATTTCACGCCCTGAACATTTGGATGATTACCATTTCATAGCCCAATAAGGTACATCAAGCAAAGCCATCAATTCTGTGTTATTGGTCCGTTTACAGTCCCCGTATACAGTCTTTCCTATCTTATGCTCAGTGCGACTTATGCACTGTCGCGACTAAATAGCACCTAAAGACTGAACCATTGCTTGGTTGATACTGCAACTCAGTGGAGTGATGGGGGGAAAGTTTCGGAATGCATAGGTGACTCATTCACTGTCACCACCCCATTTGATAGTTTTGTGCAGCAAAAAACTGACACTGTTGTACTTTTTACAACAGCGCGACTGCCGGAAGGTTAAAAATCCTAGTACACTTTTCCAAAAACGTTATCTTTTTCATTCTATCACTTGAAAATTATATTAATATTTTGAAACATGTTGTGAACAAAATGTTCTAAGCAAGATTACTTATATTTTTAATTTCCAGATCTTTAATAGGTCCTCATTGATTGCCAAAGTGTTGATGGTCTCTTTTACTTCTCTAATTTTTTGTTACGGCAATGATTAAAAATTCTAAACACTTTTGAGAGTGTTCGATTGATACAGTATTGGAGGAGATTTGATACAGTATCATTGAATAAAATGAAGTCTACCCAATGACGTAATGGCTCAGCCAATGAGAGAGCGTTGTGGGCGTGGACATGAACGAGTGTACTCGCACATGATTGGTTGATGTTGGGTGACGTATTTCATCTGCCAGCAGGAGTTGAAATCACAATCCACTGTGCCGTGCTATGAATTTAGAAAGTTAATTTTGAATTTAGAATTTAGAAGCACACACAATATAACTTAATAAAAAGGATGCTTGATAAACATACCTAGTGCTAGAGAACGGGAAACCAGAAATGACAAGAAAGACAACGAAATAGAGAGAAGATATCAACTATATTGTCACCTCTTACAGTTAAATTCGACAATTAATAAAACAAAAAGGAAGTTACATCATGAAAACCGAAAATTAAATTACTAAATTTAGAAAGTTATCTCTGAAATAGATAATTCGGTAATAACCTACTCCGTATGCTCTACATTGAAAACGTTTTAGATTGAATCATAAGAAGCTTAAAGGACTCTAATTTCAAAAGAAGAATTGAAAATTATCATAGATATGTCTCAGAAGTTAATCATAAATAACAATAAATGTTTTAAGAAAAGATCCACATAAAATTCATAAAATTCTTAGAACATCAAATTTAGTACACACTTGGAAACTTTAAAACACCATCAAAACATTATCAAATATTAATGATCCCCAATAATAACTATTCTGTATCTTTATATCATGAAAGCTCCGGTGGTTGAAGGATTGGCCGTCATTTTGACGTTGCCCAGACTAGACGGTGACACAGACTATGCGACACCTTTTACAATGCCCCCTACTGCCAACCCACTGCACATTTGACGACCTCTGGGAGGGAAATGATTTAGCTGCCGACCTTGCCCGGTATTGGGCTGGAAAAATTTGAAGTCCGGACACGAAAAAGTAAGTAAGTATCATGAAAGCTGCAAAGACAAACATTCCTCAAGTATCACATCATGGAATACTACCTTGGAAAAACTATTCAAAAAATATATGTCATCAAAACAAATTTAAAAAAGGTTAGGGTCCTTGAAACTTCATTTGATCCTTTACAACTTTAAGATGAGAATTATTTTAAAACATTAATTTATCAATAAGGGACCTTTAAACATTTCGTATACTAATTCAACTTTAGTAGCTTAGTAGATTAAAATATAAATTTAAAGAAAACTGAAATTCCCAGCTGGATCCTTACAGAGAAAATATGGCCACACATTTCAATGTAAAGATACAACCGGAAATCTATTACTCAAACCAAGATTAAAATTTAGTGATCTATCCAATCCAAATAATATCTCAAAATTACGATTTAACAAAAGTCTAATTCCGCACGTTTTACACCCTTCTCCTTTTTTGAAAGTCTATCATTATTAAAACCCATTCTGTCACATCCGGAGTTCCTGGGACGTTCGTTTAATTTGGAAAAAGTTGTTACCTCATAGCTGTTTCTTCAAATTGAATCTAGGCTCGGTGATCGAGCTCTACACGTCCAGATGGACAGGAGACAGCATACCCCATACTTCTAGGACGGCCATCGATTCAGAGGCGTCTCAGCGGCTTAAAGACACACGTTCATGATACGGGTTCATGGATACATACGAATTGATGGATTCGCACGTTGATCCCATACTTTGATGTTCCCGTACTTACACCGCTGTAAGAATAAAAAAATAAACTAGGATAATACAAATTAACTTAACTCCAGTTATATAATAAAATCAACCTACTTTAGGTTATATAAAACTCAAATCAATACTCATTACTTTAAAACATAAATAGACATTACCTACTTCAATATCTTGATATAATAGAAAAGAATTTCTTTGTAATCAGGGTTATGCCCATTATACAAAGAGATGAGTACGTAGTATTCCATAATAGGCCTACCTAATTCACAAGTTGATTGAATTACTTCATAATAAGGTATTTCGAGTATTGTTGTTAGTTTAGTCAGTTCTCTTACATAAATCACATATATGGTGTAATTTAAAAGAATGAATTACATGATAGGTGTTTCCTAAATAATCAAGAAAGCTTTTCATTAGAATCAAAAAGACAAATAAATCTATAACAAAAATACTGATAGTACTCATAATAATAATTATACTATAAACATCAGTCAATTTGGATTTAAACAACAGTAATTGAAATTTAGGTTGATAGCTTCCTCTTCAAAAAATAATTTAAAATCAAAAATATCATTCTCAATTCCTTCTTCTAATAGGTACTCTACATTTCTACATATTACACTCAAATGTATCTATCACAACAAATTTAACACTCTGATGGAAGCTTTCATCGATAATCATTTCCTTAATTATATTACGAATCTATGACGTACCTTTAGTAGCGGTTATAGGAGGAAAATCTCCATTGTGAGGTGACAATTTGATACTCTCTCTCTCCTTAATTAAAGCAACTACTGAGGCGGAAAAAACTGAAAATGCTACTGGAACAAAAGGTTCCAGAGCCAAATACTAAAAAAACCTAAAGCTGGCATGAGAGCCATGATTAACACAAAGTTCTGATCAGACTACATTTAGTACTGCTTATGACGGAGGACAGACGCTGAGTGAATGCACTTCGCTTTTCTCGTCTTGCTGTGGACAGCTGTGTGATCGTCCATACTAGATAGACCTAACCAACGTTAACTGTGATTGGCAGTTACTATTTTCTAGGAAAATTTCCACCAATAGAAAGGAACGTTACAACTACAATTTAAGATACATTCTCCCACCAAGTGACAGCTATTTTTTCCTTGACAGCTATTAATTCCTTGCCTTATAAGGTCGTGGACCAGACTTCTCCTCCAGGACAATCGTTGATCTTCTCAGTACCACAACTTCTATGCGCACACTTACAGAGTTGACACTACACAACGCAGAAAAGCAAGGGTCATGAACTAAGTTGTTGCTCCAGGAAAATTGTAGTTTTTTTGAGTACTACAATTTCTACGCACACACTGACAGAGTCGACACAACACACCGCAGAAAAGCAAAACAGCAAAATCCATTTTCATAACAGGCTAACTTCTCAGGCTAATTCGCATAATTCTCATCACTCACAATTGTAACAATAAATATTGTTACACCACCAATAGAATTTAAGAGAGAGAGATACATTCATCAAGCTGAAGAGCTGTTTCTTATATTATTAGTTTATTAGAAATATCCATTGAAATCGAATTATACACTACGGTTCGATTTAGGAGCGTGTAAGCTAATGCATTATGTAATTTCAAAATCACTGTATAGAATAAGGATTTGACAAATAGAATGTCTTATAATATGATATATTAATGTATCTTATAATATGATATTTTTGTGTTATATCTCGCATCAATTCGTAAATTTTCCTCTAGAAACTTTCCGAGTACATTACATTTTAATATTAGATCTTGACGAAAATTTGAATTAGTGATTATGATTATCACATCTTTCAATGCGACAAGAAAATTCTAAAATTGTCTCAGATTATGATTAAGTTCATGTCCTCTCCTTCAGGGATTGCTTTTCAATCCGAAATACTAGTTTTCTTTAAGAAGTGGATGTATGTTATGAATAGTTCCCTCGTAATTAATATTCCATTTTCAATTATTGGTATAATGAAATATATGTGCAAACCAAACATGAAACTTGCCGTGTTTCAACAAAGAAAAAATTGTATACTAGTGTAGGTATCATATTGGAAGAATACACTATTGTTGTAAGAGAACATTATTCTGTTCAAATGCTCTAATTGGAGAAACTATTACATTAAAATATGTAAATACTAATAAAACAGTAAATATGTCCCTGTTTTTGAGTACAGCATTTCATTCTCATGGAATTCTCTAGATGTGAATTATGGAAGAGCATGCAACATGAATATGAATTAGTAAGCCTTTAATTTTTGAACTATTTCTATCAAAATTTAGGAAAAAGCATTGCTGGATTATGAGCCTGTCATTACTTTCCCAATCATTCATAATGAGTTGATGATTTTTCATCAATGAATGTATCGAATAGAAAAAATCAAGTCATTGACAAAATCAAAATCAACATTTATCTATAAATATCGGGGCACCGAGCTTCTATCGTTATTTTCATTTAATGATAAACAGAACACAGTATTCTCTAAAATGATCGTGTTTATATTTCACAGCTGGCTATATGTCATCTTATGAATTTCGGGGATTTCGATATTTTCATTTTTCACATACTTACTCGCTCACTCACTTTTTTACTATCCACAGCTGTTTCAGCCAAGGATGAATTATCCTTTTAATGTAGTTCAGCGAGTTTTCTCAAGGATGAGACCTAGTGCAATCGAATTTTTATATCATAAACCTACTATGTTCCAAATTTCGTGAAAATCGTTGGAGCCGTTTTCGAGATCCGTTGAACATGAATATCCAGATATAAATAAATATTAATAACCAGATATGAAAATACAGAAATTGATCGCTTTATTGACCATGGGAAGTGAGGTCTATGATTCAAGTCGACGGTTTAGCATTTCTATTAATGTTTAAATAATTTTTGAATGTTTAAATGTTTATGTGTTTATATGTTGCGCATTTACGGCGGAACGCGGTAATAGATTTTCATGAAATTTGACAGGAATGTTCCTTTTTAAATTGCACGTCGACGTATATACAAGGCTTTTGGAAATTTTGCATTTCAAGGATAAAATAAAAGGAGAAAGGAGCCTCCTTCATACGCCAATATTGGAGTAAAAATCAGACTATAGAATTATTCATCATAAATCAGCTGACAAGTGGTTACACAGATGTGTGGAGAAGCCAGTCTATTGCTGTATTTCCAAAAGGTCTATAGTTTCAATCAGGTACTTGTGGATGAGAATACTGTGTGAGGTCTACTGTTCACAGAACTACTAGTGATATAATAAAGGAAAGAATCGGCTTACACACGTACAGAATAGGAAATTCACGAATTTCGCATCATCACGCATCTGAACTACTGGACTGATTAACTTGAAATATTGCATTTATAGATTGTTAGATTACCAAGGATGTTAATAGGCCTATTTCAAATTCTTCAAGTTTTCAGTTTATCAAGTTTTTAATCACACGGTGACAGATTGAAAACTTGTAGAATTAAAGATAGTCCTATACATAACAATCCTCGGTAATCTAAGTGTAATTTACACTCTTGTAGAGTACGGGTCACCTGCTAGTCTACAATTAATCAATTTTCAAAGATTAAAGCAGAGAATAATTGCGATTTCACAAGATGCAAAACATACAATTCCATATGTTATGAACCCATCTACATGCCATAAAAATCTGGTGTGGCGCACTCACACAACTTTCCTTGCCGTTATGGAAATTGATCACGTGACGCTAGTGTTCCCGCGCATCTCAAGTCTACTATGCAAAGATCTAAGCCAGCTGGTGACAGGACTATAACGCTGGAGACACACGAGGTCTGCTATCTCTTCATAGTGTATGATTTAATAGAATCAACAGTTGCCAACAGTTTGCAATTGATATAATAAAATTTTCTCGGATTTCAAGCTTATTTTGAATTTTAGGTGAAAATGTTACTGAACAGATTTGTAGAGATTTTCATGCTCAATCTTTTCCAACTGGGATTTTTTGTTTAAATTGTATCTGATGCCTGATAATTGGAAATCTAAAATCAAACTTTACCTAGATGGGGCGGAGCTCCAGAAATTTCTACAGATATGGGACTTGTGGCAGTTGATAAAACTTAACAATGACTATTTTAGGTATGAATTTGATCAAAATCGTTGGAGCCATTTTCGAGAAAATCGCGAAAAACCCTGTTTCTGACAACATTTTCGCCATTTTAGCCGCCATCTTGGAATGCATTTGATCGAAATTGTTCGAGTCGGATCCTTATAGTGTAAGGACCTTAAGTTCCAAATTTCAAGTCATTCCGTTTATTGGGAGATGAGATATCGTGTACACAGACGCACATACACTCATACACACACACACACACACACAAACACACACACACACACACACACACACACACACACACACACATACAGACCAATACCCAAAAACCACTTTTTTGGACTCAGGGGACCTTGAAACGTATAGAAATATAGATATTGAGGTACCTTATTTTTTTCGGAAAGCAATACTTTCCTTACCTATGGTAATAGGGCAAGTAAAGTAAAAAAGGCCATACCGTATGATAATATAGAACTATAATCTAGAGAGAGTACCTCTTCGAAACAGTTGTTGACTGGTAACTAAATTAATAATTTTGTCAGGTTGACATTATGTTGAGTTGACTTTGTCAGGTTGGCACCAAGTTGAAGATTGAAAGGCATTTATCGCGGAAAAATTGATTGGGCACTGCTACTTCAATCACAGCTATTCCTGGGAATATTATATTACTAGCCGTCAGGCTCGCTTCGCTCGCCATAACCGTTTAGCCAGACGTTTAGTCTGGACCCCCGACTGGATCGTCCTAACATATGATAAAAATGCTCAAATGAAAAATGCAGGCGAGCGAAGCGAGCCTGCTGATCTTATTCTTGGAGGATCCAGTCGGGGGTCCAGGGGGCGGAGCCCCCTGGATAGACGGATATGGCGAGCGAAGCGAGCCTGACGGCAAGTGGATAATACATTATTTATAATAGATTTATACACGAAAGTAGGTGTGGAAATAGCCTACGAAATGCCCCATTGTAGTGAAGTATCCGCATTTGTAACCGAAAATCACCTGCAAATAATAGAGAAA
Organism: Nilaparvata lugens; assembly: GCF_014356525.2. Classification (NCBI taxonomy): domain Eukaryota; kingdom Metazoa; phylum Arthropoda; class Insecta; order Hemiptera; family Delphacidae; genus Nilaparvata; species Nilaparvata lugens. Next base: position 38,876,486 of record NC_052514.1, read on the forward strand.
TCATAATAATTATTACTTCGGCCATAATTCACCAACAACTGAACCAGTAGAGCAAACAACTGAGATAATCGCATAAAATGAAAAGTTTCAGCACGATAGAAGACAGTTTTATTCAGTAGGAGCATAGCTTTGGAGTCAAGTTAATAGCATGCCAAACTGCTATAAGACTAGCGGGCAGTGCTATACTTGCTTCATTGCTATCTTTATTGCCCCAAACTTTCGAATTGTGCGCGCGGATATATTTAGCGGCTAAGGGATGGGTGATGACGTCAGGAGGGAGAGAGTGATGTGAGGGAGTAGAGTGAGAGAGGATGAGGGGTGGCGGAGGAGGAGTGGTAAGTGTGATAGAGAAGGATGGTGAGATTCGTAAATGATTGAGGAGGGCGAAGAGGAGGTAGAGTAGGAAGAGGAGGAAGAGGAGGAAGTGGTGAAGAAATGGATAAATGGATAATGACATGTGATAATGGAGGAGGTGATATCTGCGAAGGAATTGATTGACTGATTGATTGATTGATTGGAGAGGATTGATTGATTGGATTGATTGAATTGGAGAGGAGAGAATAGTAGGAGAAGGATTTCAGGGATACGGACAGGAGAACAATAAGGATACGGTTAAGAAATGAGAGAAAATGGAGAAAATAGGATTCGGACAAGAGATGAGAAAAAACTTTCTCCATTTAATGGAGAAGTAGTTAGAGGAAATAATGGATAAAGAGAGTGGAGAGATCAGTGGAGAGGTAGAAGGGCGGTAGAAGAGTAAAGTGTAGAACAAGAGAGAAAACAAAGTAGAAGATACAGTGAAAAAGAGAACGAAAGTGTAATGAAAGAAGAAAAAGATGAAGGGAACGTGGAAGAATTGAGAGAAGTAGGTGGTGGAGGAGGAGTGGGAGGAGGAGGAGGTGGTGAAGGAGGAGGAGGTGGTGGTGAAGGAGGAGGAGGAGTTGGTGAAGGAGTGGGAGGAGGAGGAGGATGATGAGGAGGAGTGGGTGGAGTGGCAGGATGATGAGGAGGAGATGGCGAAGAAGAAGATGGAGAAGAAGAAGAAGAAGAATAAGAATAAGAAGAAGAAGAAGAGGGAGAAAAAGAAGAATAAATAATCTCATATTAATGATGAGACGGTTGAAGAGCAGTGGAGGAAGATTGGAAGGACGAGGAGGAAATAAACGATGAAAAACAATATGGATAAATCGAAGATCAAAGAGCGAATCATTCATTATAAGTATTGTTTAGTTGCTTATTATCTATCATATTGCAACCGTAATCCTGATAGGAAAATAACCATATACTGTACACACCTTTACGGATAAACACCAAATAAATGTGTTCTGTCTTCTCTTACTCTGATTATGGAGTAAAGTCCTATAAACTAAACTACTATAGTGAGGTCCACGTTATAATGGCAGTGGATAAAGATTGAAGAACACCGATACCGATTCTCTGCTTTTATTAATTATATTTTTACACTGTCAAAAACATAATTGGCATCGTTGTGGACCTAGAAAAGGATAGTACCACCGGCTTTGTCGAATAATAAACTAGGATAGAAAAACCAAAGTTGATCAAATACTGTCATTATAACGTGGACCACACTATAGACTATAAATCAAATCAAATCAAATCATTTATTTCGCCATTTAAAAAAAAACAATCACAAATAAAGAGAAAATTAATAGTTATTTGTATATCTAGAGTGAAAAGTACGACTTTTTCTCCCCGTGGGAAAAAGTTTGAAGCCCGAGGCGAAGCCGAGGGCAGCAATTTTCCTGAGGGAGAAAAAGTATTTTTCGCTCGTGATGTACACAACATTTTTCCTCCATCTATATTTTTTTATAGAAACTGCAAATAAAATCATTCTAATAACTTACGTATTGGTGAAAATGATTCCTAACAACATAACCTAAATCTAAAACCTAAAAACAGGTCGTCTGATTGGCACTGCCGATTGCGCTATCTATCGGCAAGAGTTGTAACAATTATATCAGCTGAGCAGCTACCAAAAATGGCTGACTCTAGATCACGCGGTTCAGATTTGAATTGAAGATCAAAAATATTTGTTGGCTGGTATTTTGAATAGAATAAAATATTTTTAAAATTGTATAAATTTTTATCGTCTACTAATATTAAGAATATAATAATTATCATACAAACATATATTTCATGAGTTGATTAAATTTTTGGTTGTGGTATTGAATTCAGTTGACTCAATGACAGACACCTCTATTATGCTTTCTCATCTGAGCTTAGAACTTCTAACCTATTACAACGTAAGTTTCAAAATAGAGATGCTCCCCATGCTATTTAAATGGAGTCACTTTTACTCCCTAGGGAGTTTTTCTGTTTTTTACTACCGAGAGCGAAAAAGTGACACTTTAGTATTAGGTTTCAGGGAGTAAAGTAAGTACTTTAGACAGTAGGTGGAGGAAAAAATGATTTAATAGTTAGCTATTTATAAAGAGCTAAACGTGAAGTGTGAAGTGTTCCCTTCTCCTGTGCCATGACCCAACGTTTTTGATTCGAAACTGATGTGCTCAGATACGTCACAGTTGAAATCAATTCTGCACATCGGTATTCACTGTAGCTATGACGTCATGACGTTTTGTGACGTCACTAATGTCTCTGAGTCTAATGCCAAGGTCATGCAATAGCAACCTTCAACTCTCTCCACCACTGAATCAGAATCATTGACAGCAAGAGTGTTCTTGGTTCAGTTTAACGACCGTTAAACTTGTTTCCGTTTACCACAAAAGTGTTTCCTCTAATTTTTGTGTTTCCTTACTAATAAAGTGACAGGAAATGATGAATGAAGAGAGGCTCCAATAGTATAGTTCTGATAGATTGATATAATCTTCCAGACTGAAAGCACAAAATAAAGAAACCGTCTAGTACAGTTTGTTGTTAATAATTGCCAATTGTTAATCTTTGTAGAAATTAAAATACTCTAGAACATGGTACGCCATAGTGGAGTTGGTCAATTTCCACACAGAAAAAACTAAACAAGTAGAGGACACATCAAAAGAATTTTTTGTAACTAACTATTGTATGTAATATTGTAATTTATCTAATATTTTGTGTAACTTTCTCCTGCATTCTATTCCATGAATTAAAATTTAGTGTTCTAAAGGATTATTTTTCATTTGATTAGAAATTGAATTATTTCTATTTTCATTTGCATTATTATTTTTATATATGAATTCACAATCAGTTTGTCACTGCTATGTTCTGATAAAGACTGAACAAAGATTATATATGGACGTATGTGAGTTAATTCACGTTCCAGAAACTTATTTCCATCATTATTGATTAACGGAGTTTATTGAAAGACTGGAGCCAAGGCTATCTGTCTATAGAATTAGGTCTCAAAATAAGTTCATGCCTGAAAGTTTCAAGAGAAACTTCTCCAGTTATTTTTATACATTCTATTTGTTTACAATAGACTTCAATCACTCTCTCTTCGTTCATTATTAATATTTATTCTCTTTTTTTCTTTGATCCTATTTTAAAATTTATCTCTGTATTTTGCTGTTTGCTAGAAGTCTCTTAAGACCTGGCAATGAAGAATAGAATCGATCAATCATTCTCCCATTTAGATCAACTTTACAATTATTCCTTATTATTGAGTGCATGAATCAATACCCATGTATATTTGAGAGTGAATTTTCATGTGTATTATTGTGAATATAATGTATTCTATGAGATTATATTTATAAAATCTGAAGTCTAAATTAATTATATTATTAACTGTATTATTTTGATTAACTTCCTTCAACTTGAGTATTTAAAGTTTTTCAACACTTGAAAAAACCATCAATCATTAAGGTATCCTAAATTCATGAGGCTGCCTAAAAAGCAGTCGTTAGGTCATGTCAGAAGCCCTGAAATTGATCATTTGCGACCTGAAAACTCTGACACCAGACCTGAGCCAGCCAGGTCACACGATATTATTATTATTATTTAGGTATCAACCATTTTCAGACTATACATTAACGTTTGCCTGGCACTCTTATAAATAATTCGAAACAACTGAATAAAGTTTGATTCGATTCAGCAAATTTCTTAGTGCCGGTTGCAAAAAAATAGGTTAAATTTTGATCGTGATTGATTCTAGAAGAACCAATCAGAGAAACCGTCTTTTCAAAAAAGCCTTCTCTGATTGGTTCTCGTGAAATTAATCAAGGTTAAAATATAAGCGGCTTTTGTGCAACAGTCATTCTTTCATTGATATCACTTGATTCCAATCAAGTTATTATTTGAACCATGACCTACCACAATAATTTTCCCTGCTCGCGTGAAAATTCCCATTACTCGACACATCAAGTTTAAGTGGTTTCAACAACTTTTTAGTTCCTCCAGGCTCCAAACTTCCCTTGTTGCGTGTTGGATGCTCATGCTCTGTATTGGGTTTTGATCTAATTCCACAAGTTATTAATAATGAAATTTAGGATATATTCTGTTTTACCTTAAGAAATACTACAAAAATTCCAAATCAATGCCAATCTCTCTTGATAATAATCATAGTTTTCAGAAATGTGAAATTCTAACCCTGTTTCGGACTTTTAAAATGTTATCTAAATTTGGGTTTCTAAATTTAATTTTGGGTTATAAATGTTATCTAAATTTTCACAAGGTAGAACAAGGATAGTACAAGAAAGATAGTATCATTAGTTTCTCTCTCCCGATCAGTGCTTCTTTGTGGAAATTATAAATAAATAAAATAAAAATATAAAATAACTCAACTGAGAAGTCTACACAACGTTATTTCTTGGAGGATTTTGTTCTCAAGATTCTCATATCAAATTTTCATTGATCGAATGTTTCAAATCATAGAAATTCATTCACTTAATCATTTATTCACTCATAATTTCGAGAAAGACGCCAAGGCCCGGTTGCAGAGAAATCTGTTGAATTTTAACTGTGATTAAGTGTTTACTAAAGACGTAGTCTCTGTTTGATTCTAGTGACATTCAAACATCAATAATATTCAATATTGAATTTCTACAGGGAAAATAATCAGATTCAACAGTTAAATAATTTAAAGCAGAGAAAAAATTTAAGTATGTGCGTCCAGGCTCACCTTGAATCAATAATAATTATATTCTATTCAACTTGTAATCGCTCCTTCATTTCTCTACTCAGTATTTTATTTATTGAATTGAAGTTCACTTTGTGATAATTTCTACAATTTTATATTGATAGGTCAATTTATTATTCACCATTAAATTCTAACAGACGTCTATGCAACCAGGCCCATCTTGAATGAATAATTTCTTTTCAACCTGTAATCGTATCTTCATTTCAACTCAGTATTCAATTTATTGAATTATAGACGTTCTTCTTGTGATTTTTTTCTACAGTTCTGCATTGATAGGTAATTATTCACCATTAAATTCTAACAGACGATTATGCAACCAGGCCCATCTTGAATGAATAATATATCTTATTCAGCTTGTAATTGTTTCTTCATTTTCACTCAGTATTTCCAGTATTATTCAATGAATTGAAGTTCTTTCTGTGACTTTTCCTACAGATTTGCATTGATAGGTTAATTTAGTATTCACCATCAAATTCCAACAGACTTTTGTGCGACCATCCAATATAATCTAATATAATCTATGATCAATAATCTATTTCATCCAGCTTGTAACTTTTCATTAATTTCTACTCAGTACTTTCAGTATTCTATTTATTAAAATGGAGCTCTTTTTGTGATTTTCTCTACAGGTTTGCATTGAGAGAGGTTGGAGAGAGTACATCGAGAGTGGGGTTCTCAAAGATAATTGGAACCTATGGTGGAGGACTGGAGGATTCCCGATATCCCATTACAAACAGCTCAAACCCTGGCAGGTATCTTTGACAAATATATGAAATCCACTTGAAAAGTCATACATTTTATCAGTACTTTCAATAGAATATTACTCTATTATATTATGTTTATAATAATTAGAACAGTTCATTGAAACAATATCTCATTGTAGAATGAGATAATTATATAGAATTTATTAGAACAATGTACAACGAGAAATCTCAATGTACAATTTATTATAACAATACAGGGTTTCAACAAACTCCCTACCAATATACTCTAGGGCATTCTTTCTGGGTAGGAAACATATCTAAATATCATATTTAAATTGTCCGGAAGTCTTTAGTTACTCACACAGCGGCCATTTTGCTTTTTTCACTTATTATTTTTTTCCTAAATGATGGTTAACCCTACAGAGACACACTCACTTTATGCTAATACAGTAGACACACTGGGGTGATGAACACCCCAATCTAATTTTGCATTTTTCTTTGAAAAATATGAAAAAAACAAATATTTAGACCATACTTCATCATTTCTTAATCATTTTTGTTCCAAGTGCATACAGAAATCGAAAGTAAAGCACTTCTTATCAATATATATATATATATATATTGACACTATATACTGACACTATATATATATATATATATATATATATATATATATATATAATATATATATATATATATATATATATATATATACTAATTTTAGAAGTACGTATGTTCCGCCTAAGTGTTGGAGCTCCTATTTCGGTTTGAACGAATGGCTTGATCATTGCCAATGACAACTTCATCAAAAACTCACGTGTCTTCATTCTATTGTTTTGCATCTCAAGTTGTAGAGAATCATAGCATTTATTCCAATCTGATCCATCATCCCATACCACATTTGTAGTGACAATACAAGTAAATCTTTGTAATAAAATTGTCTGATAAAAGTCATACGTAAAGACACTCTGGGGTGATAGACACCCCAAACGAAGAACAAGATGAGCTGGTGACCTTGTAGAATGCTATTACTGACTGGAAGTGGTGGAGAGTAGTTGACAATACTACAAACCTAACTTAGACTGGGCATAAATTCCCATCTGTTTGATATTGTCAACTGCAGAACAGAATAACACCCCAGTGTGTTTCTTTAGGGTTAAACATACGGGATTGAAACTGTGCACAATCATTTATAACAACTAGACAAAGCTACAAACCAATTATAATAATTTGTATATCTCATTTTAGAATGCATGGCGTAGGAATGAATGAATAAATGAATTTATTTGCCAAAAACAAAATACAAAAAAGCTTTAAAAAAATAAATATAAGTATATGCTACTGCACTTAAATTAAGATACATACATAAAAATTAAGGAAATTTTAATTTATTTGATTATTTTGATCTGATTATTCGAAATGTAGCTAAGTAGCCTGAAAGAATAAACACAGTTTGTGTTTGGAGTTGACCAGAGTTATAAATGAAATTTCTCCGATTGCAGTTCACCAACCATATACCAAAGGGATCGTCCATTTGCCGTAAAGACAACTTGTCAAGATACTTGAAATGTATGAAGAAAGTCTTTGGAAGCATTTACGATTTCAGGTGAGAATCTGTTACACTTTGTTTCCAAGAAAAACGTATGGAATATTTTCATTATTTCATTCATCTTTATAAATTTGCTATATTCACTTCCCATATTCATAAGGAGCTTGAAAAAATCATCAGCTGGATTAGTAGCTTACACTGATTATCATCTCACTATCTCAGTCATCCTCCTTCCCCTTACCCTTGATTAACTTATTCCTTCTCTATCTTCTTCTCCTATTCCCCTCTCCTTAATCATACTTTACATCATCTTCTTTCTGTATCTCTTCATTTTTCACCACTTTTGCTGGACGGCTCGTTGGAGTAAGTGTTAACGCGCCGGTCTTATAATCAAGAGAACCCGAGTTCGAATCTCGACCGGGGCAAAAAGTTTTTGACCACAGCACAATCCCATATGATAATTATAATATACGGTCACCCCGTCTTTCGAAGGAAACGATAAGCCCGTCTACTTAAAGGTGTGTACAGATTTACGCGCCGCGAACATGAGCAATTCACTTTAAATCAGCTGATGCCAAGCTTTTTATATCTGTATCTTACCGTTTCTGTAAAAATACAGATATAATCAGCTGATTAACAGTGAATTGCTCATGTTCGCGGCGCGAATGCCAAGCTTTTTATATCTGCATCTTACCGTTTCTGTAAAAACACAGATATAATCAGCTGATTAAAAGTGAATTGCTCATGTTCGCGGCGCGTATATCTGTACGCACCTTAAAAAGAAGTCGTCATCTCTCTCACTCATTACCCACGTACAAGCCTAGGATCTTATGTTGGCATCACCCTCAGCATTATTATTATTCTCTTCGGGTACATCTATCAACTATTTCTCCCAATCATATTTTCTATGACATATCAAAAGTAGAAACATTGAAGAATAAAATATGGAACTCCACTCCATACCAATTTCTCAGAATATAATATCATTTGCTTCCAAGTCTCCAAAATCATGTATGGCAATAAGTCACATATTCAACCCATATAACCTGTCAAATGTCACTTGAACATATCATAACTTGATCAATATTATCGTCCCAAGCTACATTCAATTCAGCCTGCTTGATATAGTATTATTTTTAGACTGCAGAATGATACAGTAAATTGGATATGCTTGCCAATGTGAAACGTACTATATAACCAATGAAACCTCACAATTCAGGTGATAGAATAGCAGAAAATAATACAAGAATAGTGATGCTATGTATGTGCTTAAAAAAACTGAGAAAGATCCTACAGAAGGGTGTCTCCTACAGTGAATTGGATATGCTTGCCCAATGTGAAACGGACTATATAACCAATGGAACCTCACAATCCATATTGAAGAATAGCATAAAATGATACAAGAATAGTGATGTTATGTATGTGCTGAAACAAACTGAGAAAGATAGGGTATCTCCCTTCTGTGTCTTACGACACACTTGGTGATTTTTTGACAGGAATATGGATGGCCCTGTCTATTGAACATCTATCAACACTATGGTTTCACAATGTTTCTGGTTCACGAATTTTGAAAGGATCATAACCAAACTTACAGAACGAATAGGAGACAAAGTGTATGTTCTCAATGTTATGCAGAAATATTCTTGGACGAATATTGAAGATTTGATGGATGTCTACTGACAGATATGACAGTGTCTCCTACATTCACGAAAATCTGAGAATATTTATGATCTTTTCCTGAGAAGACATGTCAGTGACTTTGTCTATTGTGACGGTTGATGATAGAGTGAATCTATAACAACCAACTGTTAGAATGATTGACAAATTTGGGATGTAGGATGTTAGGTATCATGCCAACATAAATGTAACAGTCGAAGATTTGAATCGTCTTCTATTTTACTGGTATGAGTTTGTGGGTGATACGGTAGTGATATGATACTGTAAACTATACTACGATACAAGTAAACGAAACATGATATTTGTATCGATACATAACAGTAAGTTGACAATGATATAAATCTTGTGTCTATTTATTCATTTATTGTATAAAATACTATAATAATAATAATACAATTATGACATTGGAGGAAAAACTAGGCTAAGCCTGTACTATTTCTCTTCAAAAATTTTGATAAAATGTTAATGTTGTCCAAAGGATAAGGTTATGTAATCACACACTGCTTCGTTACTTGATTTTCGGTCCAGGAATGATGATTTAAAATTTTGAATTTTGAGAGCTTGTGAGTGCTCTATTCTTGAACGGTGAGATATCATTCGCATTATTACATAGTGGATACAGTGAATAATATTGTGCAATGAGGACAATGATCAGATCTCTGGTGCCCTTACAATAGAACATAATATCATCAGCAATCAATAGAACATTGAACCCTGTCATGATTGTTCTATCGTCAAAAACAAGAACCAAAATCTACACAGCATTCCACCCACATTTTATCTCATTCATGACTAGCAGGTAACCCGTGCTCCGCAAGGGTCTACTTTAAAACTTGACAAACTGAAAACTTGACTCAATGAAATCTTGCAAAAAGGCCTGCAACCATCCTCGGCTAATTAAGAATCACTGTATGCAAAAATCCAAGTAAATCAGTACAGTAGTTTAGACGTGATGATGCGTCAAACATAATATTCCTAACCTGTACGTGTATAAGCCAGTTCTTTACTTTATTATAGTATAGATAGTCTCAACTTCAAATTAAAATTAACGTAAGTCAGGTCTCTGGTGCAATCAATCAATAGGAATAAATTCCACTTTCATTAGAATTACGGTATACAGACTAATCGAATCTTCTTGAAAAGATCAACTCTCTACATTTTGAATTGTTCTCTTTCAACTGTGAATTAGTAGTGATTTCTCTAGTACGAGTGAAGTATTTTTGATTCATCTCTTTCCTGTATAGGGCTACTTGTAATAAAAATAGAAAGAAGAATAAAAATGTCAGTACCCTTTTTGAATTATTTAATCACAACATTTTTAAACATTGATGCCATTTCTAAGTGAATCACTTGAAAATGGCATCAATGTTGGAGCATGTTGTGATTAAATAATTCAAAAATGGTACTGACATTTTTATTTACTTTCTTTTTCTATATTCGATTTCTATATTGCATGAGAATTCGGGAGTGAAAGTATTTCAAAATACATCGAATTCAGAGGGTATGAAAGACTGTGTAGCCTACAAAGCTTGTAGATGAGTTTATTCATTTATATAGATTCAGAATTATACAACTTACAGTTGTGTTGAAGATGAGTTGGTGGAAGTGATTATAATATGAAGTATTGAAGATAACGAATGAAAAAAGGAAAATAAGGGGAAGAATATTTTGAGTTGAGGCGAGAATAAAATAGAAAATAATAGAATGACTACCTTTATTTTTGACCTAGGAGGGGAAAAATGAGAGAAGGAATGAAAATATAGTATATAATGGAGAATAATAGGAATTTAGTATAAAGATGGGTTTAAACCAAAGTTATTAACAAAATGTTAATAAATTAATCCTTATAGTTTCTATTAGATTGAACATAACTCATCATACACATGTTGAGCATATGTGTTTGTAAAGTTCCGTTCAATCGAATAGAATCTAATAGGATTAAGTTATTAACATTGTGTTAATAACTTTGGTGTGAACTCAGCTTAACAAAGCAGGAAATGGAATTGAAACAGCGAGATCAAGTCAAATCAAATGATAAAGCTTCATTTCATTGAATCACATTTTTTTCAATATTATTAATATTGTTGAATTTTGAACATAACATAGATTCAGATTCTTATTATGGATAGATTTCTGGTTCAGATTCTAAACATATATCTCAAAAATATATTCAGATTTACTATGAATGAAATTTAATACAAGAATAAATTAAGATATCTAGAAACAGCGAGCATGAGGACTGATGATGTGTATGCGATCTCACAACAAAGATGTGGTTCAAGTTGAGAAAATAAATAGAAATTAGTCTTGAATGAAAAAAGACTAAGAAATTGTCAAAAAACCACTGATTTATTGATAATTAGAAAGACCGGTTTCGGTTATTACACCATTGTCATTCTCTGATAAACTCTTTAAAAAAAAAGAAATTAGTCAGTTGAAAACTAGTTATTTAGGGAATTGGAGACAGTGCACTGAAGCAAAACAAGTATTATAACAAAGGGAATGAAGTAGAAACAGAGAGAGAAACATTGCGTTGAAGTAAAGTAGGAAATAAGTAAGGAAGAGTATGCGTGACACGACTTACTCACTTTATTTCGTCTCGATGTAAAATGCCGGCTTGATATCCACGCTACTATCAGAGACAACAATTTCCAACCTTAAAAGCTAAAACCAACTTGGGATGTAAGGGGAATAGTTTCCACACTCACATCAAACTGTCAGCAGGGTTTAAATGGGAAGAATTAAAGTTATCCCCTAGGAATACTGATAGTTTAAAGTGGATCTCACCACAGAAAACCTTGTCAGCATGGTTTAAATGGAAAAGCATTGGAGCTGTTCATGGATAATGATGACAGTTTTAAGTGAATCCGATTCTTGTAGGGGATGCATTTCCACCCCAACTCAAAGTCCCGAATTCCCGATAAATACAAAGCGATGTCTTGTGTGCCAGTCGTAATGTTTGAAGAAATCTGAAAGGAGGAAAGGTTTATATCGTAGATCCCTTTATGCAGTGAGTGAATTACATGCTAGACTGTCTTTGTGTACTGTGATTTTTTTTACTTTCCTTGCCATACTACCATAGGTAAGGAAAGTATTGCTTTCCAAAAAAAATTAAGGTACCCCAATTTCAAGCTTTCTATACGTTTCAAGGTCCCCTGAGTCCAAAAACATGATTTTTGGGTATTGGTCTGTGTAAGTTTGTATGTGTGTATGTCTGTGAACACGATAACTCCATTCCTAATTAACCGATTGACTTGGAATTTTAAACATAAGGTCCTTATACCATGAGGACCCGACAATAAGAAATTCAATAAAATTTCTAGGCTTATTTCTAAGGCTCTAAAGATTTTTTTCAAATTTATACCATGGATAGCTATTTATAAGCCCTATCAACTGGCATAAGTCTCATTTCAGGGAAAATTTCAGGAGCTCCGTAATATTCTTGAGATAAATGGCGGATGATGACTAAAAACCATGTTTTCCACGGTTTTCTCGAAAACGGCTCAAACGATTCTCTTCAAATTCATACCATGGATAGCTATTCATAAGCCCTATCAACTGGCATAAGTCTCATTTCAGGGAAAATTTCATGAGCTCCATAATATTCTTGAGATAAATGGTGGATAATGACTAAAAAGCCATGTTTTACACGGTTTTCTCGAAAACGGCTCTAATGATTTTCTTCAAATTAATACCATGGATAGCTATTTATAAGCCCTATCAACTGACATGAGTCTCATTTCTGAGAAAATTGCAGGAGCTCCGTAATTTCTTAAGAAAAATTACAGTTACAGAAAACCATGTTTTTCACGATTTTCTCAAAAACGGCTCTAACGATTTTTTCAAATCCATAACTTACCCTGTATAGTTATTTATTAGCTCTATCAACTGACATGAGTCTTTTTCCTGGGGTACTAATAGGGGGTCCACCCCATCCTTGAGAAATGGACTTTGTGGCATGTATGAATGTATATTTATGCATTGTTAATGAAGCGTTATTTGATCTCATCTCAACTATGGATTGATGTTTTTATGTCATAAATTTCTATTGATTTGGATTACTTGCATTCACAGCCCAGAAGCATTCAACCTACCTCTGGAATACACCAAACTAGTGGCCGAATGTAGCAGGCAGAATAGGAATAACTACGAAGACCCTTCCAATGTCTGGATTTGCAAACCTGTTGGCCTGAGTCAAGGACGTGGGATATCCCTATTTAAGGTATTTGAAGCGATTTATAATAATTATACATATTTATATTCTCTTTTGACACATTAAAACATAAATGTTAGAAGCTGAAACTATTTTTACTACAATAAAATACAAATTTCATTGTTTACGTACATACTTGTCTGACATTTAATGCATCCAAGCAGAAACTGAATGAAGAAATGAGAGTTAGAAGAAACAAATAGATTATTCGGAATGAACAGTTAGGCTCAACTCTCACTTACGCGACTCAGGTCGAGAAGAGACTCGACTATAGTCGAGAGCATGTGTTTCCAAATGGTGACACTCAGACCAGTCGATTCTAGCCTTCGTGATTGTCACCATTTGGAAACACATGCTCTTGACTAGAGTCGAGTCTCTTCTCGACCTGAGTCGCGTAAGTGTGAGTTGAGCCTTAGTGTTAGAGTATCAATGAAACACAGGAATAATATTTTGGAAACCTCCAATCACTTTTTCTGTGTTGTAGCAGAAGTATTGAGGTAGATATCTTTATTGAATATACATCTTCAAATATTCATTAGCTTTTTTAACAACCAATCAAAAAGTTTTTCTTCTCAAGTGAATTTTGTATTCAAGTATTATTATTTCATTCTTGATAGATCAAACAATTCCATGTATTATGTGTGTTCGATTTAGAATTGTTCAATGAAAGTGATTTTGAAAACTCCAAGAATTCGCTCAGCGTCTATCTTAGCGTCTAACTGGACTATCTTAAGGTGCGTACAGATATACGCGCCGCGAACATGAGCAATTCACTTTTAGTCAGCTGACTATATCTGTATTTTTACAGAAACGGTAAGATACAGATATAAAAAGCTTGGCATCAGCTGATTGAACATGATCAATTCTCTTTCAATCAGCTGATGCCAAGCTTTTTATATCTGTATCTTAACGTTTCTGTAAAAATACAGATATAGTCAGCTGACTAAAAGTGAATTGCTCATGTTCGCGGCGCGTATATCTGTACGCACCTTTAGGTTCTCGCTCTCTTGGCTCTTAACTTCTTGCTTAATTGGGTTTCATCATTCTCAAAAATTTACTATGTAGACCTATTATCTATATCCAATATATAATTTTCAGTGCACATGGATTAATGATTCCTGATGGAAATAAAACAATGCTCATCTAAACCAATTGCTGATAACGTGAGAATTGCAGTAAGAAATAATATGTTAATTCTGGTAAATTTTCAAAGTCAAAGAAACATTACCCAATGTTGGTCAATATTATATGAATCGGAATTCAGGGGAATACAGTTTTGAGCTGTGCCTGTTGGTGCTCCCCTAGTTACTCCAATGAATTTTGTGGCATGTATGAATGTATAAATTATGCATTGTTAATGAAGCGTTATTTGATCTCATCTCAACTATGGATTGATGTTTTTATGTCATAAATTTCTATTGATTTGGATTACTTGCATTCACAGCCCAGAAGCATTCAACCTACCTCTGGAATACACCAAACTAGTGGCCGAATGTAGCAGGCAGAATAGGAATAACTACGAAGACCCTTCCAATGTCTGGATTTGCAAACCTGTTGGCCTGAGTCAAGGACGTGGGATATCCCTATTTAAGGTATTTGAAGCAATTTATAATAATTATACATATTTATTTTCTCTATTGACACATTAAAACAGAAATGTTAGAAGTTGAAACTATTTTTACTACAATAAAATGCAAAGTTCATTGTTCATGTTCATACCTGTCTGATATTTAATGCATCCAAGCAGAAACTGAATGAAGAAATGAGAGTTAGAAGAAACAAATAGATTATTCGGAATGAACAGTTAGGCTCAACTCTCACTTACGCGACTCAGGTCGAGAAGAGACTCGACTATAGTCGAGAGCATGTGTTTCCAAATGGTGACACTCAGACCAGTCGATTCTAGCCTTCGTGATTGTCACCATTTGGAAACACATGCTCTTGACTAGGGTCGAGTCTCTTCTCGACCTGAGTCGCGTAAGTGTGAGTTGAGCCTTAGTGTTAGAGTATCAATGAAACACAGGAATAATATTTTGGAAACCTCCAATCACTTTTTCTGTGTTGTAGCAGAAGTATTGAGGTAGATATCTTTATTGAATATACATCTTCAAATATTCATTAGCTTTTTTAACAACCAATCAAAAAGTTTTTCTTCTCAAGTGAATTTTGTATTCAAGTATTATTATTTCATTCTTGATAGATCAAACAATTCCATGTATTATGTGTGTTCGATTTACTCTACGAAATATAATTTGTCAAGTTCGATTTTTGTTCACTACTAATATAGGCACCTACTGAAAAACCTTAGGGTTTAGTGGGGCCTCCAATGTGAATATTTTGTTCAATAAAACTTGATTGATTGTAGTAGAGGTATTGAGGTAGATATAATATATCTTTATTGAATAGACATCTTCAAATAGTCATTAGCTTTTATAACAACCAATAAAAAAATTTTTCTTCTCAAGTATAATTATTCCATTCTTGATAGATCAAACAATTTCATGTATTATATGTGTTCGATTTACTCTACGAAATATAATTTGCTAAGTTCGATTTTTGTTCACTACTAATATAGGCACCTACTGAAAAACCTTAGGGTTTAGTGGGACCTCCAATGTGAATATTTTGTTCAATAAAACCTGATTGATTGATTGACTACAGATGATAATGTGATAGCAGCTGGCTCCTTGAAATAGAAAGAGAAATGAAAATCTCAGTACCCTTTATGAATTATTTAATCACAACATGTTTCGGACATTGATGCCATTTTAACAACCAAAAATGGCATCGATGTCCGAAACTTGTTGTGATTAAATAATTCATAAAGGGTACTGAGATTTTTATTTCTCTTTCTATTTCTATAAAAAGTAGCCCTATACAGAAAAGAGATAGTTCCTTGAATAGTTTCTCAAGAAAGCGGTTGTGCCAAATTACTTCTATAATAGATGAAATAATTGATAATTGATCTGAGAACTAGGATCAATCCACACAAAGCGCTTATTCAGGGTTTAAAAGACCGTTTGACAGGGCAGGAAGATCTCCGATTGGCTGATTATCAGACGATTTCCTGATACCAACCCAATTAGCCAATCGCAGAGCCTCCTGCCCTGCTGACAGGTCTGACAACTCTAATTATATCTTGGATCTTAAAAATCGAATCCTTTATCTCTCCTCTATGATTTCATCCAACACTTTTAAGAAACAGTTTTCGCTTCCTTCTAGTTGGCGGAGCTCTAAAATATGTTAGAATCATACAAAAAGTGAATTCGATCAGCACTGTTGAAATCGTTGAATGAAATATAGATTTATAAATTTTGTGAAGTGACAAACAACTACAAGACTTAACCTATTTTGGACCATTTGTAACCTTATCTAAATTTGGGAGAGGAATAGCACAAGGTTATCTTATTTTTCTCTACATATCATTTTGATGATGTACTTATTGTATGAATCAATAAAGAATGAAAAATGTATGAAAGATGATTGTTGATTAATTTGTTTAAACGTAGTTCAACTGAAGTTTATATTTAACTTTTCAGAAACTAAGCGAACTCGTCTACGACTCGAACGCAGTCGTGCAAAAGTACGTACAAAACCCACTGCTAATCGGCGGTTACAAGTTTGATCTCCGGTTATACGTGTGTGTGCCCTCGTTCCATCCTCCGGTCATCTATCTCTATCGCGAGGGATTAGCTCGCTTCAGCACCGACAAGTTCTCTCTCTCTAATTTGGACAATCCGTTCGCGCATCTCACCAACACTTCGCTCAACAAGATGGGTCCGAGGTACACCGAGATGAAGGATCGTATTGGGGCAGGTAAACGATTAAATATCGTCAAGATATTTTCATTCAAAACTCTCAGAACAACTGGATGAAAGAAACTCCTATTAGATAGCTCAATAGATACTTGGATCAGAGATTGACAATGGTGTAATAACCGAAACCGGTCTTTCTAAGTATACAATAAATCTGTGGTTTTTGACAATTTCTTAGTATTTTTCATTCAATATGAATAATTACCACATTATCAACTTCTCAACTACACAAAAAGTTAACAGATTCCATTACTGTACTGTAAAACATCAGAACTCTTCTAATAATGAGAGATCATACCGTAGTGTATTAATTTCATGGTTGAGATTCTCAAGCAATCTATCCAAAGCTTTCGGAACAAGTGTATATATATATTGAGGGAACTCTTTGTGAATGGCATCAAAACGCTCTCGATAATAAGAAACCAGACTGAAGTCGTATAGTACATACAAGTAATTTATTAAAAACTCTTAGAACAAGATCAGTGGTATAGTACAGTATATTAAACAAACTCTCAGTAGCCTAGATGGCATCAAACCCCTCTCGATAATGAGAGACAAAAATAAGGTCGTGCAGTTTGTACTAGTGAATTATTCAAATCTCTCAGAGCAAGTAGATACTGTAGATCAAACTCTTAACAGATCACATCAGAACTCTCTTAATGATGAGATATCACTGTAGTGTATTTCATGGTTGAGGTTTTCAATCAATTTATCCGAAGCCCTTAGAACAAGTAATGTATCATAGATAAACAATAGCGTGAGTAAGATATCCCATGCTATAGGGCGTTTATGTCGCAACTTCTACTGTTATCTCAACTTGATTATTATCGATTACTGTCGGTTTTCTACTGTTTTGTTGGGGTGAGAGTGTAAGAAGGGCACAGTATGAGAGACTACCAGCGTCACACAGCTTCACTGGAAAGAACTACGTGGACTATCGGCTTGAGATAACAGTAAAAGTTGCGACATAAACGCCCTATATCATGGGATATCTACTTACGCTATTGTTTATCTATGATAGTATATCAAAAGCTATCAATGAAAGGAATCATAACCCCCTTCGTAATGAAACACCAGAATGAAGTCATATTGTGCGTACTAGTAAATTATTCAAAACTCTTAGAACATTTGGATAAAATAAATAACATTAAAACTCTCCCAATGATGAGAGATCACTGCAGTGCATTCTATGTTTAGAATTTTCCAACTTCTTTGAAGTTGGAAAATTGAATCAATCGTTATAATTTACACTAAAGACTGGATTTCTTCAAACTGAATTTTAGTTTAGTTGGAAATTTGAAATGCAATGTTGTGATTGGCAGGCTGCAAATGGAGCCTGAAACAGCTGCGTTACTACATGAACCAATCAGGAATGGACGACTGGTTGCTATGGCAACGCATCCTCTCATTGGTTGTCCTGACAGTGGTCAGTCAGCTCAATAACGTGCCAGCCTCAGCCAATTGCTTCGAGTTTTACGGATTTGATGTGCTCGTGGACTCAGCCCTTCGGCCCTGGTTGTTAGAGGTATTATTCCCCACCATTCGACTTTCAAACTATTTTATCTCTTCTATCAATAATTTAAACGAAATTCCAATTAAATGCTGTAAATCCTCCGAAGACTTCTGCTACTGCAATAATATCGACAACAGGGTAAACAGCTACATGGAAATTCGATTAGCGCTACAAGGTACTGGGTTCGATTTCCGGGCTGACAAATAAGTTTTGTATAGTAGCGCTCATTGAATTTCCATCTAGCTGTTTACCCTGTTGTCAATATTATTGCGGTAGCAGAAGTCTTCGGGGTGATTTACAGCATTCAATTGGAATTTGGTTTTATAATAATTAATCATCATTAAGCATTTGAACAGATGCAACTTACAATCTATTTCCATCTGTTTTCTATCAATAATAATAATAATTGATTTAATCTCATCCTATATCTTCATGGATAATCAGAGATGATGTAGTGATAAACCTTTCCATCTATTCACTTCACTTCTATCAACAGTTTGAATTGATTTAATCTTATTCATATTAAAAGTCACAAATTGATTCGTGGTATAATCCTGGAACGTGTTTATATGAAGTATGTTAGAAAAGAAATGAAGAGATAGTTGTTTAATCTTTTTGAACCAATATGAATTGATAATAAAATGTCCCTCGTTGATTATTAAGAGATAAAAAAGAGAAAATAACCATAATTTTTTACAGAGTAGTACTGACATTTTAACAGTAGGAGACTGGACTACACGAAAAATTAGGACTTTGGAGACTATAGTTCTGCGCCAAAACAGTGTATTTCTTGTAAGGGTCTCTCTACCAATTTCCGAACTAGCAGTTAGTGATTTGAGGGCTCATAAGTACAAGCGAAGAAAACTCCTATAATTAACTCTGCTATTATTAATTCTGTAGTACAAGTTTGCAGACCACCTCTCAAATGTTACAGGAGAACCAAGAGCACGGTGCTCATATTATAATAATGTGCGAGGAGTCAGTTCAGTCACAGGGTCTCACAAGTTGATACCTGGATCTTCCACAGGATCAAGACGCTTCCAACATTTGATTAACCAGCTGAGTTTTTGCCAGCTGTTTGAATCAAGATCATAGCTCCCTGTAATTTCATCAACATTCGATTAACCAGCTGAGTTTTTGCCAGCTGTTAAGAGCATAACTCGCCATAATCTCATAATTGGGAATACAGCAGTCAGGCATAAACAGTTGGTTCATTTCAACTTTTGCTCATCCCACACCGAAAAACAGGGGATCTCCTCAAACCAAATCTGATAGGGTATTCTAATAGGGCTACTTGAATCATATAAATCTATTCACCTATTCATCTATTTTATTCTATCTTTGTTCATAGAAATCACTATAGTACCTTTCACACTTGGGAATGACATGAGTATCCGAAACTAGTCGTGATTATAATAATATCGAGACTACTATAGTCCAAGAGTTATTACTTTACAGATGGAATTAAATAGAGAATGCATTTATTCAAATGCTAATTAATATATAATAATTATTATTTAACGAAAATCGTAAATAAATGCTGTAAATCACCCCGAAGACTTCTGCTACTACAGACTTTGACAACAGGGTTAACAGTTTGGTGTTAGGGTGAGCATTCCTGACTAGCAATTGGGAGGTACCGGGTTCGATTCCCGGCTGGCAACTAATTTTTGGATAGTAGTTCTCATCGAATTTTCATCCAGCTGTTAACCTGTTGTCAATGTCTACAGTAGCAGAAGTCTTCGGGGTGATTTACAGCATTTTTTTAGGATTTCCCTTAAATAATAATTATAGTTATTACTTTTTACACGGCACTCTCTCGAAGACAGAGAAGTCCGATGCTCTCTCCTTCATCAAATACTTCCACTAACAGCATTCTCCCTACTTTTGTGTTAGCATCCAATTGTGCACAGCATGTTTACTCCTCTCCACTACTCTGTCCATGCTTCAAATTGTGGAAGATTAATCGGTCTCTCCTCGTCATATTAAATTTTGGACTTTAGTGTTATCTATAATATTGGTCCATACCTGTACGGTTCTGAGTGTTAGAACAATAATTCCTTTTTATTTATTTCATTGGCAATCACAGATCATAATTATAATAAATATTATATGATTGGGAGAAGACAACAGGCATAGCCCAAAGCTGTCTTCTCCCAAATTTTGACAAATAAAAGTTTCAAAAAAGAATAAGGTTAAGATTTCACTTTAACTTTAAAAAGTCCAATTTCCATTTCAAAACTAATGACTAACTAGAAATTTTGAATTTTGATATTTAAAGACTGATTAAAAACAAAATTTTACTCAAATCTCTACAAATTAGAAATTTTTGAGTAATTTTGCAAGATTTTGAGCCAAAAAAGAAACACAACTTCACAACTTTTGATAATAATTATTTTCCATCTGTACAATTCCTCTTGAAGAGGGCTAGTGAATGTCTGTGAACTTGTGATATCATTTTATGTAATTATCATTCAATTATTGTTTTGTGATATTTTTACAGGTGAATCTGAGTCCAGCACTAGGCAATCACTGCGATGTAGACCCGGCCGTAAAAAAGCCCATGCTACATGACATGTTCGACCTTCTGGGACTTCCCGTATGCTGTACGGGTCTCTCACTGTTCACCATATGGTCGGCCGGTGTGTGTGGTACTTGCACCACTTTCAACACCACAGAGAGCACCACGACACCACCATTGGACACCACAAAGGAGGTGGTGAGGAGTGGGGAGGAAAAGGAGGAGGTGGAGGAGAAATTAAGTAGTAGTGGAGTGGTGAAACCGAGATCAGCCTCTCAGACAACGTTGACAGTTGTCACAATGGCCAACAGATGGCGTAGGAGACAACAGCAGACTGCTACGGTACATAACGGAGGGGGGAGTAGTGCAGTCAGCCGCAGGAAAACTGCCAACTCAGCAAATCCCAGCGCTACCACCAGCGGCCGTGTCAAAACACGTCAGATCAAATCCGCCAAGGTTACCTCAATGCTGCCAACTGTGACAATCGGAGACGACTACAGTGGAGACAGTAGTGCCAACGAAACCATCAACGAGATCATTTCCTCGAAAAAATCCTCCACGACAGCTCGGAAACCCCGCAGCTCGCCTTCGGTGATGTGGGGTAACGGCCGGAACTGGGACAACCCCCCCGCCCAGGAGGGGGACTGGATGCGGGTTTATCCACTAGGGGACAAAAACAGGGTTGGCAGGACTGTTTTGTGGGAAAACGGACATGATTCGGGGCACACTGTGTATAGTGATAGGGAAATTCGTAGTGTGGTGATTAACATGAACAAACATCTGAAATGCGCCAAAGAAGTGTTCAAGAAACAGGTGAATGGCACCGATGAGAGCCGAAATGATGAGTTGGCAAAATTGTTGGGGCTCAAGTGTGATTTATGGCTGCCTAATAAATAATATTTTATGAATTGTATTGTAATAAACAATAAACAACGCCATAGAAATTGAAAATATGTATATAGCCCACAAAAACTGTTATTTTTAGTAAAGTATTCTGCTAGGGCTACTTAAATTGTTTAATTATAATAGAAGCTACCCTCTTCATATTTTTTCATAAACAAAACAAGTTTTGACTTCTTGGGCACTCATGCCATTTCACTCAACTTTTGAATCTTTAAAACGGCATGAGTATTCAAAACTAGATGTGTTTATATGAATTATATCGTTTTAATGTGGTATTGACAACATCAACGTCTTATTCTTTCAATTATGGAGAAGTACCACAACATCTCATACCATACAATCAAATGAATTATATCAGATTATTATGTTCGGCATCTATGCACTCCCTCCATCTTCTACGTTTGTATTTCCTTACTAACTCCCCCCTCTCACTTCTGCTTCTGCTACCCTCTTTTTCCTGCTGAAAATTATTTTCATCCTCCTAGGTTTTCTCTATTCATACCCGTTTCATCAGAGAAGCTTTGATATGAATCAATAGATAGTCGATGGAGTGAATGAGATTCAGGAATTAGAATATGAACTCTGTTGAAAATATAATTGAACTTTGAGTCTTGGAAAAATCTATTTTATTGATAGAAAATATAAAAATGTTTGTATGACGAGTGAGTTTGTAAAAGTGAGTTTTGAAAATTTGAAATACTGTATGTATCGAGGAAGATTTTATTGAGTTTAATTTTAATTGTAAATATGGAATAAATAAAGAATTTTAGATATGTAAATTATAGCAACTAATAATATTATGTAAATAGAGAAGGAATTTAAAATAGTTTCATTGATCCTTGTTTTTTTCAATAAATGTGAATATAGAGATGAGTAACGAATAGGAATTGAGAATATATGTGGAGAAAGGATAAAGTGAATTAAAAAATAATGTAAATAGCAAATTAATTTATTGTGAATCTGAAAATAAAATGAAAGTTAGTTGAGTAGGTATAAACAAAGGGGAAGGAGTGGTTGTAGATACAGTAATATAGGCCTCCAGATTGCAATAATGTAAGAAGTTGTGAATTATGATAGAAAAATGGAATTAAAAATTGATTGAATCATGACGCATTCTGTGAGAAATTATTTATCATGATGATAATCAATAATCTCTCTAGAGAAAAGTACAATTGGGTTTATGGAAACGTGTCGTTTTGAAAAAAATGAATCTAATATAGCCCAAATATTTCTATTTCTATGTGAGAAATAGAGAAACGGCGTAAACAAATACAACAAATTGAATCATATTTGAAACTATAAGTATTTATTGATTTCTCCAAGTAGACCTGAAAGAGAAAAGTTGTCTGAGCTTTGAGACTGGAGAAAAAAACATTAAATTATATATTCTCTTGAAACATTTATTTTCATGAAAGCAGCATAGCGTTTTCTATAAAAAGCATTTTATTATCTAGGAACATATACCTGATAAATTCTAGAAATTTATTTTACTGAATTAATTCTATTTTACTGTATGTATTTATCATTCACCACTTAATCCATGTAAAGTGAAACAATAACATTTTTTCAAGGTCGTTGACTGTGAATCACTTGATAGCTCAGTGAGAGAATAGCATGCTTATTGGTCATACCAAGCAAGATAATGATCAGAAAATCCATAAAAATCTGTTGTATATTTCCCTTACAAACATGACATTGGATGAATTTTTGTAATAGTTGAATCTTTTGTGGCTTTTCCAATGATTATTTCATTGTAGCCAACTGATCGGATCTCTCCACGATTATTATATTCATGAACTTATGGACTTATTAACTTATGAACTCATGCACTACCTACTTATATTCATGAACCGGTTCGATCATTCTCTAATATTCCCTCAATGTACTATTTGTTATGTATGAATACTATTTCCCAACTATAATAATTATTGAATATTCCTGTATTTTTCAAAGTTCTATGAAGATTATTTCCTTTAAATGATACCGGCGGTGTAAATGTCTGCAGCTAGATTTACAGATGTCTTCTTGTAATCGTTGAATCCAGTACCTATTGAAATGACGAGATGAACGAATTAATAATAATTGATATTTCCTCGATAAAATTAGATACTCTATTGATATTTGTATGCTCTTATCATGGTATGCTACAGTCAACAACCCTACTTGACAACGGTAAGTAACATCTTCATCTCAAATATCGTTATTGTGAAGAAAAACATATACATATAAACATATAGTCTACTTTCAACATGGTACAATATTCCTCGAAGTTATAGAAGTAAAACAAAACACATAAAATCTTTTCCATTTGGAAAAATGAAGTTGGATTCAAAATGAAGTTGGATCCAAGATGGCGGACAAATGTTTTGAAGCGACAGAAAGTTTCTTCAATTGGAATAGGAATCCCATGAGACCTACTACTGTAAAAGATATATTTAGCTGTTTCCATAATAATTCTCACCAACTCCGAATAATTACAAGTTGTGGATCTCAGAAATCAATACAACAGTTCATGAGCGAGTTCAACCCAGGGGCTTCTACAAATATTATAAATTAGAATGTAGTGATTGTGATAATTTTTTTCAATGAATAATGAATAAGCATTCACTATAGTTATATTTAACTATCTTATTTTATGGTCAATTTGATATTGATATTATCGCCATCTTTTGCGTGGTATGCCAACCTCTCTCTCTTGCCTACTGGCTGATAATTGAAATTTTTTAAAGGAAACCTCTCAGCAGTCATTCTTTTGACATGCTCCTTCCATCTACGCCGATACTGTACCACTCTCTCATTCAGACTAAATATATTATTAACTCACCTCTCATATCCTCATTTCTGAAATGATCTCTCCTATCACACCCCTCGGTTCTGCGAAGAAGTCTCATCTCGACTGTCTTCACTCACCTGTTGTCACCCACAATTCACTGCCGTAGAAGAGGATTGGAGCTGCCATTACTCTAAAAAATTCATAATTCTAGCTTTAATGACCAAGGTCCTGCTGATATTCCCATAAATCATTTGGATCTTCCCTATTTCTTTTCAGTATCCAATTCTTATTTGTAACCTATGTCTCATCTAAGATATGTGTATTCAGTCACATGTTCCAGCACCTTATTGTCAATCACAATCCTCGATCTTTTAGGGTACTAGCTTACCCGGCGAACTTCGTACCGCCAAATAGTCAATGTATCCCATGTCACACTTGACTTAGGCCTATTTGGTGAATCATGAAATTTATCAGATAATCAATATTTTCGTTTACATCTCAATACGGACTTCCTATGTGCTTGAAACTATCGTTTAAATACTAGTAAACAATTCTATCACAGTGACGTGTTTATTACAACTGGTGAGTTTAGATGCTAAATCCTATTATCACGTCATGATCTTGAATCATGATGATCTTCCCGTTCTATGTTAGCCGCTCGGCCGACAATTTCGAAAACATATGTTTGTAAAATGAATTAATGTATAATTATAATTAGCCCCCCTAATGGAATTTCTGGTCAGAAACAATCCCCAATATGAACACAACATATTTCCAAAGTTTCATGCCGTTCTATCAAGTAGTTTTCGAGTCTATAGGGAACAAATGAACCAACAAACTAACAAACTAACAAACTAACAAATCAACAAATCAACAAACTAACAAATTAACAAACTAACAAACTAACAAACTAACAAACTAACAAACTAACAAACTAACAAACTAACAAACTAACAAACTAACAAACTAACAAACTAACAAACTAACAAACTAACAAACAAACAAACTAACAAACTAACAAACTAACAAACTAACAAACTAACAAACTAACAAACTAACAAACTAACAAACTAACAAACTAACGAACAAACAAACATTCATTTCTATATATATAGATTTTTCTTTAAAGCAATTATTTTAGTTTTTTTACTAGTAATTTAAAATAATAGTAGAACTCACAAATTTCATTATTTCATTCGTTCTATTCCAGAAAGAATCGTGGGAAAATGTTCTATTTTTCAGGATGAAAGGATCAAAATTGCCGGTTTTCAGAGTGAGACACACAGAGTAACAACACGTGACGGATACATTCTCACACTTTTCAGAATTGTCACGTCAGCAGAAAATAACACAGGTTCACCCAGAAGGCGGTTCCCAATTCTACTCCAGCATGGCTTTTTGATGTCCTCCGACTGTTTCCTTGTCAAGGATGATGCTACAGGTAATTTACTAGTAGTACTGCGAACAGTAGACCTCGCTCATGAATTCAACTTTCAATCGAATAAGAAGGGCCATTACAAGTACAGTATATTGTATTATTTTCTCCCTTGAAAGTGCTAGAGACACTGTTTGAAGGGACACTGGACTTATCAAGGAGGTACCTTTATATAAAATAAATACAAATTCTACCTTTTAAATAAAAAAGACTAGGAAATTGTCAAAAAACCACATATTCATTGATACTTAGAACGACTGGTTTCGGACTTTATCAGAGTTTATCGGAGATTGACAATGGTGTGATCAGCAAAACTGGTCTTTCTAAGTATCAATAAATATGTGGTTTTCTGGAAATTTCTTGTTTTTTTTTTTCATTTAATATGAATAATTACCACAATATCAGCTTCTCAACTACACAAAAAAATTAACCTTTATACCTTTACATACAATTTTTTTTCCTACAACTGCAGTATTGAACTCCAATACAATAAAGATTTTTATG
Source organism: Nilaparvata lugens (assembly GCF_014356525.2). Taxonomy (NCBI): domain Eukaryota; kingdom Metazoa; phylum Arthropoda; class Insecta; order Hemiptera; family Delphacidae; genus Nilaparvata; species Nilaparvata lugens. The sequence goes on from NC_052514.1 coordinate 38,903,182, forward strand.
AAATAATTTATCCAATTAATTTGATAAATCAATTTGATAATAATAATAATAAGATGATTCAATTCAATTATTTTCTCTAATCATACTAATTTATTTAATAATGATATATTATTAGAATAAGATAGAACAATTTTATTAGTATCATCTGCAAAAAAAATTGGTAGGAACGAGATTTGAGCCTTGGTCCCACAGTGTGAGAAGCCACGGTCTAACTGACTCGGCCACCATGTGCTCCTAACAAAAAATCGCGATAAAGTATGAGCAGGTTCCTATCTAGAAAGGTTGTGTCTTTTAAGATACAGCAATTCAGCTGTATCTTCAAAGACACAACCTTTCTAGATAGAGATTAGTCTACGGTTTTTTTAATTACAAAAAAAACCAGAGGTCTTATCAAAAATCGTTACCCATACGTTTCTGCGCCTTGTTTCAAAGAGCTTGCATACTCAATTTCATCCGAATCGGACAATAACTGCAGTACAAACAAACAGACAAAAGCCGATCGAGTCGAAACTGAGACCTCAGCTTCGCTTCGGTCAATCATGGTTTATACTTGAGGAATTTTATTATTCCAATATTTTTTCTCCTGTTCATCGTCATTGAAACTAGTCTCAGAGACTAACCATTAATTTTATCATAAATCTGACACTATTCTGATGATAAGACTCTTCTGCTCGGAGAGTCTTTTAATGGATTATTGTTCGGCATATTCACTTAAACAAGCTAAAGCCTGGTATGAGGCTAACTCTCTGATTGTAAATAAGAGTAAAACTGAAAAAATAATGTTCACACTGGAACCTGCAGTTGATATAGATGCTTCACGTTTGAAACCAGTTGAGCTTCTAGGAATATATTCAGACAGTGAGTCTACGTCATATTTTGGTCGTTTCCATGTTCATTTTTGTTATGATACAAGTCCAGTGCTGCAAAAAAGCTTCCATTTGGCAAAAACTAGCTATCAGATCAATTTGTAATATAAAAAACAATGTATCCTGTGGAACTTGATTTACAAATCTAAAAATGATTAACGGATTTGGTATGTATCTTCATTTTTCAAAACTTGATTTATTTCAAGGAAAATTAAAATCAGTTCACTTCCAATGATACTGTATATTTTGGTCGTTTCCATGTTCATTTATGTTATGATACAAGTGTGTGGGTAATTCCAGTGCTGCAAAGAAGCTCTCATTTGGCAAAAACCAGCTATTGGAACAATTTGTATTATGAAAAACAATGTATCCTGTAGAACTTGATTTACAAATCTGAAAATAATGAATGACTGTGGCATGTATCTTCATTTTTCAAAACTTGATTTATGTAAAATCAGTTCACTTCCAATGTTCATACATTCCATACGGTACGAGACATAGATATAACTTCGTTTTACCTAAGCAGAGCATTGAAAAGCCACAGGAAATCCTGTTTTTTAACACCTTATTCCCTGAAAATGTATGACTATTTTTAAATTCTTCCGATAATATTTCATTTGTCATATAACAATGCTATTATTAATTTAATCTGCAGGTTTTGTTTTGGCAAGAGACAACTGGGATGTGTGGCTTGGTAATTTCAGAGGCAATAGCTATTCCCGTATGCATAAATGGTTGTCACCAAATGAGCCACAGTTCTGGAATTACAGGTTTGTTTTAACTTGATCTCTTAATTAAGTAGGGTTTACATCTGTCAAGTTCACTTGAAATCAAGTTTTTTGAACGCTTAAATTGAATGAGCGATTTTGAATACTTGAAATCAAGTTAATTGAATAAATTAAAGTTTCAATAACCTTGAAAGTATATGTATCGTCACAGATGTTCCCTATCTTTCCTCACTGTGATTATAATGTAGACCTCACAATATTTATATTTTGTCCACCTTGTAAGTTTGTTCTACCTACTCTGAGTGCCGGTTGCACAAAATCGGGTTAAATTTTTAATTTTATTCTTTACTTTTATAGAAAAGGAAAAACTTATCAATCTCAACGTTTTCTATCAAACTTATCTCACAATTCAAATTCATCTTGAATCATACTTCTCTATTAAGTTGTTTTTATCCATTCTACATTGGATGACACTGGTTTTATCTAATATCCCCCATTTTATCTCATTTGTAAGTTAGATTGTAGGCTACCTTCAAAACTCAATCTTCCATAGAAGGCAGTGGCAGGCAGAGAATCGTCACCGATGCTCCCTATCTTTCCTCACTGTGATTATAATGTAGACCTCACAATATTCATATTTTGTCCTCCTTGTAAGTTTGTTCTACCTACTCTGAGTGCCGGTTGCACAAAATCGGGTTAAATTTTTAATTTTATTCCTGGAGGACCAATCAGAGAAGCCAACTTTTCAAAAACTCTTTTTTGGTTCTTGTGAAGTTAATCACGGTTGAAATTTAGTCGGGTTTTGTGCAACCGGGCCTTAGTTTTTATTAGACTACATCGATAAGACATGTTTCGCAGGAGTAGAAGTTTTTACAGTATTATTGACATTTTCTTGCTTTCCATACTTTCTCATATTCCCAACTCAAAATGAGTTACTCATTCTCCTTCTTCTTCTATTTCTTCTTCTTCTTCTTCTCCCTCTTCTTCTTCATCTTCTTCTTCTTCATTTTTTTCACCCCTTTTTCCTTCTTCTTCACCTTCTTCTTCTTCTTTTCATCCTCCTCCTCCTCCTACTCATCCTCTTCTCCTCCTCTTCCACCTCATCCTTCTCCTCCACCAACTACTCCTCCTACTCCTACTCCTCCTCCTCCTCCTCCTTCCTCTCCCCACCTCAATTTTCTTTCTCTTCCTCCTTTTTCTTGATGCCAGCTCTCTTTCGTTTCAACTTTCTCCAACATTTTTCTTCTTCTTCTCCTTCTTCTTCATCTTCTTTTTCTTTTTCTTCTTCATAAACTTCTTAATCATCCTCACCACATCATCAACTAACAGAGGAGAATAGGAATGTATAATCGACCCAGCACATGGTGCTATCTAGTGGCCGAATCCGAAAACAGTCACTTGGAAGTGTCGACCAATCAGGAGAGAGTAGGGGGAATTTGGAGGCGTGTCTTAGTAGGTGTCAAGATATGACACATCTTCTTTTCATAGGTTTTCGAAGACCTATGCTTCCCAGTCTCTCATAGATAATCCATCAAAGCTTATTTTTGAAAATGTCAATAATCTTACCAATATTATTTTCCAGTTTTGATGACATTGGAAGAAAAGACCTGCCAGCAATGATTGATTATATACTGAAGTACACGAGAAACCCACGTCTGAATTACATTGGACATTCTATGGGCACCTCTACATTCTTTGTGCTGACCTCAACGATTCCCAGCTACAATAGGAAGATAAATTCCATGGTTGGCATATCAGCTGTTGTGAGAATGGCAGGATGGAGTTTTGCGATCAAAAAAGATGAATCACTTATCTACAACTACTTGCGTTCACAAATAGTGAGTGGACCCACAGATTTTTGAAATTTATAGCTATCCATCAAATAATTTCTATTCACAAAAAAAAGTAAATACAGAAGTTGAGACAAAATATACATAGTGAATACGTCTACCAAAGACAACGGGTGTGGGGAATGAGTTCCGTGAACTTATTATAGTAATAAGTTATTATAGTAAATAATAATATATAGATATATAAAATAATATCATATAATATATAATATATAATATATAAATAAATAATATATGACTTATTATACTTATTATAGTAACAAAATCTGGTGTGGCGCACTCACAAAACTTTCCTTACCGTTATGATAATTGATCACCAGACGCTAGTGTTCCCGCGCATCTCAAGTCTACTATTCAAAGATTTGAGCCAGCTGGTGACAGGGCAATAACGCTGGAGACCACGGGTTCTGCTATCTCTTCATAGTGAATCATTAATAGAATCAACATTTGGCAACAGTTTGCAATTGATAATCACATTTTCTCGATTTTCGAAATTATTTTTAATTTTAGGTGAAAATGTTACTGAACATCAATTGTGGATATTCTCATGCTCAATCTATTCCACTTAAAATATTTTGTTTAAATTGTATCTGAAGCCTGATAATTGAGAATCTAAAATCAAACTTTGCATAGATGGGGCGGAGCTCCTGAGATTTTTACAGATATGGGACTTGTGGCAGTTGATAGAGCTTATCGATGACTATCTCAGGTATAACTTTAATCAAAATCGTTGGAGCCGTTTTCGAGAAAATCGCGGAAAAACCTGTCTTTGACAACATTTTCGCCATTTTAGCCGACATTTTTGATTGCATTTGATCGAAATTGTTCGTGTCGGATCCTTATAGTATTGGACCTTAAGTTCCAAGTTTCAAGTCATTCCGTTAATTGGGAGATTAGATATCGTGTACACAGACGCACATACACTCACACACACACTCACACACACACACACCACACACACACACACACACCACACACACACCACACACACCACACACACACACACACACACACACACACACACACACACACACACACACACACCACACACCACACACACACACACACACACACACACCACACACACACACACAACACACACCACACACACACACCACACACACACACACACACACATACAGACCAATACCCAAAAACCACTTTTTTGGACTCAGGGGACCTTGAAAAGTATAGAAATTTAGAAATTGGGGTACCTTATTTTTTTCGGAAAGCAATACCTTCCTTACCTATGGTAATAGGGCAAGTAAAGTAAAAAAATTAAATACAGAAGCTGAGACAAAATGTTTTCTTCTTCTTACAGCTCAATCATTTGATTGGTTGGCAGCGCTCCATCTAAATCTGTCCATTGCTACTCTCTTCCATTGTATATAGTTTATATCACCCAGATCCTTCGTCATTCGTCTTGAATACTGTAGCCGGGGTCTGTCACGACCCCTTTGTCCATCAACTGTACCTTCCGGAATAGATGGAATTTTTGGATTGTAGTTCTCATCGAATTTCCATCTAGCTTTTAGCCTGTTGTCAATGTCTGCAGTAGCAGAGGTCTTCGGGGTGATTTGCAGCATTTATTTAGGATTTTCGTTCAATAATAATACCTTCCAGAATACTTGACGTGAATGCGTCGTGTCTCATTATGTGTCCAATCCAAGAATGTCGTCTGTCCCTGAGAAAATTCAGAAGAGATCTCTTTTCTTCCGCCCTCTGGAATACCTTCTCATTCGTAACTCTGTCAGCCCATTTCATTTTGAGCATTCGCCTCCAACACCACACTTCAAAAGCATTTAGACTATTTAAGAATAGTCCACGTTTCAGACCCATAGAGAGCTATACTCCAAATGTAACTCTTTATTAGTCTCTTCCTTATTTCCAAGGTTAGACTATTTGAGGAAAGAAGCTGCCTTTTACTAATAAACATACCCTCAGCTTCTCTGATTCGACGCTTTATATCCAGTCTATCTTTTCCATCTTCTGATATAAAGCTTCCAAGATATTTGAACATTTTAACTTGCTCCAGGGACTTGCTTTAACAATATCTGGGACTTTTGAGCAGACCATTGCTTCTGTCTTTATCCTATTTATTTCCATATCATATTTATTTTGTAGAAACAAAATAGAGACAAAATATACATTCGTAGAGACAAAATATACATAGTGAATACGTCTAACAAAGACAACAAGTCTGGGTGTGGGGAACGAGTTCCGTGAACTGTATTATATTAACAATAACAGTTGAAGATGTTTACAATAAATAATAGAACAATAGAATAAGTATTAAGTAAAATAAATAAAATGAAGAAACGTCCTTAAAGGATGCAAGAGTACTCATTGCCATTGACTTTAAATTTTGGTAGTATTGAAGAGAATACATGGTATTGAAAAAATGTAGTATTGATAGCACGATAAGACACTGCACAATTTCAAGAGATATACTGTTTGTTATTGGGTTTGAGGACGAAGAAATCTGGTGTGGGTCACTCACACAACTTTCCTTGCTCATTGAACTGTAGGCCCCATTCTTAAACGAGAATAATTTAGGGAAATAACATAATGAAGATTGGCGGCAACATATTTTAAACTACGATCAGACTTCTGTATATGTGTATATATAATATTGTTTTCAGAGTACTTTGTACTTTTTCCTTTGTGTAAATTGTGAAATTCGGAGATTTTTTTCAAAAGTCGTCAAAACAACTGTTCTGCAGATGAAATATCTCGACTATGTGTTCTTTTTATGAACTGCTCTACCTACCTACCTCATGCACGAGAATGAGGTTACTAAGTCCATTTCTCAAGGATGGGGTGGACCCCCATTAGTTTCCCAGAAAGGAAACTTATGCCAGTTGATAGAGCTGATGAATTTCTATACAGGGTATGAATTTGAAAAGAATCGGTCGAGTCATTTTTGAGAAAATTTTGAAAAACATGTTTTTTAGCCATTATGCGCCATTTTTCTTAAGAATATTTTGAAGCTCCTGCAATTTCCCCAGGAATGGAACTCATTTCAGTTGATAGGGCTTACAAATAGCTATCCATGGTATGAATTTGAAAAAAATCTTTAGAGCCGTTTTCGAGAAAACCGTGAAAAACATGGTTTTTAGTGATTATCCGCCATTTTTCTCAAGAATATTACGGAGCTCCTGCAATTTTCCCAGAAATTAGAATCATGTAAGTTGATAGGGCTTATAAATAGCTAACTATGGTATGAATTTGAAGAGAATAGTTAGAGCCATTTTCGAGATAACCGTGAAAAACATGGTTTTTTTAGTAATTATCCGCCATTTTTCCGCTATTTTTAATTCAATTTTATTGAATTTCTTATTTTCGGATCCGCATGGTATAAGGACCTTAAGTTCAGAATTTCAAGTCAATCGGTTGATTAGGAATGGAGTTATCGTGTTCACAGACATACACACACACACACACACACACACACACACACACACAGACCAACACCCAAAAATCATGTTTTTGCACTCAGGGGACCTTGAAACGTATAGAAAACTTGAAATTAGGGTACCTTAATTTTTTTTGGAAAGCAATACTTTCCTTACCTATGGTAATAGGGCAAGGAAAGTAAAAATTTATCAAAATTCTGTCGAACGCTTCTTATATTTAAAAAGTATTATGTTTTTAGAGCACAGTATAATGATTTGAATAGTAAAACTATGAATTAAATTTCCAGAGGACCAGCTTGACATCAGTTCAAGCAATGAGAGATATAATAAAACAAAGGAATATTAAAAATTGAGCATAAAATAATAATCATAGTTCACAGTACCTTGAGTCATTGTTGAAGCTCGATGGTTTTCGATGAGTTACCTGAATTATTTGCGTCCATGGCTGTGGAAAGAAAACGCATAGTTCACGAGCACTGGACACTTTCACTGGTAACACTTGTCTTGAGGTGCAAAACGAAAATAACGAGGTTAACTAAATGAGGTTTTAACAAATAAGAAAATACTGAGTAGAGATTTTGGGTACATGTTTGAACGAGCATTTACAAGAGGTAGGGTGTGACCGACTCCATCTAGCAGAGGCGAGCAAGCGACTCCCCGGACAGAGGTCCATCCCGGGCAGAGGCTATACCACTAGAGCCCCGGTGTGATAGTACTGCGCAGGCGTGCTATAATAGATTATGATGACATTACAATAATAATTATATTGTTGGCGGGCGTGTGGCGCTAAAGTATGAAACTAATACAAAATAAGTATTGAGCTATTAATTATTTCCCCCTTTACTATCTGAAAGTAGTCTATCAAACTGAATTCAATATATATAATGTTATCCTGCACTTAAGGAATGATCCATATAATTTGCGTCCCTCCAATCCATTACAGTTTGATATTGACTTTACCAGTGTATGTAGACGTCAGTTTGAATATCAGTGTTACTTGTATATAAATAAAGTCCCAACTGAATTCATTATTAATAAAATTAAAAAATCCATAATGAATCTTATACTGGATTGGATTAGGACAAATGCTTATTTTAAATTATCTATATCCATTATGTAGTGTTTCATTCTTGTGTTATAAATTTAAAAAAATATTTGTCATGGCTTCCTTGAATTCGTCTTTTTGAGCTTGTCATTTGCTTATGATTTTGTTACTTTGTCTTATCGTTTGTAAGTATTGAGATGTGACCTGGTTTCCATAGTTTCATTTATTCTAGTGGTTTGAATTAGCTCTTTTTTTCTATTGACATGTTTGCTGTACCTATAGTTGTTCAAACTCACTGCCGGCGCACAAGTTTTCTTTGCCGGTAGTGCCATTTTGTAAGTTAAAATATTTATTTTATCAATCTGTATTATTTTATGGCAAATATGAATTTGAATTTGAATTTGAATTCAGTATGATTATCACTTAACACATATAGAGTCCCGCATTATCAAATATGCTCAATGATTCTTAATGCAGGTGAAGAACTTACAACGGAAAAAGGTGGAGTTTTTGCCTAGAGTTGGTATGGAAGGATTGTCCAAATATCAGATTACAACAGAGGATCTTCACATGTATATGAGACTCTTCGTTGAGATTCTTGGGAGGGTGAGTGAGTTATTATTCATCAACTAATTTGAATCCTATTGAAAATTTCCCCTCTCCCTTAATATATCCCTACAATTAGATTTTGACTAATAGTTTTCTAGTTATTGACGTTTTTTAAAACTATCAAACAATCTATATACAGAGTGGGTGAAAAGTCTGAGAACTGCTTAATATCTCAGACAGAAAGGTAATTTAACGTTGGGTGTGATTGGGGATCCTACTCAAATTGAAAATACAACTTTACTATGACTTTAAAATCTGGTCTGCCATCTTGGATCCGCCATTTTGAATTCAACTTAATTTTTTAAATGGGAAGATGGTCATGTGTGATACATGATTTCGATACGGAATTTCAAGACAAAATTAATTTTGAAAACTGCAAATCGATATCTCGAACAGTTTCGATGATATTCACATTAATAATCAATACTATTCGAAGCAGAATGGAGAGAAAAAAGTATGAGAACGACTTAGTATCTCATAAAAAATGTGATTTCGAGGTGGTTGTGATTGGGGATGTTACTCAATTCGAAAATACTACCTTACTATGACTTTGAAATCTGGTCCGCCATCTTGCAACCTCCATTTTGAATGCAACTTTATTTTTTTAAATAGGAAGGTGGTCATGTGATGCATGATGCATAGGGAGTTTCAAGAAAAAATGAATCCTACTCAAATTGAAAATACCACTCTATTATGACTCTAAAAATCTGTTCCGCCATCTTAGATCTGCCATTTTGAATGCTACTTCATTTTTTTTAATAGGAAGGTGGTCATGTGATACATGATTTCGAAAAGGATTTTGAAGAGAAAATGAATGGTGAAAACCGCATATCGATATCTCAAACCGTTTCGAAGATATTCACATTACTAATCAATACCGCATACAAATCAGAAATGAAATACATAAGTTGTATTGATTAATAATGTGAATATTATCCAAAAGGTTTGAGATATCGATGTGCAGTTTTCGTCATTCATTTTGTCTTGAAATTCCGTATTGAATTCATGTATCGCATAACAACCTTCCTATTTGAACAAAATAAAGTTACATTCAAAATTGCGGTTCCAAGCTATCAGACTAGATTCTTTTTAAAGTTATAGTAAAGTGATATTCCCAATTTGAGTAGGATCCCCAATCACACCCCCAAGGTGGGTCAAAATCACATTTTTTTATGAAATACTAAGTCGTTCTCATACTTTTTTCTCTCTTTTCTGCTTTGAAAACTATTGATTAATAATGTAAATATCTTCGAAACGGGTTGAGATATCGATATGCGGTTTTCACCATTCATTTTCTCTTGAAATTCCTTATCGAAATCATGTATCACATGACCACCTTCCTATTTAAAAAAATTAAGTTGCATTCAAAATGGCAGATATAAGATGGCGGAACAGTTTTTCGAAGTCATAGTAAAGTATTATTTTCAATTCGAGTAAGATCCCCAATCACACCCACAGTCAAATTACCTTTCTGTAAGATATACTAAGTCTTTTCGGACTTTTCACCCACTCTGTATTTCCCGACTTAAGGTCGATATAAAATCTGTACCTGAGAGGTAAAGGGTGTTAACTCCATTTTTTACGAAATTGAGTTAATACTATATAATATGAAATCAGAAAAAAATTCTCTATCCAATGGTATATAGTGTTAACTCCTACGTACATTGGACGCCATTTTAAGAGTTGCAAAAATGGTATTAACTCCAATGTGCTGAGAAGTAAATAATATTAAATCCCCATGGTACTGTTTACCTCTGAGGATGGTTGGCTGACATGGTATTATCTCCCAGTTAATATTATCATAGAAAAACAATAGCATAAGTAGATATCCCATGGTATAGGGCGTTTATGTCGCAACTTTTACTGTTATCTCAAGCCGATTACTGTCGATTATTGTCGAAATTTTACTGTTTTGTTGGGGTGAGAGTGTATGAACGGCACAATATGAGAGACTACCAGTGTCACACAGCTTCACGGGAAAGAATTACATGAACTATCGGCTTGAGATAACAGTAAAAGTTGCGACATAAACGCCCTATATCATGGGATATCTACTTATGCTATTGTTTCTCTATGATATTATCTACCATGACAATCTCAGAGGCATCCAGTGTTAACTCCAGCATGATACTTTCTACCTCTAAAATTTTGGACTTTTTTTAATTTTTCAGGCAATACCTTTCAAAAGGCAATACCTTTTTTTGGTTCCGGAGCTACAAATTAAAAAAATGGGTATTTCTTAGGGGTTTTCAAAATTATGCAAACATACCACTTCTACCCATTGAATCTTTTTCTAGTAATGATAGAAAACCACACATCACATGAATGAAAAATTAATTCTGAACATGTGAAGTTGTGCTCCTGGGGGGGGGTTATCTCTTATGATAGAGTCCCACGTTATGAAGCTATTGTGAGAAGTTGTGGATTGTAATTCCTTCACAGATAATACGATGTTTCTGGTATTTATAAGAGCAGTCTCTAAATTCCCTCTTTTGCGAATAAATTCACAAAAAATTAAGGCCTTCCGGCTCGCAAAATTATCGGGTTCAAACCTCAGCTCTAGCTCAGTGGTAGAAACATGAATTTTATAAATACAAATAATTACCATAAGGTTCAGTGATCGGTAATTGGTAATTCTTACCGCTGCTTCTATGAAGTTCTTGAAGAATACCAGTAAGGAAATTAAAAGAATATTTGATGACTGATTATCAGTAACCATGTACCACTAGAGAATAATCAGGACCAACTATAGTTGTTTCTAGTTGATTCTTAAAACGCTCGTCGTGAATACAAGTATTCACCAATATACTCTTTCAAAATTCCTTAGAACTTACAACGCCAGTTCTTGAAGCTCTCTGGATCCTTATATGATATAACTGGAACCTTATTAATATAATTTCTTAATATACTTGTTCTGGCTGATAAAATGAATATCATCAAAGGATGATAAATATTGAGTCATAAATAAATCGTAACATATGATTTTAATAGATAATACATTTTGTTTTTATATGAGTTTTTTATACTCTTGATTTATCATGCTTTTTTGGATTGTAATAATATTTGTATAGAAATAATAGTTGTTTGTAATTCTACACATCGACTTCCTTTAGTATACATAATATATTCTTTATGAGTGAATTTTATATGATTCAACCGGTCATATGGGTTGATCGAATAATCAGCTGATTCGTTCAGTATTGGTTCGGATAATTATCGATTTATCCAAGATCGACTAATTCTTTTCAAAACGTAAACAAGTAACTCTAACCTCAATGTTCATGCATTTTATTTTATTTTTTATTTTTGTAATCCGCCAATAATAATTATGCCGCTTTATAATTTTTTGATCTTACCAATGGGTTCTCATAATTATTAAATCACAATAATACATGTTTTCTTATCGTTGTTGATAATGCTATTACTCCTAATCACTAATAATACTTGATTTGAGTTGATTTACTCTTTAGATAGGTCTAACCTTCTTTCCAATTTTATAGTTCTATTACATTTTATTGGCTCATTTAGAAATATTTGGTGGTTTCAAATTACCACGTGACACAAAACGCCCTCTGATTTCTGATTTAAAACGACAATTCGAGAATATAATATAAATTTTATGATCCAGTTGGTTTTGGATCAGAAATCATATATGTTACAAAGTCTGCTAATAACTCTACTGAGAATCTTACCTCCTAACAATTCAACAGCATATACAACAATAAATAAATTCAATTCAAATACATACGCCTTACATCGGCCAATCTCCTTCTACACACAATACACAATATAAACTATCTCCTCCTCCATACATAATATAAATCTTTTTTCTGATCCACGCTCTGCCCTCAGGCCAGAAGCATATTTGAATGTTGGTGCAAAATCATTGCCAACCTAACAAACTGATAATTCTCCGACTTGCAGAGTATAACATATTTTCTCCCTCAACATAGAACAGTGATTTGTACATTTTCATTTCATTCTCTTGCAGAAATTGGGCTTTGTTTTCATATAATGGATATTTTTAAGGATAATCTTTGGTAGGTTTTATCAACAAGAACTTCTTATTCCTCTAATACATTGAGACTTGGGATTAATGCTTTTGGTGGTAACTATGCGGTTTGATCATTTGGCGGATAATTTTAATGATTTTCTTAATAGTTTATACATAAATAATAATAATATAATATTTTTATAATATCTCTACATGCAATTCACATTTATATGACACTTGATCTTCTTATTCGGGGTATCAACTTTGAGGATTTAACAGGCATTGACTACTCTGGTTTTCGTAGTGTACAGCTGGTTTACGTTGGCTTCGGTTTGTCACTTGTCGCCATCTTGATGTTTCTTCCTGCTACATGAAGGTAAGTTGGCTTTTTAACATTAGAAGTTATTTATTCTCTTGTTTCATTAATAAGAAAGGTGGTAAAAAAATGGTTTCTAAATTTTTTATTTCTTTATTTTCAGGTGTTGTTGTTCGAAGTGGATACTCGTCTGCGAAATAAGTGTGTTGCCTGGTGTTTGTTTGGTACGTATTTGTTGACAGGTAGATCCATGAATCCAAATATTATTGTTTATATTCTTATCGCTTATTGTCTCGATAATACGGTTTGAGATTAGAAATATTTTCCCACCAAGTTAAATTTGGTTTGCTTTCTTCATACAACTGAACTGTATTACGTTCAGTTACGGCTGCTGTCCGGTTGTTATTTATAGATGAGGCGGTCCTGATAATGATTTATCCTTCATAAATATAAAACCTCGGTATCTTGTATACCTTTTCAAACAATTCTTAGCTTCCTTAATGGTAATACATTTCAGTCCATTCTTTTTCCAATCATCTTGTAGTCTTAATGCATTTTTCCTCTCACTTTCATTTAGTATTCTCGGTTTCAGTTCGTTATAAATTAGTAGGCTCACAACAATAAACATTTTTATAATATTATCTTTCCCATCATCAATAATAGATTCTTCTAATAACAACAACATAATATCTTCCATCCCATCCACAATACAGTCTTTTATCCATATCACAGCCATAACAAATAGTATACAATACATCAGAACATTTATCCTTTCTTTAACAATATAATCTCTCAACATGTAATAGTCAGGTACTTTCACTCTCTTATTATAATTTCTTATTTCTTTTACTCTTCTTAAACGCTGTTTATCCTTCCTCAAACTCAATACGTAGTCCACTTTATTATTATCATCCATGCATGTTTCGGTTTTATCCCATTTCTTTGGCCTATTCTTCTGGTCACATCGCTGATTTTCTGCTTTAAAGCGAATGTGCCGTGGATGCATGCCGTCGATCTCCGGTCCTCCATCCTGGTTTCGGTCCGGTGTCCTCCTCGGGCGTTTGAAACGTGCATGCGGCCGGTATCGTCGCGCGCGGTACTTCTTTTTCTTCCGCCTGACTTTCCGCCTCCGGGCCTTGCGGTGCATGCCTCTTTTCTCCTGTAGTCGGTCATGCAGTCGGTCGTCTGGTGTCTGCCTCGGGCGTTTCCGTCTCCGGGCCTTGCGGTGGGCGTTCCTCCGATCCTGCATGTTGTCCTCCCGGTACTCACTGGTATCTTCCTTCCCATCCTTGGTATGCCTCGGTGTGGTCGATTGATGCGCGGGTGTAGGCTCGGTGCGCGGATGCTTGGTGGTGGTCCTTTGATGCGCGGGTGTGGCGTTCAAAACGAGTTCATCGCATGTGGGCTCCATATTACATAATTCCTCTACTGTAACCTGGTGTTCCTCGGTGGCGGGTTGCTCTTCCTGCGGTGATGGTTCTTCAGTGGGAAATATAAGGCTCAAGAGGGATTGATGTTTACAGGGCGTTTCAAGTGCATGGCGGGCGGCGGTTTTGTGTGGTAGGCTGTCTTGTATGGGCTCCTGTGTGTCTGGTGGTGGGTCATTTGCATGTTGATTTTGTGTTGTCCTTGTTGTATGTGCTATTGTATAAGATGTATTTGTTTGGTTATGATTTTGTTTATTTTCGTCCTGTTTTGTGAAGGTTATTTTCCGTTTATTATTTCTATTCCAGTGATCTCTGTTATCATAATATGCCTCTTTGTGATGCTGTTTACTGTTTCGGTATTGGAACTTATTTCTATAATTATTATCAAATGATTGAACTCTGTTATTATTTTCAGTATACTTCGCTCTTTGCGCATTTGCTCTAGCATTTGCTATATGATTTTCATTATTACTGTTTTGTTTGAAATTACTATTTTGCTGATTAAAATTTCTTGCTTGTTTATTTATATGATTTGGCTCAGAAGTAGCTGATTGGATAGAATGTAAATGTTCTATCATTTCTTCACAACTGGAAATCGAAGATACTGCCAGTGTCATGCGAACATTGTAAGGAAGCTTTTTTGATAAGATGTGAACCAGTGATGAATCAGCTAGAGATTCGTCTAACTGATAGTTTCTATACATTAAATCTGTTATAAAATCAGTGTAGGATTGTCCATTTCTGCTATCGTAAGTGCATAAAATAATTTCTGACAATGCGTCCATCTGTTTACATTTACTCCAATACTGTTGCAGGAACTGGGAGATGAAGTCCTCCAGGCTGTTGATATCTCGCATCCGGCTCTGGAAAAACATCAGCGGCTCGCCGAGTAGTAGACTGGATAATTGGAAACGCCATACTAACCAAGAGGTGGGTATCAATTCCTGAATAGCTTTTATTTGATCTATAAATGGTCTGGGTTGCATGTGACGGTGGGAGTTATCGAATTTTCCCAGACTTTGGAAGAGTTGAGTGCCGTTTATTGCTTCTGTTGGTGTGTAATGCGTCCGATTGACTGGGATGTTTTCCGTACGTGTCTCTATTCTGGAGACTCGTTCTTCACTTGCGATCCATTTATCGTTCATAATTTTCTTGTTTTTATTAACTTCATCATACAATCCGGTGAGCTTCAACTGTTGTCCGCCTATAGCATTCTCCAACATGCCGTATCTCTCTCTTGATTGTGTCCCCTCCTCTCTTAGGTTTTCTATACTTGTTTGCACGTTACTCTGTTCTTTAACTATCTCTATTATTTTCTTGTTATTTTCTTCTACTTTCGACTCTATCTCGCCCTTATTTTCTAACACCTTTCCCATGACCGTTCCCATGATAGCGGTGCCCAGCTCCTTACCCAATACGTCCACCTGTTTTTCAACTTCCTTTGGTACGTCATCCAACCGTTCATTTATTTGACAGGTAACATCATCTATACGAGTTTCTAGCTTTTTGATGATTGCAGATTGTGTATCTATTTTGGTATCAATTATATTTCTCACTTCCTCTTTGAAGTTAGAAAATTTTTCTTCCATCTTTTCCACACTTCCTTGTACAGCTTTGACATCCTGCTGTACGGCTTTGGTATTTTCCTCCACTTTATCCTGGATGGCTTTAGTGTTTCTTTCCATTTTTTCTGCGCTTTTGTCTTGGCTTGCTAATATTTGACTGAGTATGAGTTTGAGTTCGTTTGTAGAGTCATTTGCTATAAGATTGGTAAGGTAACCGACCGAAGAGTCTAATGTTGTATTGCGTTTTTCCAGGTTGGTGGCGGATGGCGGTTGACTGATCACGTCGGATGGTGATTGGGTGGCGGCATTCTCCGTTCCCTCGGCGATGCTTGGAGCGATCTGCGAAGACGCCCTCACTCCCTCATCTCTCTCAGCCGGACTCTCATCGGAATTAATCGCATCGACGACGTTATCAATCTTCGTAGAAGACAATTGGGCCAAGTTTTGCGGGTCGAAACTGATGGAGCATATGCTGCCTCCCTCTCTCTCTCGTGGGGTCTCCGCTGCATCGTCCTGGGCTGTTGATTTGCCGGTGTCGTGGCTACATAGTTTTGGGGATGTTCGCTGAAGTAGGAAATTTGCGAGTTAGCCGGCGACTGGTTCATGGTGACGTTATTATGGAATACTTCGAGTAAATAGCCAAGTGTGTTGCCAAGTCTCAGGAATATTAAAATGGATTCAGTGATAGTGCCTATTCTGGATAAAATTGTGTTGTGTTGAAGTTTCAAGTGTCATATACATATATTACAAAAAAGACCTTCGAGTGCTACAGGTACGCTTATCAACATAGACAGATATGGCTTACAAATTACACTAATATAGTTCTTAAAATTTTAATTAGGGTCTTATCCTCCTGAATAACGATAGTATTATAATGCCTCAAATAACCTATAACCCTGGTCAGCATACAATGTCTAGATTCAAAGATCGAAATCAAATTTTTACTATAACTTTTATGGAAATTTCCATCCAATTTTCTCTATTATGAGAATTATGTTATCAAACTCGTGTGATACAGTTTGTCTGTATTTATGCAGCTTGAAAAATTTTAATTTGAAGAGCAACTCAATTATTTTAGCCAGAACTTACAATAGATCATCAGATATATCTTGTCGAAACAACTTCAGATTATGTTTCTTGCAGCTTTCAGTTTTATCAATAATTTCATTAATCATTGATAGTAGGATTGAATAGGTAAGCTTTCCATCATGCTCCACTGGTTGGGTGCCATTGTGTGAAGTTGTGCTCCTGGGGGGGGTTATCTCTTATGATAGAGTCCCACGTTATGAAGCTATTGTGAGAAGTTGTGGATTGTAATTCCTTCACAGATAATACGATGTTTCTGGTATTTATAAGAGCAGTCTCTAAATTCCCTCTTTTGCGAATAAATTCACAAAAAATTAAGGCCTTCCGGCTCGCAAAATTACTGGGTTCAAACCTCAGCTCTAGCTCAGTGGTAGAAACATGAATTTTATAAATACAAATAATACCATAAGGTTCAGTGATCGGTAATTGGTAATTCTTACCGCTGCTTCTATGAAGTTCTTGAAGAATACCAGTAAGGAAATTAAAAGAATATTTGATGACTGATTATCAGTAACCATGTACCACTAGAGAATAATCAGGACCAACTATAGTTGTTTCTAGTTGATTCTTAAAACGCTCGTCGTGAATACAAGTATTCACCAATATACTCTTTCAAAATTCCTTAGAACTTACAACGCCAGTTCTTGAAGCTCTCTGGATCCTTATATGATATAACTGGAACCTTATTAATATAATTTCTTAATATACTTGTTCTGGCTGATAAAATGAATATCATCAAAGGATGATAAATATTGAGTGCTTTGAATAAGGTTAATATAATTTGATTCAATAATTTTAAATGCTGCTAAATATTTGTTGGTACCAAAACAGCTCAAACTATATAACACGAGATGAGTTGGGATATAATAAAAAATTCTATAAGTTTGTATGCTGACATAAAACACAAAATATATTCCCATAAAACAGATATGCATAAAATATTCGATATAACTATAATTCACTTAAATAATCTATTTCAAAAATCTGAATAATTATCACAGGCTTTGCTAATATTCACAATAGTGAGTTTCAAATTCATAAATATATTATTTTTAATACTGGTACTTAGACTTCCGGTCAACACAAAATTCTACCAATAAAAACCTGTTCGGTCTATAAGTTTGATATGATATACTTGGTTCAATTAACAAATTTATAATTAATAAATTAATATTCAAACATGAGATCTCAGGGCTTTTAATATGAATTCGGGCAGTGCATGGAAGTAAGCTTCCTACATATAATAAATAAATTTATAAAATGTTCTTGTGAACTATGTGATATTGTTCAACACGTGGTGACTCTTATTTTTAATTCTAATTAATTGGAATAGCGCTTTTTTATTAATTATCACCCCACTGAACGTAGAAAAATGAGCTCATTTGGTTTGACTTATCACTCACTGACTGAAGTTCTGGATGTTCTCGTGGATTGAATTAATTATTTCCAATAATTAATTAGGTAGACTCCTTTTCGTCACTGCTGGGCTAACGCGTGATCCAGATTTTTATAAGTTTCTTTCGAATTAAAGCTATTTTTATGGGAATCTTTACAATTACGAACTCCTTGACAGCACTGAGTTCACAAACAATTAACATTCAACAAACATACATTACATTTAAAAAAGGGTTTGGCTTAATAATTCATTAAAAATTTTTTAAAAGGAAGAAGAAAAGACCCTAAACTCCATGTGCATCCTCTCCGGTCAGGATCTTAAGCCAGAAGAAAAAGGTTTTCAGAAAAATTTGCTTCTTCCTAGAATAATTCTATAAGCTACTCTCTGATTGGCCTTCAATTTAATAGACTCAATACAATTGGTTGCCTTGGGAATCAGGGCTTCCTCGGCTTTATAATAGAAAAAAATTAAATAAAAGAAGTTTTTATACAGATATATGGGGTATTTATCTTAAATTGACTTCATAAATAAATCGTAACATATGATTTTAATAGATAATACATTTTGTTTTTATATGAGTTTTTTATACTCTTGATTTATCATGCTTTTTTGGATTGTAATAAATATTTGTATAGAAATAATGGTTGTTTGTAATTCTACACATCGACTTCCTTTAGTATACATAATATATTCTTTATGAGTGAATTTTATATGATTCAACCGGTCATATGGGTTGATCGAATAATCAGCTGATTCGTTCAGTATTGGTTCGGATAATTATCGATTTATCCAAGATCGACTAATTCTTTTCAAAACGTAAACAAGTAACTCTAACCTCAATGTTCATGCATTTTATTTTATTTTTTATTTTTGTAATCCGCCAATAATAATTATGCCGCTTTATAATTTTTTGATCTTACCAATGGGTTCTCATAATTATTAAATCACAATAATACATGTTTTCTTATCGTTGTTGATAATGCTATTACTCCTAATCACTAATAATACTTGATTTGAGTTGATTTACTCTTTAGATAGGTCTAACCTTCTTTCCAATTTTATAGTTCTATTACATTTTATTGGCTCATTTAGAAATATTTGGTGGTTTCAAATTACCACGTGACAAACATTAATACCTTTTTAAGCCTTCCTAACAGAAAAAAATCATGTTTCAGCTGAAATCATCTTATGAGGGCTATGTTTCATGGGAAAATCATCCATTAGATACATTTAATTTCAGTATTTCCCTAGTAGTGGGGAGAGGGTACACATAAGGATATGTCAAGGATCAAAATTTTAAACACTTATAACCTCTTACAGAGTGATCAGATCTCCTCATAAAGACGGATCTTCAGCTTGTCAAAACGGTTCAAAATTATGTATCATAGCTGAAATTTGATAAAAAAAATTAAATTCCTCTTTGAGTGTATTTTAGCCCATATTCCCATACACAAAAAAATGGCCAATTTCTTGTGGAACACTCCAGATGATGACAATGACTTCATTCCACCAACAGATCATTCATCAGATTCACAAGACAGTATAGTATTTCAACCATGTAGGAAAGTAGGCTTAATTCACTAAGACAATCTCAAAATTCAGGTGAGAAGTTAGCCAATAAGAACGAGGATGATCCTCTTATTGAAAATTCATCTACCAATTGCGATGAAATAATGAAGGAAAAGTCAAGGAAAAGAGTTCGTAATGAAATTCAGTGGAAATGTAATAAGAGGTAGAAGCTTTAAACAAGTGGTTTACCATACATTAGTAAAAAGGGTAAACTTATGTCAGCCAAAACAATTAAACTGTCTAATAAAGACCGAAATAGAATAAATACATAGATATTATTGGGATGCAAATAAATAAGTAGATGTCAAACGCCAGTTTGTGGCTTCTCTAGTTAAAGTACTACAAACTGAGTGCAGTAGACCCACTGATGGCAGTAAGAAGAGAAATTGTAACTCAAAAATATTCTCTCCTTGTCAATAATGAAGAGGTCACTGTTTGTAGATAAATATTTATTGCAACATTGAGCATTTCACAAACTTCTGTGACAAATGCAATAAGAAACATCAAACCGGGGGACTTGTCTCTAGTGACCGAAGAGGTCATCAAGAACCTCCCAATAAAACCCCACAAGGTGCCATCAACTTTGTAAAGGAGCATATTTCCAAGTTTTCAGAATATGAGTCCCATTATTCTAGAGAAAAGACCCAAAAAGATTATCTAGAACCCCACCTATCAATTGAAAAGTTATTCTTACTGTACAAAGTACACTGTCGACAAGAGAATCAAGCGCCATATGAGGAATGGCTGTATCGAAAAATATTCAATACAGAATTCAATTTAGGGTTTCATTTTCCAAGCACAGACACGTGTGATACTTGTGACAAGTTGCAAAGTATATTGAGAGACACCAAACTAGATTAAGATGGAAATATCATCAGGAATAAATATCATGATTACTTAAATGAAGAAAAGACGTACCCGTTATCATTTAAAAAGAGAAGATAAAGTTAGAGCTAAAGCTGATGATGGATTACTAACTGGTGATTTAGAAAAATGTCTTCCACACCACAGTCATGTATCCAATACTTCTGACAAGTCATTTCTTATAGCTAGGAAGAAGAATAGTGATGGCGAGGATTTCCTGATCTCAGAAGTTGTTAATTTGCAATTTCGAAAAGAAGATTCAAACAGCTCATTCTATAAAACCTCTTTCGATGTGAACTTCGAAAAAGTGCTTCTTTGGTAAAATAGTCAAAGGAGCAATAAAACAATATGCCAGATACTTTCAACCCAACAAATGTTACACAATTGCAAATCAGTAGTAGAAAATTCAAGGATTTGGAGACGACACTACAGTTTTTGCCAAGTGAAGCACACTCTTTCTATAGATCATTGGCTCGACAAGGTATGCCAGATTTCACGGATGATACAGAAGACTTGTTCATGATTAATTAATTTCACCATACTAAGGAGAATGATCCATTAATGATTTTTTTTTTAAATGACTATTTTCGTTATGATTCAACTACTATTCACACAATCCCTACCATATAACCTTGACTACAACTTACTTCTTCATACACTCATTAATATTGTATATATTAAAGATGCAGAAAAACATTCCTGGCAATTTGGTAAAAATAAAATTAAGTTGAGTACTGACAAATTACAAATACTGTAATATTATTTTTGGTCATATGTTATAAGTCCAAAGTTTTCTTGGATGTTCAAACATAATTTATCAGAATATTTTTTATCCTACCACAATGAAACTCAGAAATTGAACACAGATTTAAAAATCAGTGGTTTTTTGACAATTGCTTAGTCTTTTTCATTCAATATGAATAATTACCACAATATCAACTTCTCAACTACACAAAAAGTGAAACTCACAAAGTAGGTTGAAAATACACTTATTCATGATTCTATTATTTCAAAGTAATTAAAAAATCAAAAACTACTGATTTAATTATGATTTGAGTTGTTTGGTCCATGAAAAAAGATGACATAAGTGGACTTTTACGAAATGATACTTTACACCATCCAAACAGTAAGCTATTCACATTCTCAAACTAACTACAGTAGAGTGTTTATACCCAAACATAAATTCTCAAAATTCATCTGCAATACCTGACTTGAGATGTTATAATGGTATTGATATCGGAAGTAGGGCAAAAGTGGTTTTACCAAAGTGTAGACCTCACATCAGGATGTGAAATTATCTCATTTCTTTAAAAAGTGCTTGTGTCAAATGTATCAATCCACAAATGGATTAAATCTTTAAATAATGGAATCCAAATTGATTTCATTGAAATCAGTCATTTTTTGATACACTGTACCGCATTATTCAGAATGGAATGGTCGTTTAAACAGTTATTAGCCGTCATTCATGATTTATCATTCTGATAAATAACCAATAATTTATTCAATAGGCCACAAAATACACAATATAAAACAAGGATACAAAAACAATACAATCAAAATACAAATTTATAATATAAATACAAGAAACAGGCTTTATGGTGGGGTGTGTTGAAAAGAGATAAGAGGAAAAATATATAGACACCACTGGTTCCCCTTTTATGTTTCATTGACCGAGCGAAGTGAATTCCAAAGGTGCGTACAGATATATGCGCCGCGAACATGAACAATTCACTTTTAATCAGGTGATGCCAAGCTTTTTATATCTGTATCTTACCGTTTCTGATATAGTCAGCTGATTAAAAGTGAATTGCTCATGTTCGCGGCGCGTATATCTGTATGCACCTTAAGATTCAAGTCGACGGTTTTGCATTTCTCTTTATGTTTATATGTTTATATTTTTGTTAATATAACAACCGGGCACATCCGATAAGCAGTTTCACTTACTAGCTGACGTTTCGCCATTATCTCAAATGACATCTTCGGAGCGCTACACTGACCGAGTGTAGCTTTTACTGCTTTTATAATGACGAAACGTCAGCAAGTAAGTGAAACTGCTTATCGAATGTACCCGGTTGATATATTAGCATGTTCATATATCCGCGAATTTTTAAAAGTTTATATTTTCGTTTATTTGTTCCGCATTAACAGCGAAACGCAGCAATAGATTTTCATGAAATTTGACAGGTATGTTCCTTTTAGAATTTTGCGTCAACGTATACATACGGTTTTTTGAAATTTTGCATTTAAAGGATAATACAAAAGGAAAAGGAGTCTCCTTTGAACGCCAATATTACCGAAAAATCAGACTTTAGAATTATTCATCATAAATCAGCTGTCTAGTGGACTATTAATACTACCCGTTCAAAAACATCGAACATCTTGGAAATGCTTCATTCCATAACCGTTAGTACACAGTTGACTATGATATTATCTGTTCAAAAACATCAAACATCTTGAAAATGTATCTTTCCATCAACGTTGTAGACAGTTGCAGCCAGACCTGATATCAGCGCTCACACTCACATTCCGGGACGACACGTCACGGTACGATAGGACAGAAAGCTCTATGTTTATTTAGGATTTTTTCCAGACATTGAAAATTGATAAATTATTTATTAATTTTTCGAGAAAATATAACAACAGGTCAATGAAACTTACTGAGTGCGAGGTCTACTGTTCACAGGACTACTAGTAATTCATTTTTGTTAATACAAATTTACATGTTGTTCCAAATATACCAGGACTGCGTGCAGAAAATCTTTGAAAGTTAATAATTATGTGAATGTATGCATTCTTATTGAAAAATGATTTGAAGTGAATATACTAATCAACTTCTCCCGTATTTTCATACAGCAGTATCTGGTGATGAAGTTAGTATGAGAATATTTCCAATTTTAGTGATGATAATGTGAAAAAGTTCTACTATGTTTGGATTTGAAACATCCAAATTCAAAAATCTACATCGTGAAAATAATTATTAAGGACTGAACATTTTGTGAGGTGAACAACTACAAGACTTGATCCATTTTGGACTATGTGTAACCTTAACTAAATTTGGGAGAGGAATAGCACAAGGTTACCTTTTTTTCTCTGCCTATCATTTTAATGATGCACTTATTGTAAGAATCAATGAATAATTTGAAGTTTGATAACTCATCAACCACTTTCCCAATTTTCCAGGGAAATTTCATAGATTCGACTACGGACGTGAAAGAAATTTGAAAGTTTGGGGTTCAGAGACACCGCCTCTCTATAATTTGAGCAAAGTTCGGGCTCCTGTCATAATATACTATTCCAGCGGTGATGTGATTCTGGAGCAGGTGAGTTGAATAAGAATTCGTTTTCAGATGCTTTGAAAATAATTATTATAATAACATATTTTGATGATAGAATAAATAATTATAAAATACAGATGGAAATAAATCGGAGGTTACATTTGTTAAAATGCAAATTAATATATAATTATTTTCAAACGAGAATCCCAATAAAATGTTGTAAATCACCCCGAAGACTTCTACTACTCCAAATATTGACAACAGGGTAAACAGCTAGATGGAAATTCGATGAGCACTACTATACAAAAATTAGTTTTGCTCATCTAATTTTTGTATAGTAGCGCTCATCGAATTTCCACCTAGCTGTTAACCCTGTTGTCAATATTTGGAGTAGTAGAAGTCTCCGAGGTGATTCACAGCATTTGATTTTCGTTAAATAACAATTATATATAGAATACTGATGAGAATCAACTTTCCAATAACTTATGAGTACTGCGATATTGTAAACATTCATCTCAATAATACTTATAAAAAATGTCGAACTCATTTAGATAAATACTTTGAACAGTTGATAAATAAAATAAATGGTATTTAATTAATTATTGTTGCCAATTGATGACGTGAATTATATTAGAGATAGGCCAAATAGCAATAATTATCATTTAATGAAAATCCCAAATAAATGCTGTAAATCACCCCGAAGACTTCTGCTACTGCAGACATTGACAACAGGGTTAACAGCTTGATGGAAATTCTAATAGAAATTGGGAGGTCCCGGGTTCGATTCCCGGGCTGGCAACTAATTTTTGGATAGTAGTTCTCATCGAATTTCCATCTAGCTGTTAACCCCGTTGTCAATGCCTGCAGTAGCAGAAGTCTTCGAGGTGATTTACAGCATTTATTTAGGATATATTAATTAGCATTTGAATAAATGCATTCTCTATTTAATTCCATCGTCAAATAGTAATACTTGAAAGGAGTCATGAAATACTATGGATAGTCTAAATTTCAATGATCACTAGTACAAATCACTGTAGTGAGGTCCACGTTATATTGGCAGTGTTTGATTAGCAATGGTATTGTTATCCTTATCTATGATTCAACAAAGCGGATAGCGCTATCTCTTTCTTGCTTTGCTTTGTTGTCACATCGTCTTTAACGATGTAGAATTTATAATTAACAAAATATTTCATTCAATTATGGACAATTACTGAAAAATATAATTTCTTTCTTGATGAAATTATATTCATTATTTTAGACGAAAATGAATCGTTAATATTAGGCTACATCAAAAAACCTGAATCAGCTACCGTCTATAGAAGTCATCTACAAGACAGAGGATCGTCAACGTTTTTCTCCTATCTTTCTCTACTGCCATTATAACGTGGACCTCACTATAGGCCAAACTTTTTTTAATAGAATGTATCCAGAGAACAGCTTGTTCAGAAGTTTCGCATTTTTTTAGGACGAAGAGATCTTCGCGAAAGGTCTACCGAATCTGGTGCATTTGGCAAAAATACCTTCTGTAGCCTTCAATCACATGGACTTTTGCTTCACCACTTTTGACTTGAACTCGGAATATCGACGAAGAATGCTTGCTTCAATCACAGAAGAACTTTCAAAACGAGATGGGGATTTGTCTTGGACAGATAAAGTCGTGAAAAATATATGTGACCATGATAAGGACTGTATCAAAGTTTTATGAACTGGAATCGATCGAAACAGAAATCTCCACTGCACTTTATTTACATGATTTAGTTCAATTCTTCATGCTATAGTTTGCTCCTTATGATTCATTTCTTCTTCTTCTTCTTCTTCTGCTTTTAACCTTCCGGCAGTCGCGCTGTTGTAAAGAGTACAACAGTGTCAGTTTTTTGCTGCACAAAACTATTGGATGGGGTGGTGTCAGTGAATGAGTCACCTATGCATTCCAAAACTTCCTCCCCATCACTCCACTGAGTTGCAGTAACAATGGTCCAGTATTTAGATTTAATTTATTCGCGACAGTACATTAGTCGCACTGTGCTTAAGATAGAGAAAGACTGTATACGGGGACTGTAAACGAACCAATAACACAGAATTGATGGCCTATCTTGGTGTACCTTATTGGGCTATAAAATGGTAATCATCCAAATGTTCATAGGCGTAAAATAATACAAAAATATGGAAATAGTTATTTGTGCAACTAGTGCGCAGAGTGACAGTTTGCTGCACCGAAAGAAACGTTTATGCCCGAGCCGTAGGCGAGGGCGGAATGGCCTCTTGAGTGCAGCAGAGGAACTTTGCGCACGTATTTCACATTGAATTTTTCCTACCATTGAATATGAAAAGTGGGTAATTATGGGTAAGATGATGGCTGAAATCCATCAAATGTTTGTGTGTGTGATGTTGTTATTAATAACAACCTTAATTCATTTAAAAATTAATAATCCAATTGGAGTTCAAAATTCTCAGCCAAAGTTCTCATTTTCATTCATTCAAGAATCAGAAAAAATACAGATAGAACAAAAAATTTGCATTCAAAATACACGCCAACAGCTGATTGGGATGGCTGCAAGATGGCTGGACCGACAAGCGCGCGACCTAGCGGGAAGAATCGTACCTAAGATTGTTTCATCCAGCTAAAAAGCACTGAAACAGGATTCCAAAATTTAGACTTTTGCTCAAATTACCGAGAAAAATGCTCAAAGTAAACTGAGAAATATTTAAAGAAATAACATAGAAAACAGAGAATATTTATTGTAGTATTCTTATGTTTTTTATTAATATGGATATCGAACGGTAATCATTTAACCTCAAAATTCGAATTTTATAATGTATATTTGCTACTTTTCTCATTGCTTGCAGTTGAAATAATAATTATCAATAGAAGATAACTTTTATTTATTATTAAATGGTGATAATTCGTAAATGGTGATTATTTATTAATCATGATTCAGATGAACATTATTCTTGTTTTGGATCTCTAGATTGGGATTTTATCATAAATGTAGGGTAGCCATTGAAATGATTCTCATCTAAATCTAACCACAGTCATTGTTAACAACTTAATTTTTGTTTTCGTGCACTAATCCCCCATATAACCCACCAACTATTTTGTGTTGCCATGTTGCAAATCTGGAGTACATAACACTTGGAAAATTGGATTTTGTAAAAAGTACAACACGCGACTGCTCGTGTGATTGAGTAGGGCGTGACTACCGGAAACGATGGTGAGTGCCATTATAATATTTTGTACCTCATGTTAACTCGGACTTTAGTGCTCAAATTATCCAATAACCTTCAGAGCCCAATGACCAATCACAAAAACTTAAAATCATTCAGTTGCTGAATTTTTGACTAATATTTTCCTAAAGTGAGGTCCACGTTATAATAGCAGTGAAGAAAGATAGCAGAACAACGTTGCCAATCCTCTATCTTGTCAATGCCTTCTATAGACGGTAGCTGATACAGGTTTATTGATGTAATATAAACGGTTCATAATTGTTTGAAATTATAAATAATATTTTATTGAGCAAGAAATTATATTTTTCAATAATTTCATAATGAATTTTCATAATTAATTGAAATATGTTGTAAATTAAATGTTGAATCGAATTATTGTTTGCTCCCAACAAAGCAAAGGGAGAAAGAGATAGCGCTATCTGCTTTGTTGAATGAAAGACAAGGATAGCAATACCATTGCTGATTTAACACTGTCATTATAACGTGGACCTCACTATAGTTTACCACTCTCAGGCCCAGTGGTTGCACAAAAGCCTGTTGAATTGTAATCATAAATTTGAACCACGAAAACCAATCAGATAGTAGGCTTTTCCGAAAAGATGTCTCCTCTGATTGGTTCTCGAACCATTTAATCACGATTGAAATTCAACAGACTTTTATACAACCGAGGTCCATGATTTTGAGGGGAGAAAGATGTGAGATTTCAAATTGGGGGTTGAATTTGAAAATTACATTGAGCTGCGGCATATAATTCAAATTTTTTATCGGAAAATTTATTTCTCACAATCTTTGAGCATCTGTTCAACAAAGTTAATATTCAAAGTTGGAGTCCGGATGAATTCTGCTACAGTAAAGAATCCTCCAAATATAGAGGTTGAAAACCAGTAGCCTAACAATTTCATGTGAAAAAATAGTTACCAACAGGTTTTTGTTATGTCATAATTCAATTCGTGGAAAAAGAATTTGTATTGCAAACTTACAAGACTCAACCTATTCCAGACTATGTTTAACCCTGTCTAAATCTGGGAGAGGAATGTCACAAGGTTACCTTATATTTGTCTCTCCCTATCATTTGGATGATGTACTTATTGAATCAATGAATGAATAAATGAATAAAAAATATGAAAATACCGTGAGCTGTTGTTAACCCATAACCCCTATTCAGTACATGGTTGACTCATGAAAAAGGGTGAGTGCATGAAAACTATGGTATTTCGATATTATTTTTCTTATTCATTATGAAGAAATTGAAACATCAGTCACAATCAGAGAGTATAAATATAATTATCGTATAGGCCTACTCTCTGATATATATTTTATAATACTCTCTGTCCACAATACAATCGATTTGGGGAAAAATATCATTTTTACAAGGTTGATACTATAAATTCAATGACCCGATGAAAGAATAGCATGGTATTCGATCATTATATCATCCAATATAGACAATCAAAACGTTACATCAGAACAACCAAAAAATCTGTTAAGTTCTCCTCATAGACGCGACAGGAAATGAATCTTTCCAATTTTCAAAATTCAACAAATTCAATCGCCGACCTATGATAAGATCTCTTCAACTGCAGAAGCCTTCGAATTCACAAGTATTTTCTATAATATTGTTCAATATTCTACTGTAGTTTCATTCACAGATATTATCTATAATATTGTTTAATATTCTACTGTTGTTTCATTCACAGATATTATCTACAATATTGTTCAATATTCTACTGTAGTTTCATTCACAGATATTATCTACAATATTGTTCAATATTCTACTGTAGTTTCATTCACAGATATTATCTACAATATTGTTCAATATTCTACTGTAGTTTCATTCGCAGATATTATCTCTTACACATCAGAGCATTGAATTTTTGTTCTGTATATTGATACTAATTATGTTGGAATTTGTACCAGTAGTATACGTAATATCTGCAAATATTCTCCTAACTATAACATTTTTAAATTCACAAAGATGTTTTTGTAATAGTATAATATATTATTGAAATGAGATGGTTGAGACTATTATTAGTCTTCTCTCAATAAGACTGCAAACTTCTTTGGTATTTTGTGTTCTCACGATGGTATGCTTCTGTGAACCACCTGTGGCAACAACGGTAAGATATATGATATTTCATGTCAAAACAAATCAATTTCTATATCAAATATCAAAGCCACAACATATAGATTAATGTATTAAATATTTCAGCTATTATATTATTATTGCCAACTGAAACAAAATCAACAC
The DNA here is from genome assembly GCF_014356525.2 of Nilaparvata lugens. Classification (NCBI taxonomy): domain Eukaryota; kingdom Metazoa; phylum Arthropoda; class Insecta; order Hemiptera; family Delphacidae; genus Nilaparvata; species Nilaparvata lugens. The sequence goes on from NC_052514.1 coordinate 38,932,661, forward strand.
AGAAATATTTATGTTTTGGATTGACATTCATCATCTCATTGTTTTTGAGAATATCATCTTCACTTCCGGGATTATGTTTATCAATTAACCTGTTCCGGTACCCAACTCTTTCCAGCCCACCCTACATCTCTTGTTTCAGTAGGTCTACAGTTTTGGACTTGAAGGGGCATTCTATCCAAATGACTGAACAAGTTGAGTCTATTTTGTATAATACTCTTTCATGCAGAGGAGCAACCGATAAAACCTGTATTATATCAATATTTCTGATTGTATCACCTCTAGTTGATTCATCTATTCAATGCATTGCCAACACATTCAACCTGTCAAACGCTTGAAAAACTGAGAGTTCAGTTGAAGACAACTGGAAGGAAGTGTTTTTATTCGATTCAGGAGTTTTTCAGTTGCTTTAGTTCACGGTGTTTTTTCGTAGACCTTTGAGAGTATATAAATATGTTACAATCCGTTTCAAAAATGCACAATTTAAGTTTAATAGTTTCAATTGATTGACAAGTCCTTCGAGAGGAGGTCAGTGGCTGCTAATTTATCTATTTTTTTATCTATCTAGTGCAGTCGAATACATCCCTTAGAAACCTCATCTCTGCAGCTTGGATTCGACTGTCCATTCTCCGAGTGACAAAATGATCTATCAATCACTGCAACATTCTATTGGTGGGTTGCTATCAGCCAATGAGAACGCGTTGTGGGCGTGGCATTGTGTACTCGCACGTGATTGGTCGAAATGTGTGACGTAGGAGCCTGAGAATCGCTTCCTCCAAAAAAGTTCAACTCAAATTCTAGCTTAACCTATCATCTGGTTCAATTGTAACACATTATAATAAATGAGACTATAACATCAAATTCGAAAAAAATTAATTCCGTTAAAAATTAAATCTATATACTTAAAGAGAGTAGGGTTGTGTTTGTTCGCATCAAAACATGTCAACTTGTGGATTGCTTACCGGAAAAAAACGGGAATGATTTAGTTCTCCAAATTTTGCTCATATATTCTAAAAATATTAATCTTAAAAAATTAAGCGCAAATTTAAATTTTCTTTCTAGATTTTCCAGAGTTGAGTTCAAATTTCATTCATGGGACATAAATAGGCCTACATACCATATTTCAATATAGAACTTGTCACGTTATTCTTTATATTTAAATAACGATTAGCCTCCTGCTTGGCATCAGTCGGTAAAGCATGAGATTTGATATAATTAGGTCGTGGTTTTCTAATAGTATTCAGTCTTAAAAAATCTTGATAGGCCTAGATATGGGCTTCTCCAATAACTCTTGTAATTCAATAAATAATAAATATATATATATAAATGATACTTATACTATAGTGTTGAGGAATAAAAAATAAATTGCACACCATGAAAGTTTCATACATATATTACATAAATAATGCAAAGATCAATCGAGGCAAAAAATATATATATAGAGCGATAAAAAATATAATATAAAAAATAGAACAATAATTTATATCAGCAAAATATCACAGGCTAAACTTTATATTCTAGATTTATGGCACGAATCATTACCATGTGCCTTTATCTTGAAATCATATGCATTCTTTTGCATGTAGCTGAGACATGTACTTGCTAATACTTGTCGACTTGGATAATTCAATCAAAAATATGTGCTCTAAGATCAGCTTGATAAATTAGCCACTAATAATCCAAATATATATATATATTAAAATCTCTAGTATTTATTAGATTTATTTGTATCGAATATATATTTTCATCTCAGGGTGCAAGATTCGGCACCTGACGGAATAGGTAGAGCCATTCATCCAGTGAATTAGAACTATGATAAATTATCGCAAATTGTATTGCAAAAAATTAAATATTATATGCATATGTTTTAATAGCCTAGATTTCGTACTTCTTTGATTAAATAGAAATTTCTAAAATATTGATCTATATTTTTCTTTCAATTAAATACCTTTAATACTAATTTTTTACTTGCGCAAGTATTACTCTTATTAATTTCTCAATTTATAATAACCCTTTCGGCGAGCTAGCTTTGATCATCAGATTAATTCGAAGCACTAGGGCGCCCATCACTAAATTCAAATTTAATCACTCACGTGTCGAAAATCTTCTTGTAAGCCGCCGATGTCGATCCAACTCCATGTGGTCCGGGAATATGGTAGCCGGAATCGTCTCCTCCAAGGGGTTATAAATTTAATTAAAATGAAAATGACTTCTGCTTCACAATAGCATCACGAAGTCTTTTAAGAAATTTAATAATTTACTTTAACTTTAACTTTTACAAAATCATTAGTAAGGTACTACGCTCTAAAATATTTGGGGTCCTCTTATGGTGGCATTTGGCTGGCGAGTGCTGGTTCTTCCTTCTCAAGTTTTACAGATCCTCTTTCCGACTTTCAAATTAGCATAAAATTTAAATATCCAATCCTCCGCCATTAAATTCAAATAGATCTTACAAAAAATGCCAAAATATTGCTTAGATTATATGATTAATAATTTCTTTGCATTCGAGCCATATCGATAACATAGATTACACAAATTTTTACACAAAATCTAGTACATTTATATAAATATATATAAATATTTTTGAATTGGCCTACAGTTGCCGCCTATTAACTGCCGTTTTACTATTGGTGCATGCAAATTTTATTCGGTATTCATGCGCCTGGTACTCTTATTTCCTGAATACATTAAATTATTTTTATTTGGTTTTATATTTATGCTCTTTGCATGCTAGTTAATATTCTATACATTAATATTGATTCCATGCTACCTAATAATTAGCCACGTGGACGGGTGTTTTTTCACATTGCACACCATCCGATTGCAATAAAGCTCTGCCAAGGGGTTTTGGTCAGATTCTACGTTCTTCGGTTTGATCGATCTCTAGGTCACCGATCCGTGAATACATCTACATAACCTCAATCTTCAAATATTTTATATAATAATCTATTTATGAGCAATAAACTTCCTTCAAATCCTTTTTAGGTTCTTGTACCATTTAGCCAGAACAAGCTGATGCTATCTAATCTTGGTTATTATCTGCTTGGCGATATTAGCCAATTACCTTATTTTTAGACCTATTACTATTTCTGTTAGGGCTTTTTATCTACCCAGATTTAATATGTTACACGCGCCCCTGGGTTTGAATTCAAAATATTTGAGAATCACAATGTTTTAATGAAAACCCACCCTTCAATACATCGATATACACTATACTTTATTTATAAATTATACTCTCCTACTTCTATCACAGTTCGCAGACATATTTGCTGCATCTCCTTTATACCTTTATCAAATACAATAACAAATTCTCCTCCTCAGCACACATAAAATATCATAAATATAAACTTCTAAACGTACTCCTCCTGACAACACTTAAAACATAGTAATTTTTAAATTCGCCGCTTGCAGGGCCGCCAACTTAACTACACACATTTCATAATTCTCATAAATGATTCCTTTTAGACAATAATTTCGATTCCTAAACTTCTGGGCTTATATCTTATAGTATTTCTTAGGTCTTAATATAAATAATTTTCTATACATCAGGTACAATACTTTCTTTTGCTAATGGTTCTTTGGTTTTGGTAGCTGGTATTCACTTTAAGTCTTTTCAGGTAACAAACGTGGCATAATTAAAAGTAATAAATATAAAAACATATAAATAAATATATCGACATTAATAAATATAATAAATAACAATAATAAATAACTCTTTGGGACAGTACTTCTTTTATAAACATATGTTCAACAGACATTACATTCATTTGATTTGGGTGGCTTTGGTCAGCTGGTCGCTGTTCTACAATTCATAGTGCTACATGTTACATCAGAATTTGCTATCGACTTTCATAACTAACCTAACTGCTCAATTTTTTCTCTTAAAAAGGTAATTAACAAATTTTAATTTTATTATCCCCGCTTGTGTCCTTTTTTATCTGATGTATATAATTTAATTACATATTTAAAAATTGTTCTTTTCCTTATTGCAGGCTTCTAACGGCTGGAAGGAATTAAAACATTGGATTGTTGCCACGAGGTCCTATACCAAGATTAAATTTCCAATTATCAATACTAGATTCTTTCAATACCAACAATACAATATTTTCCCTCATATCTACAACACAGTATTTTATTAATATCACAGCCATTATTACAAACATTAAACACCATAACAAAACATTTATCATCTTTTTAATAGTATTATCTCTCATCATATAATATCCAGGTACTTTCACTTTCTTAATATTACTTTTTATTGCTTCCATTCTTCTCAAACACCGTTTATCCTTTATTAGTTCCCACAAGTAATCCATTTTATTGTTGCCCATGCACGAATCCGTAGTAGTCCTTTTAGTTCCATTTTTAATACAACATGAATCCATAGTAGTTTCGTAAGCAGCTCCATTTTTAATCCATTCATTTGGTCCATTTTGCCGGTCACATCGCTGGTTGGCTCTCTTAAAACGTATGTGCCGCGGATGCATGACGTCGGCTTCCTGTCCTCCTCGGTGTCGGTCCGGTATCCTCCTCTGCCTCTTGAAGCGTGCATGCGGCCGGTATGCGCGCGCGTGGTTCCTCCTTCGTTTCTTCCGCCTCCGGGCCTTGCGATGCATCTTCTTCTTCTCCCGTATGCCGTCCTCTCCGTCCTGATGTCGGCCGTCCAGTGTCCTCGGGCGCCTCCGTCTCCGGGCCTTACGGTGGTCGCTCCTCTTGTCCTGGATGCCGTCCTCCCTGGTGTCATCCTCTTGGTCCTTGGTGCGCTTCGGTGGTATCCCTTGATAGGCGGTTGTAGGTTCAGTGCACGGGTCTGTTACATTTTTTATCTTTTCTGTATTAACTAACTCCTTAATTAGTGCATGATCCTGGTGGCTGTTGGTGTTCTCCGGCGGTGAGAGATCTGCAGTAGGGAACAGGATGCTTAATAGAGGTTGTTGCTTGCGGCTGGTTTTAATTGCATTGTTGGCGGCGGTTTTTGATGGTAGGCTGTCTTGTATTGGCTTCGGTTCTTCTAATATCTTCGGTAAACTGTTCACAAAGGTGGTATATGAGGCTGTAGTATCTTTATTTTCTCTATCTATTTTTTCTGAGCTTGTGTGGGTTGTATCGGGGTTATCATGTAGACATAATTGTTTAGATGTAGTTTTCTGTATATCTGGTGGCGGGTCGTTGGGTGCTGGGTTCTGGGTTTTTTGTTGATTCAATCCTATTGCATGTGCTAAAGTATAATTTATGCTTACTTGTTGAGGTGGCGGTTTATAATTTCTGTTGTAATTGTTTTGTGTGTGATTATTATGTGAGTTTAATCGATCACGGCCATCATAGTGATTCTTACGATTGCTCTGCTGGGCATAGTGGTTGGTTGTACGATTTTGAAATTTTTCATTATTCCAGTTACCATTTTGCCTGTGCTCATAGCGGCGTTCAAATTGAGGAGCAGATCGGTAGCGATCATATGATACCGGTTCATAATTTTGGCTGTTATACTGATTAAATTTTGAGTTACGTTGATTTGGTGCGTATCTCTGGTCTGAACGGTGGTTTGATATTGCCATCACAGACTGTATGCCATATAAATGATTAATCAGCTGCTTACAATCAGTAATGGGTTGTGTGGCGAGTGCCATTCTAACTTGATACGGTAGCTTCTTTAAAATAATATTTGCTAATGCCGATTCGTTAATGGGCTCGCTCAATTGAGAATTTTTAAACTGTATGGCAGTGACGAAAGTGGTACATGCACCGTCTAAGTTAGGGTTGAAATCGCATGATATGATGTCCGCTAGCACGTCCAACTGTTTACTTCTGCTCCAATACTGTTCCAGGAAGACAGCGACAAACTCATCCAATGATGTAAATTCATGGGCTCTACTCCGAAAGAACATCAGGGGTTCGCCAATCAATAAATTAGTCAAACGGAGACGCCAAAAATTCCAAGAGGTAGGTGCAAGAGTTTGTACTAATTTTATCTGATCAATGAATGGTTGAGGTTGCAAATGGCGATCAGTGTTATCAAATTTTCCTAGTCCTTGTAATATACTATGTACGTTGAGGTTGTCTGTTTGAATCCCTTGAGGTTGTTGTTGAATATGATTTTCCAATGCTATTATTTTTTCCTGTGTTATCTGCCATTGACTATTATGTGTAATTTTATTTGCGTTTATTTCTTGATTTAATTGAGTCAGAGTGGATTTTTGAATTAGTAGAGTTCCGTTTAAAGCTTTACAGGTTTCTGTATTTTGGTTGATGCTACCTTGCAGTTGGTTCATTTTTGTGGACATATTAATCTGTTTGTTTTGTATTTCTTTAATATTGTTAATATTTTTGTCAACTGTAGTTGTTAAGTTTTGATTGGCAACGGTAATTTGTTTGTGGATTTCTTGGTGGCAATCGGCCTTAATGTTATTTGTTATATCCTGAATAGGTGTAGTGATTTGTGTAGTTAGGTTATCTATCCTTTCATTTAACTCACAAGTGACAGTATCTATTTTTGCTGTTAAATCGGTTGTAATTAGCTCTTGATTTTCAGCGGTAGATGCTGATATTGTGTCCGCAGTTTCCTTACCCGTTCTTACCGATGTATCCTCCAATGATTCCCGCATTTCCTTCATTTCCGCCTTCAAGTCCTTCATTACCATGGTCATTGTTTTTTCTAAACTATTAGAAAATGACTTGATCATCCCCTCTACTATAACCCTTCTTATTGCTTCTTGGGAGACATTTAACGGTTTATTACTGTTCACAGGATTCTTGGCGGTGATTGAAGAGATCTGGGCGTTGGACTCCATCGCGCCCCCCTCAGCGTCGATCTCCGCTACTATCGCCGTCTGCAGTGTGTCTGCTACCTTACTTTGCGTGGACGAAAAGAGACTCATATTTTAAAAATGGATTAAGTGTCAAGTGTTTGTTAAAAAAGTGAAAGTTTTGGCCAACAAGGCATTAATAAGGACACAAATGAGGATAGGCCTATGGACATTACAAGCCAGGTAACCTATTTATTACTTAAGCTCTTATAATATAATAATACTATTCATTGATTTCTGACTAGCAGTTTAGGCCCATAAAATATAATAGCTCTCTCTATAAAATATATTTTCTACAGTACTAATAATATAAAATTTTCTTTAAAACATATAATTTCTCTCTATTTAAAGCTCTTGTTTCCCCAAAAAGTAATACAAATTTTCCTTCGCCAGTTTTCCTCACAACTCGTATAAGTTATCTATAATTTTCAATATGGTTATTGACCTAATTTCAAATAATTATTCAATGAGCTTGGCTCTCATCATCAGTCCCACGTTGGTACGACATGTCTTTGTGCCGTATCCGTGGCCTATCACGTTGGGCGACATGTCTTTGTGCCGTATCCGTGGCCTATCACGTTGGGCGACATGTCTTTGTGTCACGTTATTCTTTATATTTAAATAACGATTAGCCTCCTGCTTGGCATCAGTCGGTAAAGCATGAGATTTGATATAATTAGGTCGTGGTTTTCTAATAGTATTCAGTCTTAAAAAATCTTGATAGGCCTAGATATGGGCTTCTCCAATAACTCTTGTAATTCAATAAATAATAAATATATATAAATGATACTTATACTATAGTGTTGAGGAATAAAAAATAAATTGCACACCATGAAAGTTTCATACATATATTACATAAATAATGCAAAGATCAATCGAGGCAAAAAATATATATATAGAGCGATAAAAAATATAATATAAAAAATAGAACAATAATTTTATATCAGCAAAATATCACAGGCTAAACTTTATATTCTAGATTTATGGCACGAATCATTACCATGTGCCTTTATCTTGAAATCATATGCATTCTTTTGCATGTAGCTGAGACATGTACTTGCTAATACTTGTCGACTTGGATAATTCAATCAAAAATATGTGCTCTAAGATCAGCTTGATAAATTAGCCACTAATAATCCAAATATATATATATATTAAAATCTCTAGTATTTAGTAGATTTATTTGTATCGAATATATATTTTCATCTCAGGGTGCAAGATTCGGCACCTGACGGAATAGGTAGAGCCATTCATCTAGTGAATTAGAACTATGATAAATTATCGCAAATTGTATTGCAAAAAATTAAATATTATATGCATATGTTTTAATAGCCTAGATTTCGTACTTCTTTGATTAAATAGAAATTTCTAAAATATTGATCTATATTTTTCTTTCAATTAAATACCTTTAATACTAATTTTTTACTTTTTACTTGCGCAAGTATTACTCTTATTAATTTCTCAATTTATAATAACCCTTTCGGCGAGCTAGCTTTGATCATCAGATTATTCGAAGCACTAGGGCGCCATCACTAAATTCAAATTTTAATCACTCACGTGTCGAAAATCTTCTTGTAAGCCGCCGATGTCGATCCAACTCCATGTGGTCCGGAATATGGTAGCCGGAATCGTCTCCTCCAAGGGGTTATAAATTTAATTAAAATGAAAAATGACTTCTGCTTCACAATAGCATCACGAAGTCTTTTAAGAAATTTAATAATTACTTTAACTTTAACTTTTACAAAATCATTAGTAAGGTACTACGCTCTAAAATATTTGGGGTCCTCTTATGGTGGCATTTGGCTGGCGAGTGCTGGTTCTTCCTTCTCAAGTTTTACAGATCCTCTTTCCGACTTTCAAATTAGCATAAAATTTAAATATCCCAATCCTCCGCCATTAAATTCAAATAGATCTTACAAAAAATGCCAAAATATTGCTTAGATTATATGATTAATAATTTCTTTGCATTCGAGCCATATCGATAACATAGATTACACAAATTTTTACACAAAATCTAGTACATTTATATAAATATATATAAATATTTTTGAATTGGCCTACAGTTGCCGCCTATTAACTGCCGTTTTACTATTGGTGCATGCAAATTTTATTCGGTATTCATGCGCCTGGTAACTCTTATTTCCTGAATACATTAAATTATTTTTATTTGGTTTTATATTTATGCTCTTTGCATGCTAGTTAATATTCTATACATTAATATTGATTCCATGCTACCTAATAATTAGCCACGTGGACGGGTGTTTTTCACATTGCACACCATCCGATTGCAATAAAGCTCTGCCAAGGGGTTTTGGTCAGATTCTACGTTCTTCGGTTTGATCGATCTCTAGGTCACCGATCCGTGAATACATCTACATAACCTCAATCTTCAAATATTTTATATAATAATCTATTTATGAGCAATAAACTTCCTTCAAATCCTTTTTAGGTTCTTGTACCATTTAGCCAGAACAAGCTGATGCTATCTAATCTTGGTTATTATCTGCTTGGCGATATTAGCCAATTACCTTATTTTTAGACCTATTACTATTTCTGTTAGGGCTTTTTATCTACCCAGATTTAATATGTTACAAACTATAATCTAGGTATCTTCCTCTCTTTTTTTCTCTTCCCCAACACACCCAACCACTAAGCCCATGGTTTTTTATATTTGTAACATTTTATTGTGTTTTATTTGTTTCATAATTCTTTGTAATTTTGTTTTGTCTCGTTTTGTGTGTGTTTTTAATAAATTTAATAATTTGAAGAAAGGCTACCTCTTCGAAACAGATGGTTAAAATTAGCAACTAAATTAATAACCAGTCCAATTCTGTCAGGTTGGCATTAATTGAGGAAGGTTTCTAAACAAGATTTGAGTTCTGTCACTTTATTATGTTGGTACCATGTTGAAGAACTTATCTATACTATAATAAAGGAAATAACTGGCTTATGCGCGTACAGAATAGGAAAATTATGTTTGACTCATCGTCACGTCTAAACTACTGGACTGATCAACTTGAAATTTTGCATGTAGTTCCTTGATTAACTGAAGATGGTTCTAAGCCTACTTCAAACTCATCAATATAGTTTTAAAAAGGACCCTTGCGGAGCACGGGTTACCTGCTAGTTGAATGATATACATTGATTAGATGGATTCAATATTTGAAACAACTTTGAAGAAAGCCGAGAAAGCGACCCCACATCTCTCATTTAATGTTGAAATTTTCATCCACAATCAGATTAATTGGATAGCGATCTTATTTTATGAACTGACTTAGTAATTGTAAAGTTCCACCCCTACACGTTTTTACAGTAGATATTATTACTACCTATCTCCTACTGCAGTGAAATTTACAATACTATGAGTGTTCACAACCTTGGAGAAGGTTTTCGTGAACACCAAAGTGTCCACACTTTTCGAATGGACAGACGAATTCAAGCTGCAGAAATGAGGTTTCCAAGGAGAGTATTTGGCTGCATTAGAGTTGATGGAATCAGAAATACTGATATAAGACATGTTTTATCGGTTGCTCCTCTGCATGAAAGAATTATACAAAATAGACGCAACTGGTGCAGTCATTTGAATGGAATGTCACCTGGAAGAATGCCCTTTGAAGTTCATTACTAAAGACCTACAGGAAAAAGAGATGTAAGGAGGCCAAGAAAGAGATGGGAACCGGAACAGGTTCATTAATAAACCTAATCCCTGAAGTGAAGATGATATTTTCAAAAACAATGAGATGATGAACGTCAATCCAAAACAAAAATATTTCTGTGTTGATATTCAGTTTGCAATAATAATATGATAGTTCCAATATTTAATGCATAATATTATTCTATTTATTTAATAAAATAATTCAATCAAACTGCCCCGTCTTCTAAAACCTCAATAATAACATACAGAAGAGATAGCATAATAAGATATCAGTCACATGGTATAGGGCGTTCATGCTCCAAATTCCAATGTTAACTCAAGCCGATAGTCCTAGTAGATTTTTTACGTGAAGCTATCTGACGCTGGAAGTCTCCGATACAATGCGGTTCTCACCCCAATAAAACTGTAATAATTAATAGACAGTCCAAAGCAATCGGCTTGGGTTAACAAAACATCGACTTGTAATTTGGAACACAAACGACCTATTCTATGGTATATTTCCTTGTGCTATCTTTCCACTATGACTAGTAGTTCTGTGAACAGTAGACCTCACGCAGTATTCTCATCTACAGGTACATGATTGAAACTATAGACCTTATGGAAATACAGCAATAGACTTCTCCACACATCTTTGTTATCACTTGTCAGCTGATTTATGATGAATGATTTTATAGTCTGATTTTAACTCTAATATGGGCGTATAAAGAAAGCTCCTTTTTCATTTATACTATATCCTTGAAATGCAAAATTTCCAAAAACCTTGTATATACGTCGACGCGAAATTAAAAAAGGAACATACCTGTCAAATTTCATGAAAATCTATCACCGCGTTTCGCCGTGAATGCGCAACATAAAAACATATAAACACATAAACATTTAAACATTAAGAGAAATGCCAAACCGTCGACTTGAATCTCATACCTCACTCCGCTCGGTTAATAATACTCAATCTTGAAACCAAAACTGGTTCTTTTGTTAAACTATATAATATATAATTTTATGAAATATCGCCTTGAATCGCTTGAAATTTGGAACACAACGCTTCTTGTGCTATCTTTACACTATGATAATACTTAATCTTAAAACCAAAACTGGTTCTTTTGTTAAACTATATAATATATAATTTCATAAAATATTTTCTTATAATAATTTTTCTATTATTTTATAATCCTACTCTTTTAGGATGAAAGAATCAAAATGGCCGGTTTCCAGTGTGAGACTCACAGTGTGACATCATCTGACGGATACATTTTGAAACTTTTTAGAATCGTGACGTCAGCCAGAAATTCCACAGCGTCACCCAAGAGGCGCTTTCCAGTGATGCTACAGCATGGTTTCGTGATGTCTTCCGACATCTATGTCGTGAGAAATGATGCTTTAGGTGATTTGCTATTTGATGTTGATGCCCTTACAGGTATTAGACTTGTGTGTTGGTAATGAGGTAAGAGAAGATAAATGATAAATGCCAATCAGAACGGGAATCGAACCGATCACTGGAAAAGTATAACCATAGAGAAACAATGGCGTAAGTAGATATCCCATGTTATAGGGCGTTTATGTCGCAACCTTTACTGTTATCTCAAGCCGATTATTGTCGTTTTTTACTGTTTTGAACTTTTACTTCACGGAAAAGAGCTACGTGGACTATCGGCTTGAGATAACAGTAAAAGTTGCGACATAAACGCCCTATACCATGTGATATCTATTTATGTTATTGTTTCTCTATGGTATAACTTAGAACGTGATCAGTGAGCCTGTAAATTACATCCTCTACTATAGTCTATACAAAATTAGTTTCGGCTCGGAGGAATATGCAGGAGCGGAGAAATGGGGGAAGATCATCCAATTTAAGTGTTTTTATTCTTTATTTTGTGAATTTATAGTTTGTTTCATGTTTTTAGGAAACTTTTATTATTAATCCATCCACATTTAAAATTGTTTGTTTTATTCTAATTTATATTTTAGATTGTGATTTGGTGTAGAAATTCGAATGGACATAACCTATAATATTTGGACAATTTAAAACTAAATTAGGAAATTGAAGAAGTTCTAGGCAATGGCCTGTTTTTTATTTTCCTATTCTTGTATTTTTTGCTAACCTTATAAATAAATAAATAAATTAAGCCTGGTTTTCACTGGTAGAGTTAGTGGTCGAGTAACTGGCTCACTAACTCTAGCGAGCTAACTCTACTCTACTTACTTGGTCGAGTAACTGTTTTCAATACATTTGAGAATAGTACCTAGGTGAAGTGTGTTGTCTAGTAAACAGAGCTAACCTTAAAATATCAATACTTTTAGATAAATTAACACTTATCAACACTTTAGTAAATTAACACTTTTTAATAAATTAATACTTTTCAATGAATAACAATACTTCTTAAACTTGATAACCTACGGCTTAACTCTACTCTACTAGCTTGAGACTGTTTTCATTAGCATAGTAGTGGTAGAGTAGAGTGAGAAGCGGTGGTGGGGGAAGGCAAGTTGTAGAGTACTATTCCACGATGCTATCCCACTCTACTCTACTAAAATCTAGTACTCCACCATGAACGTTTTTATTGGGAGAGTTCACAAGATAGTTAGTACTTGCCCAGGGAACTCTACCACTAACTTTACTAATGAAAACCAGGCTTTACAGTGATGAATAGAGTCAGAAAGAAGCGCAGTTGCCAGTTTGTCGACTGAACTCAGTCGACTTAGTGCTTCCAGAGAGGAAACTACTTATGCATATCATGAGCAGTTGTTCGAACACTCACCAAAGGTTACAGAACGATGTCCGTCTTAGCACAGCAATACCGCCACCGCTGTATCTTAGCTGCTTCAAGATGGAACTAATTTTGTATGGACTATAATTCACAATTATGGAACGACTAAAATAAAATAGAATTAAACGACTAAATGGAAAGTTAAATATTGAATGTTTTTGGGATTCTCTTGAAGTTTCTTGTCAAATATTGTAGACTAATTTATTTATATTTTTTTCAGGTTTTGGCTTAGCAAGAGACAATTGGGATGTGTGGCTGGGTAATATCAGAGGAACCAGCTACACCAGACAGCATAAATGGCTGTCACCGAATGAGCCAGAATTCTGGAATTACAGGTTTTTACTTGAATTTGCAAATATATCATTTGATATTTTCCGTATGATATAGAATCAGTTCATTGTATAGAGAAAACAGTGGGACTGTGTAGTTTTCTCTCTTTCTCACTTAAAATTCACGATAGTAGTTCAAATCGAATCAAATTTATACACTCGAAATTCTTAAAAAATGTTCACAAAAGTATAAATGACAAGTTACAAGTGAACAAGATACTACTCAAGGATAGAGTATAGCCTATATAGTATATACACTATTCTTGGATTCTACTCATAAAAAGTACAGTATGTTACTGGACTTTGTCCGCAACTAGGAGTCAGATATTTACTCGTAGTATTATTCATTGACCGAGCGAAGTGAGGTCTAAGATTCAAGTAAACGGTTTGGCATTTCTCTTAATCTTCAAATGTTTATATGTTGCGCATTCACGGCGAAACGCAGTAATAGATTTTCATGAAATTTGACAGGTATGTTCCTTTTATTGCGCGTCGACGTATATACAAAGTTTTTGGAAATTTTGCATTTCAAGGACAATATAAAAGGAAGAAGGAGCCTCCTTCATACGCCAATATTACCCTAGAACTCAGACTATAGAATTATTCATCATAAATCAGCTGTCTAGTGAACTATATATGAGGAAAAAGGAGTCTCCTTTGAACGCCAATATTACCGTAAAAATCACACTTTAAATGGTGGACTATAATACTACCCGTTCAAAAACATCGAACCACTTGAAAATGTATCTTTCCATCAACGTTAGTAGACAGTTGACTATAATACTGCCCGTTCAAAAATATCGAACATCTAGATAAATTCAGTTTAAGCTTTGACTGTGCAAGCGGCCCTGAATGTTTGAATGTTTAAAAGTTTAAATGTTTATATGTTGCGCATTTACGGCGAAACGCGGTAATATATTTTCATGAAATTTGACAGGTATGTTCCTTTTTTAATTGCGCGTCGACGTATATACAAAGTTTCTGAAACTTTTGCATTTTAAGGATTATATAAAAGGAAAAAGGAGCCTCCTTCATACGCCAATATTGGAGTAAAAATCAGACTATAGAATTATTCATCATGAATCAGCTGACAAGTGATTATACACAGATGTGTGGAGAAGCTAGTCTATTGCTGTATTTCCATAAGGTATACAGTTTCAATCAGGTACTTGTGGATGAGAATACTGCGTGAGGTCTACTGTTCACAGAACTACTAGTTAGACACAGAAATAAATACAGACTTGTAAGTTCAGTTTACTACTTTATTGAACGTAATAAAGATTTATTTATTTATTTATTCTTATAAAAATCTAGGAGTGCAACAGGCATAACAGCCCAAACGCACTCATGAATACAGGAAATACATCATTAAAAATTATTACAAAGAAAAAACTTCAGTATACTATACCTCAGTAAGTTCAGTATAGGTACTTTATTGAACCTAAGAGTGTTCTTTGTTTTTTTTTTTTGGACAACTCTCTACCATTCTCGCACTCTATAGTGAGGTCCACGTTATAATGATAGTGGAGAAAGATAGGAGAACAACGTGTCCGAAGCTCAGTCTCATCAATGATTCTATAGACGGTATCTGATGCAGGTTTATTGATTTAATTTTAACTGTTGATCCTCGTTAAAAATAATCAATTATATTTTATTAACCTTCCGGTAGTCGCGCCCTAATCAATCACACGAGCAGTCGCGTGTTGTATTTTGTACAACATCTGATTCTCCAAGTGTTATGTACTCTGTTTATTGTCAAAACATATCATTTAATTGTATAATTACTTTTTCCTTCTTCTTGGATTATTTCACGCCTATGAACATTTAGATGATAATACCATTTCATAGCCCAATAAGGTACATCAAGCAAAGCCATACATTCTGTGTTATTGGTTCGTTTACAGTCTTTCCCTATCTTAGGCACAGTGCGACTTATGTACTGTCATGACTAATTAATATCACCTAAAGACTGAACCATTGCTTGGTTGATACTGCAACTCAGTGGATTGATTTATTGAGTACTTTATTTATGTAGATTACAATATATACTGGCTTATACACTTAAATACAATAGCTTATAATACAGCAAAATTATAGATGAATTTACATAATATAGACTAAGAAAATAATTATTGAACTGTATATGATATGAAAAAGCAATTTGTAATATAATAACTATAGATAATTATATTGTTATGCTTATGCATCTACATAAATTGGCGGAGCTTTGGACAGATTGATTGATTGATTGATTGAGTACTTTATTTATGTAGATTACAATATATACCGGCTTATACACTTATATACAATAGCTTACAATACAGCGAAATTATAGATGATTTTACATAATATAGACAAAGAAAATTATTATTGAACTGTATATGATATGAAAAAGCAATTTGTAATATAATAACTATAGACAATAATTATATTGTAATGCATCTACATAAATTGGCGGAGCTTTGGACATATCAATGTCCATTCTTTGGAAAGAATATTAAAAATATCCTCCCCACTAACTCTCTACCAAATGAGTGTGGAGTGATGGGGGGAAAGTTTTGGAATGCATAGGTGACTCATTCACTGACACCACCCCATTCAATAGTTTTGTGCAGCAAAAAAACTAACACTGTTGTACTTTTTACTACAGCGCGACTGCCGGAAGGTTAAGCAAGAAATTATATTTTTCAATAATTCCATAATGAGTTTTTATAATTAATATGACATCTGTTGTTAATCAATCATCAATTCCACATTCTTAAAAGACGATCTGGCAACAAAGCAAAGCAAGGAAAAGATAGCGCTATCCGCTTTGTTGAATGATAGACAAGGATAGCAATACCATTGCTAATTAAACACTGCCATTATAGCATGGACCTCACTGTAGCAGATAACCCGTACTCCGCAAGGCTCCAATTAAAAACTTGACATACTGAAAACTTGACGTACTGATGTCTTGAATAATTTGAAATAGGTTCATAACTAGCCTCGGTAAATTAAGAATCTTTCGGCAAAATTTCAAATTGATCAGTCAGTCCAGTAGTTCAAACGTGATGATGCGTCATTTGTGTATTTTCTATCCTGTACATGCGTATAAGCATAGAGAAACAATAGCGTAAGTAGATATCTCATGGTATAGGGAATTTATGTCGCAACTTTTACTGTTATCCCAAGCCGATTACTGTCGACTATTGTCAATTTTCACTTTTTTTGTTGGGGCGATAGTGTATGAACGGCACAATTTGAGAGACTACCAGCGTCACACAGCTGCATAGGAAAGAACTACATGAACTATCGGCTTGGGATAACAGTAAAAGTTGCGACATAAACGCCCTATACCATGGGATATCTACTTATGCTATCGTTTCTCTATGGTATAAGCTATTATTTCCTGTTTTATATACATAGAAAATTGTAGATGATTGAGTTGAAAGTATAAGACTGGCCATTTTTGATAAAATTTCTAGTTTTGATGACATTGGAAGAAAAGATCTGCCGGCAATGATTGATTTCATACTGAACCACACGAGAAGCCCCCGTCTGAATTACATTGGACATTCCATGGGCACCACTGCATTCTACGTGATGGCTTCAACCGTCCCCAGCTACAATAGAAAGATTAATTCAATGATCAGTCTATCAGCTGTTTCAAAAATGGCTGGATGGCACTTTCTGCTCAATGATAACTCCTATTTCTATCAGTTCATCTACGAACAATTGGTGAGTAACCTACTCTGTGAAGGCAAATTCGTCACTTCTAATTATCAGCATAAATTGAAAATTACACATAGAAAAGAGATTTAAAAAATGTATTTGCAACGAATTAATCGATCTCTGAATTGATTGACTTTATTTTGAGTCGATCAATCTTCTTCTTCTTCTTCTTCTTCTTCTTCTTCTTCTTCTTCTTCTTCTTCTTCTTCTTCTTCTTCTCCTTCTTCTTCTTCTTCTTCTTCTTCTTCTTATTCATTTATAGAATTGACTTCTAATCTTCTGCCAATCGATCATTGAAGTGATAATTGTTTCGAAAAGATTTTCAATCAAATCAAATCAAATAAAATCAAATTTTATTTCACCACAACAAAAATAATACAACAAAAATAATAATCCTCAATACAAAGTTGAATCATTCCCCATGAATATGATTATACATAGCACACTTAGACATATGAACGAAAACTGGAAAGAGAAAATATAGAGAGCAGTTATTCTTTTTCTACTTATCTCTATATTCAATTCATTAATTCACTATCAATTCTCTATTATACTATACACTTTTCAACAACATATTTTCCACTCCAAATTCTCATCAATGTCGTAGTGATAAGCACATTCTTCAGCAGCAAGAAAATTTTAAAAAAATAATGATAGTTCACTGAAATTATGTGTTTTATTTGAAAAAATATTGAATAAGAAAAACTATACTTCGAGTAAATCTTCTTCAGACTTGGAGGAATTTGCGGCGCAGGGAAATGGAGGGAGATCAGCCAATTGCAGTGATGGATTGAGTCATAGGTGGAAGTGTAGTTGTCAATTTGTCGAATAGGGAGTCAGTCGAGTCTGTGATTGCAGAGAGGAAACTTCCTAAGTTTAGTGAGCGCTTGAATACTCACTGGAAATTAGAGAACGCTGGCCAGTAGAGAACGGCGACATAGCCGCCATTGTATCCCTTGCCCCGCTGTGTGCCTTCTCTGCTGCGCATGTCCATCCCAAGTCAGAAGTTGATTTAAACAAAGTATCTATATATATAAAAGTGAAATGGCACTCACTCACTGACTGACTGACTGACTGACTCACTCACTCACTCGCAGAACTAAAAATCTACCGGACCAAAAACGTTCAAATTTGGTAGGTAGCCTATGTTCAGTTGGCCCTTTAGAGGCGCA
Source organism: Nilaparvata lugens (assembly GCF_014356525.2). Lineage (NCBI taxonomy): Eukaryota > Metazoa > Arthropoda > Insecta > Hemiptera > Delphacidae > Nilaparvata > Nilaparvata lugens. The sequence goes on from NC_052514.1 coordinate 38,951,096, forward strand.
CTAAGAAATCTTTTGGCAATATTTTAACTCTAAGGGTTGTTTTTAAGGGTTTAAAGTTTGTCTTTCAGCATGTATATTCTTCTTCTCCCAATCTCTTAATTATAATTGAAATTTCCATATCATATGTTACTATAGAACTATAATCTAGATATCTACCTCTTCGAAACAGTTGTTAACTGGCAACTAAATTAATAATTTTGTCAGGTTGGCATTAAGTTGAGTTGACTTTGTTAGGTTGGCATCAAGTTGAAGATTTAAATGCATTTTTCGCGGAGAAATTGATTAGGCACTGCTACTTCAATCCTGGGAATATTATATTACTAGCCGTCAGGCTCGCTTCGCTCGCCATATCCGTTTAGCCAGACGTTTAGTCTGGACCCCCGACTTGATTGTCCTAACATATAATAAAAACGCTCAAATGAAAAATGCAGGCGAGCGAAGCTAGCCTGCTGATCTCATTCTTGGATGATCCAGTCGGAGGTCCAGGGGGCGGAGCCCCCTGGCTAGACGGATATGGCGAGCGAAGCGAGCCTGACGGCTAGTAGTAGTATATATTATAGCACATTCCTAAAATAACTAATTCAAACACAATACAAATAAATTAATCATGTCATTAAAAATGGAAAAGTAATGTGTAAAGTTTGAATTTTTATGCATATCCTATGAATGAAAATCATGCAAATCTATGAAAATTGATAAGTTTGAATGGGAATTTTTTACAGTAGTTTTTCAAAATTATATTTCTAATATGTGAATATTTCCTATTTTAGTTATAATAATGTGGAATATTCTCCTACGTTTGGTTTTGATGCATCTAAATTTGAAAATCTACTTTGTGAAAATACTTGAGGAATGAAAATTTAGCGAATTGGAGAACTACAAGACTTAACCTATTTCTGACTATGTGTTATCTAAATTTGAGAGAGAAATACTACAAGGTTACCTTTTTTCTTCTCCCTATCATTTTGATAATGTATATATTGTATAAATGAATTTCAAATTCTAAATGATATCTCTTCCTATATCATGGAAATCATGTATCACGATAAAAAACTATTCCTTTCCATAGAAATTATGTATTATAATATTAAATCACCATTAAAAACAATTATTGAAATTGAGAATTTGTATTTCAAACAGATGAAAAATTTGCGGAGAAAAAAGGTGGAGATTTTTCCCAGAGTCGGGATGGAAGGATTGTCTGAACATCAGTGTAAACACGAGGACTTTCACTTGTATATGAGAGTGGCTTTTGAGTTTGTTAAAATGGTAAGTAGTGTATTTATTTATTCATTTTCTTTACATACAAATGCTCACAGAAATCCATAAAGAGCCATATATTTACACAAGTAAATGAAACGACAATTCAACTTATATACATTACGAAATATAGTAAATAAAAAAAAGAAAGCAGAAAGCATTTACACAGTTGAAATAATAAAATCAATTGAATTCTTATAGAGAAAAATGTGAAAAGAAAGCAAAAAGCATTTACTCAGAACAACCAAATTAATTCAATTATTTAAAAGAAAAATGTGGAAAGAGAGAAGGTAAAACAATCCTTTAACGTGTAGCACGTTTCTCTAAAATTTTCTGAATCATAATTTTCATATAAGTTGATTGAGGAAAACTCTTGAATATGTTCCCATGGTATTTGTCTGAATATAATTCAAGCTTCGTTAATATTAGCAACATCAGTTCCACAATCGAATTAATATCATAAATGTAATATTTATAATATTATTGATCAACATAATAAGTTACTGAATCATCTCAATATAGAGAGCTTGATGTTGCTAGATGAAATAATGCCATAAATTTCCAGAAGCATTTGTAGATTATTGAAGACAAAAATGGAAAGAAGAATAAAAACCTCAGTACACCCTTTTTGAATTATTTAATCACCCTTATTCAATTATTCGAATTATTCATTTTCCTTTCTATTTTTATTACAAGTAGCCCTATACAGAAAATATATTATTGAAGACACTTGATTTTTTTTTTGCTACACCAATAAAAAAAAATCAAGAGAACTCAAGTTTGGTGTAGCAACCATACAGTAACAATCAGTTCCTTGGGTGTTTTACCTATCTATTTATCTACGACTGCGTTCAATTTATTGTTCTATCGATATAATATTCAACAAAATTCATATTTTCCTATAAAGATGAACCGTCTTTGCTGTTCTGGCCTCTTTAAAGATCAATAGAAATGTGGATGAACTCATTTAATCATTGAAATGAATCAATTAGAAAATCTTACCATCCTACAATCATACAAAATCATCGAAAATCATACAATCTTGAGCATGCATGAAAAGATGATATCTTGGTCTCCTGTAGCTTGGTTGCTTGATCAAGATCAGAGAGCTCAAATGAAACACTGGAATGTTTCCATTGAATTAACCATTCCGGTGTTCCATCATTGATCACTACATCTCACCAAAAACAGTATCTGAAATCGAAGGGTTTTTTTGTATGAAACTTTGATGTAAACAATTACCATGAATGTAAGATTACCTTTTATATTCTCTAGTCTCAAATTTCTACTAACTTCAATAGAAAAAATGTAATTTATTGGGAATTCAATAAATTGAAATCGATTATTATTCCATTTTATAAATAAGTGATAAAACTTCCTTTATTATTACTAGTAACGAACCAGTCACTAGTAACGAACTAGTCACTAGTAACGAGCTAGTCACTAGTAACGAGCTAGTCACTAGTAACGTTCCAGCTTCATATTTGAACTTTATTTTTGTAGAGAAAAACAAATAAATTCCTCTATATCATATTATATTAAGCGAGCAATTCCTGTATTTATATATCCGGTTATTCTTATATCTGGCTATTCTTGTATCTGGTTATTTATGTTTAACTAATCTCGAAAACGGCTCTAACGATTTTCACGAAATTTGGAACATAGTAGGTTTATGATATAAAGATTTGATTGCACTAGGTCTCATCCTTGAGAAAACTCGCTGAACGATATTTGCAGGATAATTCATCCTTGGCTGAAACAGCTGTGGATAGTAAAGAAGTGAGTATTTGAAAAATCAAAATATCGCATCCCCGAAATTAATAAGATGACGTATAGCCAGCTGTGAAATATAAACACGATCATTTTAGAGAATTGTGTTCTGTCTATCAATAAATAAAAATAACGAGCAAAGCTCGGTGCCCCGATATTTAAAATGAAGTAGGCTAATCTCATAGTCATTTCTGAATTAGGCTACTTACGTTAGTGGAATTTGTTGAGAGGAATTTGTTTGAGTGGAGATAATAGAATAATAGGGAATTCAATGAATGAGAATCGATTTCTATTCAATTTTGAAAATAAATGATAAAATAAGTCTGAATCAACTTCAATAACATTTTTTGGCATTATTTGTTCTTCAATTTATCCAGGTGATGATACAGTGGGCTCATGGTGAGAAAGTATTTCCTGATAGTTCATCTACGAAAAACTTCCTACATTTTTTGCAAGTCATGGGCTCAGGTAATAAATAATTCATACACAATAGTTATTTGTGCAACTAGTGCGCAAAGTGACAGTTTGCTGCACCAAAAGAAACGTTTACGCCCGAGCCGTGGGCGAGGGCGGAATGGTTTCTTGAGTGCAGCAGAGGAACTTTGCGCACGTATTTCACATTAAGTTTTTCCTACAGTTACCATTGAATATGAAAAGTGGGTAATTATGGGTAAAATTGCCTGAAATGCATCAAATGTTTTTCTGTGTAATTCTATTATTGATAAAAACCTTAATTTATTGTCAAATTGAATAAAAATGTTGTCCTTGGTTATAATATATAATACTAATAATTAGCGCGTTGTGCTTGGTTGCAGCTCTGCTCACTATAGCAGCCACAGCAGTCACTGTTACCAACTTCATTTTGATTTTGCTGCACTGTTGCTCCATATAACCTACTAAGTATTTTGCGTTGCCATGTTGCAAATCTGGAGTGCAGAAAAATTTTTCCCGCACTAGAGCGGAAAAGTGATTCTTTGCGTTCTGTAATCAGTGCAGCAATGGCCACTTTTCAACGTAACTGTAGGAAAAAGCATTTATTTCAACTTGAATATGCAGGAGAAATCTGTGATACTTCCACTGGAATGATTTTTTCCTCTAAAATAGTGGGACAGAATCCTGCAAATGCATAAGCAAAATATCACAAACATTTCTTGAAGGCATTGTTTGGAAAAATCAGCTTTCTTCAAAATTTACAGATTATTGATTCAAATCAACGAATGAGTTCATAAGTTCCAAAAAAATATTAATTGATAGGCCTACGCCATTTTATTGTCTTTTTTCACTAGGACTACTTCTAATATAAATAAGAAAAATATAAATCTCAGTACCCTTTTAAATTATATTGTCACAACATGTTTCGGAAAACATGCATGAAAATGGCATTAATGCCCGAGACAAGCTGTGACGAAATAATTTAAAAGGGTACTGAGATTTATATTTTTATTTATATTAATTGGGACGTCTATCCACAAATAAGTTTTTACTATCGGTATGAATTAGACTACTTGCACACACACCGATTTTAAATTTTGAGATTTTAATATTTTGCACACACACAGCACCGGTAATAAACCGGCCGTCCAAAATTATTTCATTTAAAAGTCCCGCAAGGGAATCCCCACCAACAAAAGCCATACGAATTTACTTTTATCATTTCAAAGGCTTTCCTACTCATTATTAAGAATAGGTTACTTAACAAGGACCTCTTAAAATATTCAAAAATTCAAAATGGAATGAAAATATTTTTCTTGTAGGATTTCTATTGATTTGATGACAGATATAGCTCTTGGATTTCGATATGATTATTGAAATTTGAAACTTTTTTGTTTTTGTCCCAATCATATATATTGACTGGGCCTTGATTAGTACTGTGTTTGTCTAGTGTTGAATATTTGAATTTTTCTGGTTTTACTTTAGATGTAGGCCTATTCATGTTTGTGTTCATGTATGTATACCGTACATACTTTCAATTACATTAACTTATATCCTTTTGACTTGTATAATGTTCAGTATTAGCTTTAATGGATAAAATTAAGCAACATTGGCAATGGACAAAGTCAAAACTAATACTGAACATTATACAAGTCAGAAGGATATAAAATTGATGACAATAAAAATGTATTTATTTATCTTTAAACTATTGCAACTTTCATCAAAGGTAGCTAGATATCTCCAATGCCTATAATAATGATAAATTAATGACTTGATAGTCAATATCATAATAATAAGAAGCGAACGAATCATAAACAATTTAGACAAAAATGTACAGTTTACTTCTACAGACTAATTAAATTCGTTTTGTACCCATGAGAAAATCACTAATTAATTTGTACTTGTGAGAAAAATACAGTAAGTAGTCATGAGGTAGTCATGTTCCTATCTATCAAACAGCATTTTTACAAAATCGTCATTCAGACGACGAAACTACCAATTTTCACTTCTTAAGTGTTTTTAAAATTCAAGTTTATTTTTACAATTTACAAAGTTTGATGGAAGTGTGACAATATATTTTACAGCAAATTTTCAAAGGTACGATTATGGACGTGAAAAGAATTTGAAAGTTTGGGGCTCGGAGTCACCGCCTCTGTATAATTTGAGCAAGATTCGAGCTCCTATGATATTCTATATTGCCAGTGGTGATCTGATACTGGAACAGGTGAGAAATAATATTAATTTTCCTCTTAAAATTCCTATTTTATGGTTAATAGTACCTATTGAACTATTAACAGTGGGAACATAAACCTATTTTTATGGACATCTAACATTATCAAAATTTGGGAATGGAATAGTCTTGGGCAAAGACCTTAAAGAGATATAGACCCACAATGCCTATGCCTTCCAATTGATAGCTCTTACTTGAAATTGAAGGCCGCCATTGGGGTATTTTAGCACGAGATATTATACATAATATATTTAAAATTATTAATATTTAATATTAATAATATTGAATTAAATAATATTTAAATATTAGTAATATTTAAGTTTTTAATATTAAAGATTACAAAGGCATTGGTTTGATGGTATGTAATAATCTTATAGGTTGCCCCCTCAATGGCCGATTTCAATTCCAAATACGACACTAGCGCTGCATGTGAGTCTATGCTCTTCAAGGTCTTTGGTTTTGGGCCAAGCCTGTTGTTCCTACCCATTCATATTATTTTATATGATTTGTAATATTGTATCCACAAATAAATAAATAATGTACTAATAATACAAAGTATTGTATGTATTCTAGGTACCTTGGTAGTACCTAATTATGATTTTATTTGATAGATTTCCTTCTAGTTGTAAATAAAATCGGTGAAAAGTTGGAATGGTGGAATCATTGAGGATTCATCGAAATGAGTTGAAATTGGAATGAAAATATTTTTCTTGTAGGATTTCTATTGATTTGATGACAGATATAGTTCTTGGATTTCGATTTTTATTTATTTATTTATCACATTGTGTAAAAATACTTAACATGAGGAAAGAAACAACAGGCTCATGCCCAAAACTGTCCCATTTCCAATTTATACTATACTGTCCAAATCAAAATGTTGGTTATGTCACTTTCACTTTCAAAATACAATTTACGCTCTTCAATACTCAGATAAACGAGCAAATTTTGAATCAAATAGATACTATTAGAGTCTAGAATCAATAAATCTAGAACAGTAACCTTAATAGTTATTTAAAAAGTCTAAATTTTGAATGAAACTGGAAATTTTTGAGCTAAAAACTTCACACTTTGCAAAAAACCACAGCTGTTTTTATGATATTTTATTGATATTTGATATGACTATTGATATTTGATTCTTTGATTATTTAAAACTTTTCTTTCTGGCTGTACTGTATGGGCTGGAAAATGACAGAAAGTTTGCTTCGGTCAGTATACTTGCATTGAATTAATCTGTTTATTTCCCGGAATTCTTCTATTTCTTGACTCTATCAGTGAGAATCTTAATACTCCTTCTCCTTCTTATGTAATAAATCGGTACATTTGTACTGATATCATTTGAGGATCCGCCGATCACTGCTCCTACACATAATAAATCTACAATTTATTTATTTTTCTTTCCTCATTAAAAAAAAAAATTCAAGATTTAGAAGTATTATTAACATGTTGTTGCTAAGAAATCTTCAATATGTCTTGTTTGATAATATTACTTTTATTTCATTCAAATTTACTTTTTTCATTGATATTTTTCTCTTAACTTTGTTATGGATTTAAAACTATAATTTACAGTTTTGGTATTATGATAATAAATTACCTATGTTATCGATGTGTTTTATTCAGCTATCAAGTTGGTAAAATGTGGCTATTTCTGAACTAGAAAATCATGCAGGCCATTTCAGGCCATAAATTGATAGAACGCAATAGATCTAGAACCAGTAGGTAACCTGGAACTCACCCCTACACACAGACGTATAGTCTTGTAGGGGTATTCTAGTAATAATAATACTATTATAATTTTATTGTATAGTGCATTTTAATGAATAAAGAATTTTGAATTGAATTGAATTGAATTCTCGTTTTAACCATATTGACTGGGCCTTGATTAGTACCTACTGTGTTTGTCTAGTGTTGAATATATTTTTCTGGTTTTACTTTAGATATAGGCCTATTCATGTTTGTGTTCATGTATGTGTACCGTACATACTTTCAATTACATTAACTTATATCCTTCTGACTTGTATACAGTAATGTTCAGTATTAGCTTTAATAAATAAAATTAAGCAACATTGGCAATCGACAAAGTCAAAACCAATACTGAACATTATACAAGTCAGAAGGATATAAGTTAATGACAATTAAAATGTATTTATTTATCTTTAAACTATTGCAACTTCCATCAAAGGTAGCTAGATATCTCCAATGCCTATGAATTAATTACTATGATAATCAATATCATAATAAGAAGCGAACGCCAATAATGATAAATATTAATTACTATGATAATCAATATCTTAATAAGAAGCAAACGAATCATAAACAATTTAGACAAAAATGTACAGTATACTTCTACAGACTAATTAATTTGTTCAGTACTCATGAGAAAAATACTAATTAATTTGTACTTGTGAGAAAAATACTAATTAATTTGTACTTGTGAGAAAAACACAGTAAGTAGTCATGAGGTAGTCATGTTCCTATCTATCAAACAACATTTTTTACAAAATCGTCATTCAGACGACAAACGACGGAACTACCAATGAATGTAGCCTAAGTGAATTTTCACTTCTCAAGTGTTTTTAAAATATTCATGTTCATTTTCACAAAGTTTGATGAAAGTGTGAAAATTAATCTTTGCAGCGAATTTTCAAAGGTACGATTATGGACGTGAAAAAAATTTGAAAGTTTGGGGCTCGGAGTCACCGCCTCTGTATAATTTGAGCAAGATTCGAGCTCCTATGATTTTCTATATCGCCAGCGGTGATCTGATACTGGAACAGGTGAGAAATAATATTAATTTTCCTCTTAAAATTCCTATTTTATGGTTAATAGTACCTATTGAACTATTAACAGAGGGAACATAAACCTATTTTTATGGACATCTAACATTATCAAAATTTGGGAATGGAATAGTTTTGGGCAAAGACCTTAAAGAGATATAGACCCACAATGCCTATGCCTTCCCATTGATAGCTCTTACTTGAAACTGAAGGCCGCCATGATTGGGGTATTTTAGCACGAGATATTATACATAATATATTAAATTATTAATATTCAATATTAATAATATTGAATTTAATAGTATTTAATAATATTTAAATATTAATAATATTGAATTTAATAGTATTTAATAATATTTAATTTTTTAATATTAAAGATTACAAAGGCATTGGTTTGATGGTATGTAATAATCTTATAGGTTGCCCCCTCAATGGCCGATTTCAATTCCAAGTACGACACTAGCGCTGCATGTGAGTCTATGGTCTTCAAGGTCTTTGGTTTTGGGCCAAGCCTGTTGTTCCTACCCATTCATATTATTTTATATGATTTGTAATATTGTATCCACAAATAAATAAATAATGTACTAATAATACAAGTATTGTATGTATTCTAGGTACCTTGGTAGTACCTAATTATGATTTTATTTGATAGATTTCCTTCTAGTTGTAAATAAAATCGGTGAAAAGTTGAAATGGTGGAATCATTGAGGATTCATCGAAATGAGTTGAAATTGGAATGAAACATTAGTTTCCATTGCCTTGAAATTCAATATTTCACATAAAAAAGGTGGGCATCCATTATTGAAGAGTAATGATTTTTTTCCAGTAAATTTCAATGGTGAATAGCTCTCAACCTGTTTCACAAAAATATAGAGACCCAGGCCTGGTTCCATAAATGTCTGTTAAATTTAAACTGTGTTCAAGTGCTAATTGGAGAGGTACTTTGCTTCTCAGACTTTGAGAAACTGGGCCCTAGTAGACTGAATACAGAGATGTATTCCTATTAATACAATATAAAAATATTCCCATTTGGGAATGGAATAGTTTTGGGCCAAGCCTGTTGTTCCTACCCAATCATATTATTCTATATGATTTGTGATATTTTATATCTACGAATAAATGAATAAATAAATAATGTACCGATAATACAAGTATTGTATGTATTCTAGGCACCTTGATAGTACCTAATTATGATTTTATTTGATAAATTTCCTGCTAGTTGAAAATAAAATCTGTGAGAAGTTGAAATGAAGGAATCAGTGAGGATTCATCGAAATGAGTTGAAATTGAAATGAAACATTAGTTTTCATAGTCATGAAATTCAATATTTCACATGGAAAATGATGGGCATCCGTTATTGAAGTAATGATATTTTTTCCAGTAAATTTCAATGGTGAATAGCTCTTAACCTGTTTCACAATAATATAGAGACCCAGGCCTGGTTCCATAAATGTCTGTTAAATTTAAACTGTAATCAAGTGCTAATTGGAGAGGTCCTTTGCTTCTCAGACTTTGAGAAACTGGGCCCTAGTCGACTAAATACAGAGATGTATTTCTATTAATACAATATCAAAGAGAATAATAAAAACAATATGGAAACTTGAAGTGGGCCTACCTATTTTTATTAAAAATATTACAATGAATGGTTTCGATCATAACTTAGGTCATTCTCATGTTGAAATGTGGAAAATAAATGAACGAGTTGATACTGTACTATTCAATATGAACATACCTATTTACTTATTAATATAAGATATACTTATTTTAATTATTTTATACGTATACTATTTTACTTATATACGTATTTTTTGAAGTTACTGAATTTAATAAATTTTAATTTTATTTACTTTCAATTTTATCAAAAATAGAATTATATAAGTCAAATTAAATAATATTTGTGTTTTGTGTTAGTTTGTTTGTTCCCTATATAGACTCGAAAACTACTTGACAACGGCATGAAACTTTGGGAATATGTTGTGTGAATATTGGGGATGGTTTCTCACCAGAAATTTCAATAGGGGGGCTGATAATAATTATATACTACTCCATTCTACAGACCTATGTTTTCGAAATTGTCGGCCGAGCGGCTAAAGTAGAATGGAAAGATCATCATGATTCAAAATTATGTTGTGACTAGCCGACAGGCTCGCTTCGCTCGCCATATCCGTCTGGCCAGGGGGCTCCGCCCCCTGGACCCCCGGCTGGATCGTCCAGGAATGAGATCAGCAGGCTCGCTTCGCTCGCCTGCATTTTTCATTTGAGCATTGAGCATCTTAACTTTTATAATATCAAAGAGATGCAGACTTAATTCTCAAAAAATATAGAATATTTGAGTGATTTATTGTTATCCATTAATATTATTACTAGAGATAGACCTGATCGTAGTTTGTCTTGGAAACCAATTTTGACAATTGATTAATTTTTATCCAAATTTGGGAAAGGAGCAATTTTGAGCCTTGAGCCTGTTGTTCCTTTCTCAATCATTCTCAAGAATGATTCTAAGAATGGTATTGTATGTATAAATGAATAAATTTAAGAAGGTTTTTTTTTTAATTTTCCAGGACTGTGAGAACTTAGCCAGGAGTCTCCCGAATCTAGTGTTTGTGATGAAGATACCTTATCTCACCTTCGGTCACATGGACTTTTTGTGGCCAACTTCCGACTTGAATTTGGAATATCGACGGAAAATGGAGGCATCCATCACTGATGAACTTTCCAAAAGAGATAGGGATTTGGCTCCGACAGATAAAATCGTGAAAAACATTTGTGATCATAATAAGGACTGTATCAAAGTCATGTAACCATTAACCTGACATGTTGGAAATTTACATCCGTATAAAAAGTAGCCTATAGTTCTCATAAAAATATAATATATATTATAAAATATATTATACTATTATGGAATACAGATAGCTGTTTCTCTGAAATCGAAGCTTTCTGATTCCCTTCAATCATTATTCTAGAAATAATGATGTTGCAATAGTTCATTCCACATATCTGCAGCGAATTTCACAAAAAATTCATTTGTGATAGTGCAGTTTTATAGAATGAGATGTTTGGACCAATCAGTGATCTCAACTCGAAAAGCTACACTTTGGTATTTTGTGTTATTCATTCATTTATTTATTTTATTAACAATCACAAATCATAATTAAAATATGATTGGGAGAAGACAACAGGCATAGCCCAAAACTCTCTTCTCCCAAATTTTTACAAATAAAAGTTTCAAAAAAGAATGAGGTTAGATTCCACTTTTCACTTGAAAAGTATTATCAACACAATTATTATGCTTCTGTAAACTATTCTAAACTACAGTAACTATATTACTGGGTGATATAGTTGTTGTAGGCTACCGGTACTCTAAACTACTAAACAGTGAGTTTTAATCAAGTTACAGTATTCTTTATTTATTTAGATTTTCTTTGTAAATGTAAATTGATTCTCCATTTTCAAAGTTATGCAGCTGTAATCCAAACTCGCTAATTTCTGCACAACTGTCTTCTTACATAAAGATATTGTTCTGCTATTCATGACTGAGAATAATAACGGAGATATTTTTGTAAAATCGGTTCAAAATACATCTTTGAAACCGGGTGTAAACGTGTAAAACAAGATGGTGTAAGAACTCATGGGGGAGAATATTATAATATCTTCACCATCCTGCAATGTACATTCCAATTATTTAATGTTTTGTTATTTTTCTCCATGATTTATTGTTTTTTTCTCATAGACTATCTCATTTAGGCTACTCAATGTTTGCTAATACTTTCTCTCCAATTCATATAATATGAAATTGTACTTAGGTACAGTATGTAGTTCTTAAAAAGTAGTTCTCAATTTCCAACGGTTTTTCATTTTTACATTGTGTTTTTCATTTTAGTACTGTACCTACCCACATTCTTTGCCATCGGTATTCAAGGCAGAATTAACCTGTTTTCATTATGCTACTACTTGTGTGTAAGTTATAGCTCACTATAGTTTCCATTTTGAATAATTATTCATCTAATTAAAATTCAAAATGGCTGTTTCAAGATCACATTCTGACTCATTGTGCACAAGAATAATTTTGAATAACAAATCTAATTGGAATTCAAAATGGTTGATTATGAAGGTCACAACATCATGACGCATACCTGAGTTCGAAAACAACTCGATATTATTACGAAAAAAGAACTTTAATGTGGAAATTCTGGCTAACTGTACAACGAGTTTACAAGTTTGTGTTCCTTCAATAATTACAAATTTTCTTAAATAACTCAATATTAATCATTAAAAGTGCTAATTGAGTGGAATATTTCTAATCAATTTATCAATTCAAGCCATCTAAATTCAAAATGTATAGTTTAATTGTTTATTTTGGAAAAAAAAATTTATAAAAATTGTACAAGTGAAATTCTAACCTTTTCTTGGACTCTATCCTATATAAATTTGGAAGAAAAATAGCACAAGGCTACCTTATTATTTTATCTGCCAATGTTATTACATTAGTATTATTTGCATTGTAAATAAAAAAAAAAAAAAAATAATAATAATAAAAAAACGAAGCACGTAAATAGGCCCAATCGTATTTGATATTAATGTGAATATTTCACAATTTCCACAGTATTTTTCAGTTTGGATAAGTATCAGTGGACCAAAGAAGTGGTATCCAAGTATATACAAAACTACAAAGTATGAATCGTTTAATTTTTTAACTAAAAAATACTAGATTCACTGGTCATTTGAATAGACTAGACATTTATCCAATAAACATGATATTTTATTGGTGAACTTAATATTGAATATAAACTTACTGTTATAATAACAATTTGCATAAAAATGTAGACTTTAATCTTCATAGAAGCATAGGTCTTAAAAATTCAATAATTTTGTATTGACTCCTTCATTATACTGTACTTGGTATTTCTACATAGTTACCTCCAAACCACTCTAAAGCTGCGTTTACACCTATATAGATTCTATTCAGATTAAACATAACTTATCATACACATGATGAATATATATGTTTGTCAAGTCCCGTTCAATTGAATAAAATCTATAAGGATTCAGTTATCAACATTTTGTTAATAACTTTCGTGTAAACGCAGCTTTAAGCAACCCCGAAGTAAAACAATGACGCATATATTTTCCATTTCATTTACAGTACTATTATTGGCTAGACTACGGTATACTTTCGAAATCATTGAGCTCAATACTGTCTTCTCACTGGTGAGTTGAATAAAATAGAGACGTCTTACTAAGCAACAGCCAATAAGACTTCGTTATGGGTTTGAGTAGCTGAAGTGTACTCGCACGTGATTGGTCAAGTACTTCTGACATTGGCTGATGTCGAATTCATCAAATTACAATTATTACTTTATATGTAATTCAAATTCTAATTTTAACTGAATTCAAAATTTGAACGGAAAATCATGTGATGGTTATCTATGGTCTGAGTCTGAGATCTCTATATTGATGATCACTAATGAACGTCAGGTCCTTTTAAGGTGAACTCCAAACTACAGTTCAGAATTATTTCAAAATATAATGGCTTATTAGAGCATTTTCTTTTTTTAAAATACTGTAATTCGAAAAGCATAACTTCTAAGCCTTGAACAACACAATTTTACATCATCAAAACAGCATTTCACATTTTGCTTGACGTCAATGAAACCAATAAAGACCCTATTTTTGAATAATTAGACGCCATCTTTCCATATAAGTCGCCATTTTTGTGGATGAAAATAGAGTCACTACAAGCTCGCGAATGAAAAACAAGATAATTAGTTGACGCTTATGAACAACAGGATCTGAATTTAACTTTAGTTTAGCAACGTTAACGGGCGGTTAAGGACGTTTATGGGAGTTTCGTTATGATTGTTTCATGTTATTCGATTCTATGATGTTGATTAAATTTTGCGGAGTATCACCCCTGTTGCTCCTCGTCCTGGCTATTTCTGGGTAAGTGGACAAAAACTATAATGCTATATTAAATAATATAAGGTTTTGTAAATTTCATAACGTTTTATAATTCAACTATACGGTTTTTCATAAAGCTGTATCTGGAGTCGTTGCAGTAATCTATCAATTCCCATTCAATTTTTAGATGTAGGCCTATATTGGAAGGGAAGTAGGTCTAATTTTGTCTCAAATTTTATGAAAACCCTAAGTTTTTACAGTTTTCAGTCATTTATCAAGTGTAATATCAATTTCTTATTTCGTGCTTCATGATTTCAAATCCAAAAATTCAATTTCTCCCTACTGGGCACAATATTTGATCAAAATTTTTGAAAGTGAAAATATGATAACTTATTTTTCGGTAAGTTTACTATTTTTATAACATTTTAAAGTAAAGCAGGCCTGTTGCTCTCGCCCAGTCATATATTTATTATTTTTTATATTTATTATGGCCATTTTTTGTGTATTGGAATACGGGCTTAAGTACACTCAACAATAAGTTTTCCATTTTCCGAAAAAATTTGACTTATGGTGCATTATTTTGGACCGCCTTGATGAAACGAGAAGAATGAAGTGTAGTACGATGAAATCTGAGCATTGTGTCAGAAGTTAGAAGTGTTTGAAATTTTGATCCTGAGGTGTCCTTAATAAGTACACCTCTTCACTAGGAAATACTGAAATGAAGTGCATCTAACGGGTGATTCTTATAGAACATAATCTCATGAACTTATGTCAGTGTTTGAAATTTTGATCCTGAGGTGTCCTTAATAAGTACACCTCTTCACTAGGAAATACTGAAATGAAGTGCATCTAACGGGTGATTCTTATAGAACATAATCTCATGAACTTATGTCATTGTGCGGAATATCAATGTGAGGACAATGTAGTTGGTGATGATGGTTGAAGCTGAAAATTAGGTGTTTTTTTCACAATACAAGGAGCATTGTTGTCAGGTGTACCTGGAAATCTATATGAGATAAGGCGCTCTACCTGATCTCACTTTGTAGAGCACTAAAATACGCTCAGAGGAGTTTTGAATTAGACATCTGAATTGCATCAATCTGAAGATATTGTTGATCAAAAACTAAAAATAATCAAAATTGATTTTTTCTTCAAATTTTACTCATTTTTGGAAAATCATAACTCAGTACTCATTGGAGATAGAGAGAGTTCCGAATGATCTCATTTTATAGTCTTTAAAAAAGGTAGAGGCAAATTTTTCGGTCAGATTACGATATTTGACAGAAATAGCTGAAAACTGGAAAATGAGCCGAAAATACGAGGTATTTGTGCCACCCTGTATCTAGCACAAGGAAATTTTGCATGAAGAAATATTGGTTCTGGACTTCTCTTATGTACCCAAATAATATATTAGAAAATCAGAATTACAATATAAATTGCATGCACCAATGTATATATTGACTGGACTATAATTATAGTAGTATAAATTCTGCTTCTCTTGTATTTAGTTTCAGTTTATCAGAGATTGACAATGGTTTAACAACCGAAACCGGTCTTACTAACTATCAATAAATCTGTGGTATTTGACAATTTCTTAGTATTTTTATCCAATATTTATTATGATTTGTAACTGTATTAACGGATTAATGAATGAATGTGAATTTCAAATGGCTTCCAACCTGGGGTACGCGACAAGATTGAGCCCGGTTGCACAAAAGCTTGTTAAATTTGAATCATGATTGAATGTCATGAGAACCAATGAGAGAATACTTTTTCGAGAAGATCAAAGGTTTCACCGATTATGGTTCTAGCATAGAGAAACAATAGCGTAAGTAGATATCCCATGGTATAGGGTGTTTATGTCGCAACTTTTACTGTTATCTCAGGCCGTTTACTGTTGATTATTGTCAAATTTTACTGTTTTGTTGGGGTGAGAGTGTAAGAACGGCACAATATGAGAGACTACCAGTGTCACACAGCTTCACGAGAAAGAATCACATGAACTATCGGCTTGAGATAACAGTAAAAGTTGCGACATAAACGTCCTACACCATGGGATATTTACTTAAATGCTATTGTTTCTCTATTGTTCTAGTGAGTTGTGACATTTAATCACGATTAAAATTCAACAGGCGTTTCTGCAACTGAGCCTTAGGGAAGTAGTGACGTGGAAGTGAATAACGAAAACCATTTTCATTTCTTCTGAGTTTCCATTATCAGCACAAAATATCACATTGAATAATATATATTGTAGGCCTTTAGAAAAATTGAAAAATTGTATCCTCTGGATGTATCTTTCATAGCATACTATTTATTTATTTATATATTGATTGATACAATATCATTCTCAACAATAAATGATTGGAAAAGGAACAACAGGCTCAAAGCCCAAAACTTTCTCTTTCCCAAATTCAGATAGTTTTAAAACTACATTCGAGAATGTGAGTAACACACGACGTTTAAGATATGCGGTTCTACATCCTTTATCCTAAGTTTTCTTTGCGTTCCTCAGATTTATCAAAAACTAATTGAGAGACAATGTTCAACTCTGGAACACAGGTTAGCTAGAGTGTAGGCCTATGATATAGTATTGAAGGCTACAAAATGACGGTGAAGATACGCCAAAAATCGGCGTTTTCCAGAGTTTGAATATCAAATAGCCTACCATAACAGCTTTATTTACGTTTCTCAGCTTTATCTAGAGTAACTGAACATGAAATGTAAAGTTTGTACAGATTCACAACTAGGTCTTGAGAGTTTAGTGGTAAAAGGGCTTCAAAATTATGCCAAAGATACGCCTAACAGCGATAGCAGATATCAAGGCGACCACTGAGTCAAACCGCGACTAATCCGCATTCAAATGTGGAGGTTGAAACGGGTATATTACTTTCTTTGCCCTATTACCATAGTTAAGGAAAGTATTGCTTTCCGTAAAAAAAAACGGTACCCCAATTTCTAAATTTCTATACGTTTCAAGGTCCCCTGATTCCAAAAAAGTGGTTTTTGGTTATTGGTTTTTGTATGTGTGTGAATGTGTGTATATGAGTGTATGTGCGTCTGGGTACACGATATCTCATCTCCCAATTAACAGAATGACTTGAAATTCGGAGCTCAAGGTCCTTACAATTTATAAGAATCCGACACGAACAATTTCGATCAAATGCAATTCAAGATGGCGGCTAATATGGCGAAAATGTTATCAAAAACAGGGTTTTTCGCAATTTTCTCAAAAACGGCTTCAACGATTCCGATCAAATTTATAACTAGAATAGTCATTGATGAGCTCTATCAACTGCCATGAGTACCATATCTGTAAAAATTCCAGGAGCTCCGCCTCATCCATGCTAATTTGAATTTTAGATTCCAAATTATCAGGCTTCAGATACAATTTGAACGAAATAATTCAACTGGAAAAGATTGAGCACAAAAATCTCTACAATTAATGTTCAGTAACATTTTCACCAAAAAATTGAAAATAAGCTCGAAATTCGTGAAAATGTGATTATCCAATGCAAACTGTTGGAAACTGTTGATTCTATTAAGTCATTCACTATGAAGAGATAGCAGACCTCGTGTGTCTCCAGCGTTATTGTCCTGTCACCAGCTGACTCAGATCACTGAATAGTAGACTTGAGATGTGCGTGAACACTAGCGTCAGGTGATCAATTTTCATAACGGCAAGGAAAGTTGTGTAAGTGCGCCACAATTTTTTTATTGTAATGGGGTAAAAAATACAATTATTTTTATGAAGACAATAAACAGTTATCTCAATCTAACAAGGTTTCTGAACATTGTATGGTTAAATCGTTCAAATCAACACTGGTTCTCAAACAAAATAGTTGAATATTTCAATTTTTTATCTTGATATGGTGGAAAAAGTCAACATATATCTTCTTCTTGTGGTTCCTATCCGTTTCGGATGTTGGCAACCAGCATGGCAAGCCTAATTTTGTCCACAGCCATGCGGAAGAATTCAGCTGATGTTTTTCCCGTCCACTTTCTAAGGTTATGCAGCCAAGATATTCTTCTCCTCCCAGGACCTCTTTTTCCATCGATTTTTCCTTGGACGATTGTCTGGAGTAAAAAGTACCTGGAGTCGTTCCTCATGATGTGGCCCAGATATTGCAGTTTCCGGATCTTGATAGTATTCATATAATTTCCCTTTGTTTATTCATTCTTCTCAGTACCTCTCCATTAATAGTGTCATATTCAGTCCATGATATCCTTAGCATTCTTCGATAGAGTCGCATTTCAAAGGCTTCTATTCTCATGAATATGTTTTCATTGAGTGTTCAAGATTCTGCTCCATACAAGAAAACAGAAAAGATGTAACATCTCAGAAGTCTCACATTTGTTTCAAGAGTAAGATCATGGCTTCTGAAGAGTTTACTCATTTTGTTAAAGACGACTGTGGCTT
Source organism: Nilaparvata lugens (assembly GCF_014356525.2). NCBI lineage: Eukaryota > Metazoa > Arthropoda > Insecta > Hemiptera > Delphacidae > Nilaparvata > Nilaparvata lugens. The sequence continues at coordinate 38,969,877 of NC_052514.1, forward strand.
TGGCAATTCGTGATTTGATTTCTTGAGTTGTATCCCAGTTCTCATTTATGCCTGTTCCCAGGTACGTGGTGTGTTTCACTCTCTCTATTGGCTGATCGTTGATGAATAGCTGGATGTTGTCAATCTTGTTTTTGCTGATAACCATAATTTTGGTCTTTTTTATGTTCATGTCCAATCCATATTCCTCACTAACTCTTGCTATTTCGTTGATAAGTCGTTGCAGTGCTAGTGGGCTATCTGCAAACACGATGGTGTCATCCGCATATCTTATATTACTCAACTTCTTCGGTCTTCCCATTTATTGAGAAGCCTTCCTCTTCCTCCTATTCTTCATCAACATATATATCAAATTGAATCAAGTTTTATTCAATGATATCACATGAAAAATTCCATTATACAAATGATATTACAGATCATTGAATACAATACTGTTCGCTGATATATTTTCTCTCTATTCCATGATCGTTCCACTCTAAAATAGTATATTTCGCACCTAGAGCAGAAAAACATTTTTGCCTGTGGTGCGAACGATATTTTTCGCCACACTACAGGTATTGCTGACAAAATAAATAGAGAATACAAAATAAAGAATATTTGTTATCGTACCTATCTCTTGATTTTAGTGGTAGAAGATTTGCAGTCAGGATTTCAGATTCTTTTAAAATTTCACTTGGAATATAACGGGCGTCGTCATCTTCAAGCATTTTTGAAAATTTGGAATGCGCTAATCAACAATAAATAATTGAATAAAACTGGTTGCGAAGCGAATTAGTTTGATTCGAAACTCGAACTGAAATCATGGCCACTTCAGCTGATGAAGAAAGTGGACACTCGCCCAATCTAGCGGATGACTTATTAACTACAGACTTCCATGAGCGGCTGGAAAGAGACAACTTTCTGGCTTAGACCGGAAAAGAAACCCTTTTCTGACGTCAGACGAGAGTCGTCTGCAAACAAGTTCTTTCAGATCTACGTAGGGACTGGAAAACACCTGCTTTCTGTGCAGTGTGGCGGAAAATTTATAATAACAGTGTTTGATTTTTCAAATTATTCTCTCTGATATTTCGAGATAAATGTATTTCCAATATATTCCAGATGGAGCATCCAGGCTGATAGTGATGTGGGAGTGAACGAAGTTGTGCCACCTATAAAATACAATGAAGAAGGATTCATCCATTTCAAGCAGATCAGTGACAGAGGAGAGAGTTTGATAATAGGCACTAAACCCAAATCGTCATATGGAACACCATCTACCTTATTGGAGTATGAACATTCACTGAACACTGTCTAAATGCAGAGCTACATATTTATAATAATAATAATTCAAGATTATTAATAATATAAACACATTCTCATGAACCTCACAAACTGTTATAACTTCAGCTATACAGAGTGCCGGTTTCACAAAAGACGGTTGAATTTTAATCGTGATTAATTCCACGAGAATCAATCAGAGAAGCCGACTTATCAAAAAGGCCTTTTCTGATTGGTTCTCGTGAAATTAATCACGGTTAAAATTCAACCGGCTTTTGTGCAACCGAGCCAGAGAGTCACACGAATGGTGTAACAGCCGAAGACCATAGACATAGAGAAACAATAGCGTAAGTAGATATCCCATGGTATAGGGAATTTACATCGCAACTTTTACTGTTATCTCAAGCCGATTACAGTCGATTATTGTAAATGTTTACTGTTTTGTTGAGGTGAGAGTGTAAGAACGGCACAATTTGAGAGACTACCAGCGTCACACAGCTGCATGGGAAAGAACTAATAATAAATAATAAATAATAAATGTTTAAATAAATAATAAATGTTTATTTCCCAAAAAACTAAAACTACAAAATCAATTACAAAAATATTAGATTATTTACAATATAGAAATATTACAATATTACATACAATAGTTAGTTACAAAAGGTTCTTATAATGTGTTCTCTACTTGTTTAGTTTTTCTGTGTGGAAATTGACTTACTCCACTATGGCGTACCATGTTCTAGAGTAGGTTAAAACTACGTGAACTATCGGCTTGGGATAACAGTGAAAGTTGCGACATAAACGCCCTATACCATGGGATATCTACTTATGCTATCGTTTCTCTATGCCATAGATTCTACATTAAATTTGCAAAAAAATATCGCCATTAGTTTCCGAGATCTATCTCTTTTAGATATTATTTCTGAAATGAGCCTACCACTTACCGTCATTTAAACGTCAATAACTATATAGTGAGCTCCACATTATAATGGCAGTGTTTGATAAGCAATTGTACTGCTATCCTTGTCTATCATTCAACAAAGCGGATAGCACTATCTCTTTCTCGCTTTGCTCTTTTGTAAGATCGTTTCTCAACAATGTAGAAATATAACTAGTTAACAAAATATTTAATCTTGATTATGGAAACTCTTTATAAAATCATTGGAAAATAAAATTTCTTGCTTGATAAAATATAATTGATTATTTTAAACAAGAGTGAACAGTTATTATTATTACTAGTAGTTCTGTGAACAGTAGACCTCACGCAGTATTCTCATCCACAAGTACCTGATTGAAACTATAGACCTTATTGAAATACAGCAATAGACTGGGCTTCTCCACACATCTGTATAATCACTTGTCAGCTGATTTATGATGAATAATTCTATAGTCTGATTTTTACTCTAATATTGGCGTATGAAGGAGGCTCCTTCTTCCTTTTATATTATCCTTGAAATGCAAAATTTCCAAAAATCTTGTATATACGTCGACGCCCAATTAAAAAAGTAACATACCTGTCAAATTTCATGGAAATCTATTACCGCGTTTCGCCGTAAATGCGCAACATATAAACATATAAAAATTCAAAACATTTAAACATTAAGAGAAATGCCAAACTGTCGACTTGAATCTTAGACCTCACTTCGCTCGGTCAATTATCGTATGGCTTTGAATGGTGGGGAGACCCAAGGGTAGTTCCACCTCGCCGTATATAGTCCAAAGTTCCCTAATGGGAAACCGGACACTAAGGTTATAGTCAGCACAATACTTCAAATTCATACTTTTGACTTCGGAATGAGGTTCATGTTGATGTTAAAAAGTCCAAACATATACAAAAACGAAACAAAACGCAAAACCACTAAGCCAAATTTAGTAAATATTGAATTTAGACAATAAACTTGGAGCCGAAAATTTATAGCATGTTACAATGAACAGTTATTATTAGGCTACATCAATGAACCGGTATCCATACAAGGCATTGACAAGACAGAGGATCGGCAACGTTGTTCTCCTATCTTTCTCCACTGCTATTATAACGTGGACCTCACTATAGAAAACTTCCATTCACAATCAAATTCTCTAGATGTGGTTTGAAAGAGGCAGACCTTTCCAATGAGATACAAAAAATTGAGGAAAGTACATTAATTTGTCTTGTTTCAAGCCACATTCCAAACAGGTTTTTCTTGATATTTTCAGGGTGACAATATAGTAAAATAAGTGCAATATTTCTAAAGTTTTCAATTTATTGTGATACATTCTGTGATTCATTTAGAGTCATCAACCTTCAAAATTCAAAATTTTCAAATCATTATTCCTGGACCGAAAATCAAGTGACGAAGCAGTGTGTGATTATATAACCATAACTTTTGGACAAGATTAACATTTTATCAAAATTGATGGAGAGAAATAGTACAGGCTCAGCCTAGTTTTTCCTCCAATGTCATAGTTGTATTATGATTATAGTGTTTTATACAATAAATTAATGAATGTATGAAGTTGGGCAATTCTAAACGATTAAATGAATAAGTGGAATGAATTTTTCAGAACTGTATTACAATAAATAATAATTATTTAATTACCTAATATTTTCCAATCAATCAATAATTTTAATCAATTCAACACCATAGGTTATAAATTGAAGGAATTAAAATACAAAATATCACAATCAAAAATGTCTTGGCTTCCTAAAGACAACTGGAGTCAGGCTATCAATGATAGCCTACTAGCCTTCCGGTGGGCGCGTAGCAGCACTCCGTGCTGCCAAGTAATTATTCTTGTAATAATCAGGATGGCATTCATTTTACAAAGTTGGGACATTCAGTACCTACAGTTGGCAACATTGGTAATACAATCCACATGCTAGATGTTGTTTACATTGATTGTTTCAGTCGTGAGTTGAAGACAAACACATAGACACGTCCTAGGCAGCACTCTGTGTTCCTAATCTTCAAATACTCATATAATATATGTTATTTTCTAAGAGACTATCCCATTTCTTTCAAGTTTCATTATCAATTATTATAAGTGCCTTGTATGATGTTTTTTGATATTTTGAGAATAGCTGCAATAAAATTATTCTTTTAATGTGGTCAGTATTTGTATTCAATTCAGTGAGTAACAATTTCCAGTATATTATTAAAAAATAGTATAACAAGTTCAAGATGTGGCTACAATCATCCAAATTATTACAAAATTACTTTTCATGATATAAACATCCTTTTTCTTCTAGCCTGAGCTGCAAGAGGCTTAGAAACTAGGATATTTCAGAGGCAGCACTCAGTGCTACTACGCGCCCACTCATGTATATAAGTTTCAAAGATGCGCCCACCGGAAGGATAGCCTATCATCAATAATTGTGCAACTGAACCAAATTAAACCCATGGAAGTTCCATCAAAAATTGAATTTGTATTAAACTAACTCCTGAATGAATCTTTTCAATGTCTGAAAAGTGTTAATTTGTTTTCGCCCCACTTGGATGTAATGAGCTGGTTTTCGTGCGTCATATGGAGGCCGAAAATGATTGTTTTCTGACCAGGCCGGTAAAAGTTTTACAGGGCTGTAAAATAACCTTGAAGTCAGCTGATTCTGATTTGATGTGAACGTGTTTACAAAATGGTTTATGAAACGGAATCAGTTTATGCTTCTAGAATTGAATAAGTATTCTGCAATAAGATACTATCATTTTATTTGGATGAATAAAATACAGATAAGATATTATAATATATTATAAACTATTCAAATTCGATTTTCAGAGTAGGATAGAACTTCTAACCTAAACTTCCGAAGTCAACGACAACAAGCATTGTTGACTTTGACATTCAGATCTGCCAAATTTCAAGTGTGCTAAAACAGCTGATCAAAAAACTTTTCATTATTTGTGTTTATTATTCAAGAATCAAAACATTTATAATAATATCATCTTATTGTCATTTGGAAGAATACAAAGTATAAACTCAACCTCTTACATGATTGAACATAATCTTCTAGGTTATTTAGACAAATCAGAATAAATAATTAACATACTTGGACAATTTCCTGATATTCAGATTACCTCAGATTTGCTAGAGCTATGACCTTCCTGTTTTGCTTTCGGAAGTGCCTAATAAACAATTATTCTCATATTTATATTGTTAATTTTTCTGTGTGGCGAAAAATAACGTTCTCACCATGGGCAAAAATGTTTTTCCGGCTTTCAATCTTTTCTAGTCCTCGGCCTACAGCCTCGGACTTGAAAACCGATTTCGAGCCGGAAAAGTCTCATTTTCGGCGCTAGGTGCGAAATATACTATTATTGCTTTCTGAATCAAATTCTGTATTGAGTTTGTATCCTTATTCTGCTTCTCAGATGCTCTAAACATGACTGTGACATACCAGACTATTACAAGGAGCCGTACCATCTCAATGTGGTCAAGGATATCCTAGGTGTCAATGAAGAGGCTAAGAAAGCAAATCTCTCAGATTATTTTTTCGTCATCAATAAAGAATCATGGTCCTGTCATCCGCATGGAGACACGGTAAATAAACATAGTCACAACTTTGACTTTTATTGTAGGGTAGTATTGGTACTATGGATTTCCTGGATTGAAAGTGTGGATTATTAATTCATTTATTGAATGAAGCAAACAATCCCCAAATTTGGATGAACTCATATAGGGCGAACTTTTTGATTCAATCAGTGAATTTATCCTACACTAGCTGTCAGGCTCGCTTCGCTCGCCATATCCGTCTAGCCAGGGGGCTCCGCCCCCTGGACCCCCGACTGGATCGTCCAAAAATGAGATCAGCGGGCTCGCTTCGCTCGCCTGCATGTAGACCTCAGCGGAACCTCTGTACCGAATATGAACGTATTATGACAATTTGATCTCGAATTACACCTGTTACTATATCGGCGTATCTTTGGCAAACTAAATTCATCCATATTTTTATAAAATGATATTTTTATTTATTGGATATAAATTCCAATATTAAAATACTTAATTATGGTACTAAAAGTCAAAAACTGAATGTCAAAGGAGAATTCCATATTTATAAAGCAGCAAAATTGAACAGAGATAAAATAATAAACTTAATCCAATTAGACACCAATAACACCATTTTTGATAGAATCATGCGAATTTAAACCCAAAATTTACAGTCCTAGTTCATAAAAACATATGAATACACTAACATATGATCAAAATAAGAATCTTCCAGTAGTATTAAATTTATTTACTTCATATCACTTGAAAATGGCATAAATGTACGAAACGTAGTGATAAATATTTCAAAAAAAAGGGTACTGAGATTTTTATTTTCTCTATATTTATAAATTCATCCACCTCAGCTAAACCTGTGTACTGATTTTTCTTTCATATATTTCCATCATTGAAAAAGGTGAGGAAACGCAGAAAAGCTGAGAAAACGCTAATTTTGGCTAACTAGATAAATTGGTATTTAGGAGGTCCTGGATAAATGCATTTCAATCTTCAACTTGGTGCCAACCTAACAAAGTCAACTCAACTTAATATCAACCTGACAAAATTATCAATTTAGTTACCAGTTAACAACGAAGAGGTACTCTCTCTAGATTATAGTAGTTCTATATTATATGGTATGAACATTTGAATAAAATTATAATTTTAAGATATTGGAATAAGAAGACTATACATGCTAAAAGAACTTAAAACCCTTAAAAACCACCCTTAGAGTTGAAATATTCCTTAGAGACCAAAAGATTCCTTAGTGCGCTTCTAAAGGGCATACCCAATTTGAACGTTTTTGGTCCGGTAGATTTTTAGTTCTGCGAGTGAGTGAGTCAGTCAGTCAGTGAGTGAGTGCCATTTCGCTTTTATATAATATAGATGAGTTCAACCTTTGATAAATATTGCTCTTCTTCTTCTCTCTCTCTTCATCACCTGTCTTCTTCTTCTTCTTCTTCTTCTTCTTCTCTTCTTCTTCTTCTTCTTCTTCTTCTTCTCCCTCATAAACTTCTTAATCATCCTCGTCTCATCTTTCAACAATCAGAGAGGAATGAGAATAAAAACACTTCATTGACATGGGCTACTTTTTGATTAATAAAACAAAATAAAATCTTATAGCACACTTTATTTTAAATAGTTGAACTATTTAAAAGTTTTTTCCTAAAACAAAGGGTGCAATAAAGGTGTGTACAGATATACGCACCACAAACATGAGCAATTCACTTTTAATCAGCTGATGCCAGAGTTTTTATATCTGTATCTTACAGTTTCTGTAAAAATACAGATAGGCTATAGTCAGCTGATTAAAAGTGAATTGCTCATGTTCGCGGCGCGTATATCTGTACGCACCTTTAGGTTTTATTTTGTTTTATTAAGAATGAGAATGTATGGACCCAGTACCCGGTGCTATCTAGTGGCCAAATCCGAAAACAGTCACTTGGAAGTGGTCGACCAATCAGGACCGAGTAGGGGGAGTATGGAGGCGTGTCCTAGTAGGTGTTACAATGTGAAACTCATTTGCAATTGGCCAGTCATTTCTATGCTTGAAATATCGGTATTTTTACAGAAACTGTAAGATACAGATATAAAAACTTTGGCATCAGCTGATTAAAAGTGAATTGCTCATGTTTGCGGTGCGTATATCTGTACGCACCTTTATAGCACCCTTTATTTTCAAAAAAATTTTAAAATAGTTCAACTATTTAAAATAAAGAGTGCTATAAGATTTTATTTTGTTTTATTAATCAAAAAGTAGCCCTTGTCAATGAAGTGTTTTTATTCTCATTCCTCTCTGATTGTTGAAAGATGAGACGAGGATGATTAAGAAGTTTATGATGGTGAAGAAGAAGAAGAAGAAGAAAGAAGAAGAAGAAGAAGAAGAAGAAGAAGAAGAAGAAGAAGAAGAAGAAGAAGAAGAAGAAGAAGAAGAAGAAGAAGAAGAAGGTTCAATTTAATTCCACCTATTAGACATGCTGTAATAATGTTTGCAACTTGACATGATGTAACGAACATGACTGTAATGTAAGAATTTTTGAACGTGTTAAACATTTTCAAATGTGTAAGGTTTTCTGATTTTCTTGTTAGGATTATTGTGTGTCAATTGATTCTGATAACTTCAATATCAAGTGATTTTTTTATATTAATCGATTTTGATTTGTGTTGAAAATGAATTCACAGACCCAGGGATTCCTGATGATTGTGAATGAGTATGTTGGCATCAAAGAACTGTTCGAAATAAAATACTATGATGGGATCGAAGTGAGTGTAGTTTATACAACTGATGCTTTCAGGACAGCCAGGGTGAGGGAAGTCAAATACATCGATGTCGCAGACCCCTCAAAATCTTTTCGCTATGGTAAGTGAATTAATATCATAAAATTATCATCTTCATAAAATTATAAATAGCGCGAACTCTTCTCGATATGGTGGTGAATAAATTTATTTTTGTCATACTCAATTGCAGCTGATTCCCATGCATTAAATGAAGCCGGTAAACAGCTGTTTGCAGAACAAGAAAACATGTGACTTTCATTACAGCATACTATACTGTAAAGATATCATAATTATGTTCTCTTCACAGTCGAGTATGTTAGGACTCTACTGATAGATAGATAGATAGATATATTTATTGATAATTGTTACTAGGCTGTTGCCTATGGTAACTTTTACAAAAATTGACAATAAAATTAAATCAAACTCAAGAGATAAATAATAATTATTTAACAGTTCTGCACTAGTATTGATCAATTACAAATATCAAAGAAAATAATATAGTATATATTAAGCTATCAACATTATACTAGATCACATTAGCAATACTGGAGGAAAGAAAAGTTGTTATTTGCATCCATGTGAGTCCTACTGAGTCCTAATAACATCCAAGTAATTAATATACCAACTCAAATAATTAAAGAACTCATTTAAGGAGTTTCAATTTATAAGAACTCATCTGAAATGTTATAATTTAGACCTTTATTATTTTATTATTTTCCGTAGCTGAACAAAAAAGTTCCTCATGACTTTCCTGTGGAATGAGCAGTTGAAAAGTACAAAATTTTTGGGGGCCCCAGCTCCCTCAGGGGGGCAAATTTCTGAAAATCCTTTCTTAGTGGATGTTTTGAGGCTACCATAAACAATTATTGTGCAAAATTTCAAGTTTGTAGGCTCAGTAGTTTGGGCTGTGGTGTGATTTCAGTCTGTCGGGGCTTAGCCCTTTATAGATATAGAGATTTGAGCTCGAAGGGTGTGTCTGTTATGAACTCAGTAGCTCGAGCAGCAGCAGGTAATGGTTTCTGTTTCTCAGTAATATTACTCTTTCTCAGATAAGTATGACAAAAAATATTGTACCTAACTTGTACAGTAACGTATTTACCACATTCGTATGATAATACTGCCCTCAACTACGTTTCAAGCAGAAACAATCATACTTATGCGGTAAATTATCATTACCGGACTTGTTATGTAAACTACTACCGGTATTTCAATCTTTATGAATTTAATGAAGAATTATTAACTCTCCTCTCTTTTCTGTGACTTTTTCTCTTACTCACTTTAATTTTTCTCAAAATTTATCTAATTTACCCAGACGACATAACAATGAATAACTGAGAATTATTGTGGACTATATTCTGTAGAATAATATAGCTCTATTACATTATGTAGCATATGAAATATTGATAGAAAGTGCTATAATAGTATCAAATTTCAGTATTGAGCTTCGCTTGAAAGTACAAAAGTATGAAAATTTGGAAGTAAATGAGAATTAGTTTAAACTTTTATCGGAGTTGAGAACTTCAGTACTCCATTTTATATTATCATCAAACCAGTGGATACTTCTATAGTAAAGAGAGAAAAGTACAGAGAGTTTGACCAACAAACTCTATCTGTAAAAAGGTTTGGAGAATATGTATTCAAAGTTTTAAGCTGATTGATGAAACCGATCAAATATAATCGTCGAACATACACATCTATAGTGAGGTCCACGTTATAATGGCAGTGTTTGACTAGCAATGGTATTGCTATACTTGACTATCATTCAACAAAGCGGATAGCACTATCTCTTTCTCGCTTTGCTCTGTTTCCAGATCGTCTTTTTACAATATAGAATTAACAAAATATTTAATTTTAATTATGAAAATTCAATTTTGAAATATAGTTTATTACTTAAGAAAATATTATTGATTATTCTATACGAGAATGAACAGTGCATCAATAAACCTGTATCAGCTACCGTCTATGGAAGGCATTGACAGGACTGAGTATCGGCAACGTTGTTCTCCTATCCTTCTTCACTGCCATTATAACGTGGACCTCACTATAGATTGTTTTTTCAGATATTGAACCTATAAATTCTCATAGATTTTCTCTTTTTTTGTACCTGTTTTATTAATTTTTTTAGAGGGCACTCTCTATTATAAAGATAAAGGAAGAGTTACGGACAGTATTCCAAAGTGAGTAATTTCAAACTAATCTACTACATAAACCAAAACTACAATTTCATAATCATAATTATACACCGTGATTCAAAAAGAATACCACAACTTTGAAAATTGATAACTCTGCAAAGAATAAACGGAGAGTAAAGCACTATCTGTCATCGATTTGAGGAAGCTCTGAAGTTTTTTTTAGTCCCATTGGCACTCATCTGTCCGTGCCTATTTGAATGAAAACTATCCGAGGTAATGGATCGGCTGCTAAGCAGCTCGAGACAGAGCACTTCATAACTGGCCTCCAAGACGCCCTGCGATTTTTTTCTGTGGGGGTACGTTAAAGATAAAGTCTATCGACCTCCTTTACCAACTAACATTGAGGAGCTCAGACAAGAAATAACAGCAGCTATACAAACTGTTACGCCCGATATGCTACTGAGGGTGTGCAACGAGTTCGAGTATCGTATTGACATCACTCGAGTGTCTGGAGGGGGTCACATTGAACATTTGTGAACTTGTTTTCTAGTGGGGAAAACTTATATTAATACTCTCTATTTTGATTCACAACCCAAGTTTCTATCATGTTTCCTTGATTGAATACAGATTTTCAAAGTTTTGGTATTCTTTTTGAATCACGGTGTATTGTTATTGGATAACAGAGTAATTCAAATAATTTATCATTAAAACCAACATGATTTGTACCATGACGGAATCGCTGCATACGGTACTGATATTATGGGAGCCAAATTGAAGTGAGAGCCTCTGGTGGTAAGGCCACCTATTTTCAGTCCTTGTTGATTTTCATTGAGTATTCATCGGGATTATTGATGCAATTGGTGTGTCAATATCTCATTACAATGATATTTTCAATGGACATATGAAAGCATTGCCAGAGATATGGCAACATTTAGGCAATCAGTTCTTATTTAGGTCTTATGTGAAATTACTGAGAAATCTATTTATTCCAACAGTCATTATGGAACACCAATTGAAAATGAAATTATAAAGAAAGTCATTGAAGTTGCGAAAGGAAAGAAGCAGTTATTGGTGAGAGACATTACATTTCAAAATACCAGCTCTTACAGATCGGTCGAGATTCCTGACAGCATATATGGCAAAACATTGAGAATTGGGTCCCACTGGACAAGGGAATTCGGAGATGAAAACTTCATATCAGCGTAAGTACTCAATATTTTTCGGATTATATGAGAAGTTGTTATAGGCCTATTCATTTATTTATTAATCAAGTCATGTACAGTAATTATTTTGGACTCAAGCCCAAAATTGGCACTTTTTTAACCTCGTCAGACCCAGTGTTCAGTATAATGGCTTCCACTCTATTCAGACCTAACCTCTCTCTCTCAAAATACAACTTTTAAAGAACTCCACGCTTAGGTGAGCACTTTTTCATATCAGGATAGTTATGCCATGTCTTGATTTGACGTCATCGTTCAACGAATACTAATCTATGGAGATTGTATATTATTGATTATCGATGTATCGATTTTCATATCGATGTATCGACACTATAATATTTTTTCTTAAAATATGTGAGTTATTTTCTTGCATTTAAATTTAAACAAAAATATCGGTGACCGAGCTTCGCTCTGGAGTACAAAAGCATAAATAATTTATTACGAAAGAAGACATTATAATAACATTCATACAGAAATGCTCTATCCAATCACAGTTAATTAAGATTAATTCCCAGAGGAATACAAAAATTCCCCTCACAAAGACCCAGTTGCACAAAAGCCGGTTAAATTGTAATCCTGATTAACTTCACGTGAACCAAATCAAAGAAGACAATTTCAAAAAGATGGATCTACTGGAATTAGTCAGGATTGAAAATAACCCGGCTTTTTCGCAACCGGCACTAAGTACCTGATTGAACAAAGACCTTAGAGAGATATAGACCCACAATGCCTATGCCTTCCCAATGATAGCTCTTACTTGAAATTGAAGGCCGCCATTGGGGTATTTTAGCACGAGATATTATATATATATTTGTAATACTATAGATCACAAAGGCATTGGTGGCATTGGTATGTAATAATCTTATGGGTTGCCCCCTCAATGGCGGATTTCAATTCCAAGTACGACACTAGCGCTGCATGTGAGTCTATGCATCTTTAAGGTCTTTGTGATTGAATGATTAAAAAAGTGCAACAGCTGAGTCATCATTTTGACACAGTCCCACACACATGAACTCGCTCACTCACTTTCATCATCAACAGACGACGAAATAATAATTATTATCAGTAGTTTTTCCAAGGATGAATAATTATTATTCTTCTTAATGTCCTTCAGCGAGTTTTCCCAGGGTTTGAGACCCAGTGCAATCGAATCTTCATATTATAAACCTACTATGTTCTGAAGTTCGTGAGAATTGTTAGAGCCGTTTTCGAGATACGGTGAAATACTAACATATAAACATCTAAACATCGAAACATCTAAACATCTAAACATCTTAACATCTAAACATTTAACATCCAAACATCTGAACATCCAAACATCTAAACATCTAAACATCCAAACATCTAAACATCTAAACATCTAAACATCTAAACATCTAAACATCCAAACATCTAAACATTCAAACATCTAAACATCTAAACATCTAAACATCTAAACATCTAAACATATAAACAGAAGTGCTCGTTCAAAGTATAGGATAGCTGAGAAATAGGCTTAAAACTGCCAATATAGCCGTATATAACTTATAGCAAATCTCCAGTGTCACTTTTTGAACTTGTAAAGAGCTACATGTAGCTCTGCTATATAGCTCTGCTACATATTGTACGCTAGTATAAGATAAACTTGTACTGTACTTAATGGCGAATAAAAATCTTGAATCTTGAATCTTGAAGCATTGCCAGAGTTATGGCAACATTTAGGCAATCAGTTCTTATTTAGGTCTTATGTGAAATTACTGAGAAATCAATTTATTCCAACAGTCATTATGGAACACCAATTGAAAATAACATTAAAAAGAATGAAGTTGAAGTTGCGAAAGGAAAGAAGGAGTTATTGGTGAGAGACATTACATTTCAAAATACCAGCTCTTACAGATCGGTCGAGATTCCTGACAGCATATATGGCAAAACATTGAGAATTGGGTCCCACTGGACAAGGGAATTCGGAGATGAAAACTTCATATCAGCGTAAGTACTCAATATTTTTCGGATTATATGAGAAGTTGTTATAGGCCTATTCATTTATTTATTAATCAAGTCATGTACAGTAATTATTTTGGACTCAAGCCCAAAATTGGCACTTTCTTGAACTCATCAGACCCAGTGTTCAGTATAATGGCTTCCACTCTATTCAGACCTAACCTCTCTCTCTCAAAATACAACTTTTAAAGAACTCCACGCTTAGGTGAGCACTTTTTCATATCAGGATAGTTATGCTATGTCTTGATTTGACGTCATCGTTCAACGAATACTAATCTATGGAGATTGTATATTATTGATTATCGATGTATCGATTTTCATATCGATGTATCGACACTATAATATTTTTTCACAAAATTTGTGAGTTATTTTCTTGCATTTAAATTTAAACAAAAATATCGGTGACCGAGCTTCGCTCTGGAGTACAAAAGCATAAATAATTTATTACGAAAGAAGACATTATAATAACATCATACAGAAATGCTCTATCCAATCACAGTTAATTAAGATTAATTCCCAGAGGAATACAAAAATTCCCCTCACAAAGACCCAGTTGCACAAAAGCCGGTTAAATTGTAATCCTGATTAACTTCACGTGAACCAAATCAAAGAAGACAATTTCAAAAAGATGGATCTACTGGAATTAGTCAGGATTGAAAATAACCCGGCTTTTTCGCAACCGGCACTAAGTACCTGATTGAACAAAGACCTTAGAGAGATATAGACCCACAATGCCTATGCCTTCCCAATGATAGCTCTTACTTGAAATTGAAGGCCGCCATTGGGGTATTTTAGCACGAGATATTATATATATATTTGTAATACTATAGATCACAAAGGCATTGGTGGCATTGGTATGTAATAATCTTATGGGTTGCCCCCTCAATGGCGGATTTCAATTCCAAGTACGACACTAGCGCTGCATGTGAGTCTATGCATCTTTAAGGTCTTTGTGATTGAATGATTAAAAAAGTGCAACAGCTGAGTCATCATTTTGACACAGTCCCACACACATGAACTCGCTCACTCACTTTCATCATCAACAGACGACGAAATAATAATTATTATCAGTAGTTTTTCCAAGGATGAATAATTATTCTTCTTCTTAATGTCCTTCAGCGAGTTTTCCCAGGGTTTGAGACCCAGTGCAATCGAATCTTCATATTATAAACCTACTATGTTCTGAATTTCGTGAGAATCGTTAGAGCCGTTTTCGAGATACGGTGAAATACAAACATATAAACATCTAAACATCTAAACATCTAAACATCTAAACATCTAAACATCTAAACATTTAACATCCAAACATCTGAACATCCAAACATCTAAACATCTAAACATCCAAACATCTAAACATCTAAACATCTAAACATCTAAACATCTAAACATCTAAACATCTAAACATTCAAACATCTAAACATCTAAACATCTAAACATCTAAACATCTAAACATATAAACAGAAGTGCTCGTTCAAAGTATAGGATAGCTGAGAAATAGGCTTAAAACTGCCAATATAGCCGTATATAACTTATAGCAAATCTCCAGTGTCACTTTTGAACTTGTAAAGAGCTACATGTAGCTCTGCTATATAGCTCTGCTACATATTGTAAACCTAGCTTTATATACTTGTGATGAAAATTTTCAGTGACGAAGATCAGAAGGAGACAGGTGTTGAGGAAGCTGTTGGAGAAAGAGGAAATTATGGAGAGACAAGTGCTAAGAAAGAGGAAAATAATCGAAAGACATGGATCCAAACATCTGACTTCTGAATTTCTCCTGATTAACAGACTTCAGCGTTTTAAACAACAATCTAAAAATAACCCACAATTTGCCAAATTGATGAGGGTTTCAAGTTATATTGTTTAATAGCTCCACTTTAAATTTCAGCCTCTACAATATTGTAGACCAATATTGCATTAATAGATTATTCTATGTTTACAGCTGTTTTCCTTCACAAGGTTTGAAGTTCTTTCCTTTTGAGTTCAGACCAAGAGTATATGATTTATTTTGGATCACTCATTCTGAAACTGTAAGTGCCCTACTCACCGAAAAATTCTTCAGCGAGTTTTTTGTTTCGATTAGAGAAGAGATTTGGGAGTGCATTCCAATGAAGGTAAGAAGTTCAAATCTAGAGGTTGAAGGTACTTGAATGTTCAAGGATCTGTTTCATAAAATATGGATGAGTCCTTGCTATCAATTTCTCGCTTCTTCAGACTTTAAAAATATTCGTCCTTTTTATTGAAATTTGCAGTTAATTATTCTACAGAGAATTCGCTGATCATTCCGAGTCCACAAATATACAAACGTGAAAAACATGGTTTTTTAGCCATTATCCTCCATTTTGAATTGAATATTATTGAATTTCTTAATGTCGGATCCTAATGGTATAACATTTTTAATTGTAAACTAAATTTTTTGAATTTTAAACTTAAGCTTAATTTTAAAATTTCAAGTCAATCGGTTAATTAGGAATGGAGCTATCGTGTTCACAGACACACACACACACACACACCACACACACACACACACACACACACACACACACACACACACACCACACACACACAACACACACACACACACACACACACACACACACACACAGACCAATACCCAAAAATCATGTTTTTGGACTCAGGGGACCTTGAAACGTATAGAAAACATGAAATTAGGGTACCTTTAATTTTTTTCGAAAGCAATACTTTTCTTACCTATGGCAATAGGGCAAGGAAAGTAGAAATATTGCACCAAACTGTAATTCAAAACTTTAAAACATTGAATTATTTCGAAATATTTAGAAACCAGAAAACAAAACTAAACTCACACCAAAAATCACAACTGATTCTGTCAGATGTATCTTTTCGGATGCAACATGTTGCTTTTGAGAAGATCTGTTGCTTATGGAGAGATACATTTTCAAAAATGTTCGATGATTTTGATCAGGTAGTATTGTAGTCCAGTGGCCACCCGTCGATAGACAAAGCAGGAGGACCCGAACTGTACTTGAGCTGCTGAAAATACTGTATCTCGTAACTGAAGATAAAATTGAAAAAAATAAGTAATAGGTACCGTATTCAAAATAACTCTCTTTCTAGATATTACAAGACATTATTTATATATTTTTTTCTTGTAATAAGTGTTGATTTATTAATCTTGATTCGTTGCATTGTTAAATTCTGGCAAAAAAGAATTGGATGATACAGATCTTAGAATACATAGATAGTAATGAACTTGATTAGTAAAAAGTCTGCCGTTCTATGATTGAATTTCATTGATAATTTGTTGTACAGGGCGATAACTTCCTCCGGATTGTGAACGAGGTAGTTGGAAGAAAACAAGTGAAAAACGTCCAGTATTCCGATGGAATCACACATCTTTATAATATTTACATGGACGACGGATCAGAGAACGGAGAGCATAAAGATTCACCAAAAACGATTCGTTTTCGAGAAGTAAAATATTTGGATTCGGTCACAAAAGAAGTCTTGAAATACAGTAAGCATCGATCAATATTGAATATGAAATTGATTTCTCAAACAGGAGCCTAATTGATCATTAAACTACGTGATAATTTTGGAGACTAATGAAACAATATAAAAAAATCTTAAATCTAAACCTTCATTTTTGAAAAACTTTGAAAATAAAGAGTGATTTTTTATTAATTTAATCTTTAAAGAGAAAAGAGTATCCCATATGAATGAAGTGTTTTTTTGGAGACTGATTTCTCCGTACAGCTTTGTAGGTTTCCTAGAGAATAGATTCAGAAAGATTAAAATAGGAACCTATTCTATACAGGGTGTTTCCGAACTCCCTACCAATACTCTAGGCCAAACTTCCTGGGTGAAAAACATGAATATCTAAATATCATATTTAAATTTAAATTGTCCGGAAGGCTTCATCTACTCACACAGCGGCCATTTTGCTTTTTTCACTTATTATTTTTTTCTAAATAATGGTTGAACATACGGAATTGAAATATCTTGCACAATCATTTATAACAACTAAACTAAGCTACAGAAAATTCATTATAATTTTTCAAATGCATAAAACAAAAATGGCGACGATTTAAAATTTTGTTTCTTAAATAACTTGGAAACCGTTGGTTTTACTAAAATTTACAAAAATAACTTTTTTTAGCAAATTTGATTATCTATTGATTAATACCCAATTTTATCAAGATTGGACCAAATTAACTGAAATATTGACTGAGATATGGCTGCTTTAGTGATAGGTGACCACAGAACTTTGTTGCAGTGCAAACCAAGGCATGCTGATAGAGACGCCTTAATGATGCAACACTCTCCATTTGCATTGCATGTTAATAGTAAGCGATTTTATGTCATTTTAAACAATAACATAACGTTACATAATCCTCTAAAGGTGGGTCACCAACCACTAAAGCTGCCATATCTCAGCCAATATTGGTCCAATCTTGGAAAATCGGGTACCAATCGATAGGTAATTACATTTACTAAAAAAAGCTACTCCTGTAATTTTTTTGTAAAATCAACGGTTTCTGAGTTATTTGAGAAACAAAATTTGGTTTATGAATTTGAAAAATTATAATAATTTTTTCGTAGCATTGTCTAGTTGTTATGAATGATTGTGCAAAGTTTTATTTTCGTACGTTCAATCATTATTTAGAGAAAAAATCTGGTGTGGTACACTCACACCACTTTCCTTGCTCATTGAACCGTAAGCCTCATTCTCAAACGAGAATGATTTAGGGGAATAACATTATGACGATTGGCGGCAACATATTTGCAACTACTTTCAGACTACTGTATATGTATATATAATAATTTTGTTTTCAGAGTACTTTTTCCTTTGTGTAAATTATTGTGAAATTCGATGATTTTTTAAAAGTCGTCAAAACAGCTGTTCTACAGATGAAATATCTTGACTATGACTGTGTTCTTTTTATAAACTGCTCTACCTACCTACCTCATGCACGAGAAGGAGGTTACAAAGTCCATTTCTCAAGGATGAGGTGGACCCCCATTAGTTTCCCAGAAAAAAGACTCATGCCAGTTGATAAGCTTAATTATTATGGTTGATAGAATTAAAAGAGTTTTATTGATGGACTTGAAAGAGTTGATAGAGCTCATACAGGGTATGAATTTGAAAAAATTATTAGAGCCGTTTTCGAGAAAATCATGAAAATCATGGTTTTTTGGTAACTGCCATTTTTCTCAAGAATATTATTGAGCTCCTGCAATTTTTTCAGAAATGAGACTCATGTCAGTTGATAGGGCTTATAAATTGCTATCCATGGTATAAATTTGAAAAAAATCGTTATAGCCGTTTTCGAGAGAACCGTGAAAAACATGTTTTTTTAACTTAGTCATTATTCGCCATTTTTCTCAAGAATATTACGGAGCTTCTGAAATTTACCCAGAAATGAGACTCATGCCAGTTGATAGAGCTTATGAATAGCTATCCATTGTATAAATTTCAAGGAAATCGTTAGAGCCGTTTTCGAGAAAAACGTGAAAAACATGGTTTTTTAGTAATTAATTGTCAGCCATCTTGAATTGAATTTTATTGAATTTCTTACTGTCGGATCCTCACGGTATAAGGACCTTAAGTTTATAATTTCAAGTCAATCGGTTAATTAGAAATGGAGTTATCGTGTTCACAGACATACACACACACACACTCACACACACACACACACACACACACACACACACACACACACACACACACACACACACACACACACACACACACACACACACACACACACACACACACACACACACACACTCACACACACATACACACACAGACCAACACCCAAAAATAATGTTTTTGGACTCAGGGGGCCTTGAAACGTATAGAAAACTTGAAATTGGGGTACCTTAATTTTTTTTTGGAAAGCAATACTTCCCTTACCTATGGTAATAGGGCAAGGAAAGTAAAAATAATGAGTGAAAAAAGCAAAATAGTCGCTGTGTGAGTAACTGAAGACTTCCGGACAATTTAAATATGATATTTAGATATGTTTCTTATCCTGGATCAATGCCCTAGAGTTCGTAATCACGCTGTATATTCTATAGATATACACAACATATTCATTAGTTGTCATCAATTTGGACTATGCCTGTTGTCTTCTCCCAATCATATTATCTATTATAATAACATTCATACAGAAATGTTTTATGTAATAACAGTAAATTGAGATTAATTCCCAGAGGAATGCAAAAATTTCCCTCATAAAAGCCCAGTTGCACAAAAGCCGGTTAAATTTTAATCCTGATCAACTTCACGTGAACCAAATCAGAGAAGACCATTTCAAAAAGATGGATCTACTGGAATTAATCAGGATTAAAAATAGCCCGGCTTTTCTGCAACCGGCACTAAGTACCTGATTGAATGATTACAAAAGTTCAACAGCTGAGTCAGTATTAAAAATAGCCCGGCTTTTCTGCAACCGGCACTAAGTACCTGATTGAATGATTACAAAAGTTCAACAGCTGAGTCATAGTCAGACCTAGTGCAATCGTATCTTTATATCATTATGAACCTACTTTGTTCTGAATTTCGTGAGAATCGTTAGAGCCGTTTTCGAGATCCGGTAAAATACAAACATGTAAACATCCAAACATATGAACAGAAGTTGCTTGTTTAATACTATAGAATATGTTTGTTTAAATTTATGTTTTTATGTTCCGCATTTACAGCGAAAGGCAGCAATGGATTTTTTATGAAATTTGACAGATATGTTACTTTTTGAATTTCGCGTCGACGTACACATAAGGTTTTTGGAAATTTTGAATTTCAAGGATAATACAAGGGGAAAAGGAGTCTCCTTCGAACGCCAATATTACCGTAAAAATCAGACTTTAGGATTATAAACACATCATAAATCAGCTGTGGAGTGGATTATAAATTGACGCATGCAATTCAATATCTCAATGTAACTTGGTGAAAAAAAGCTGTTGTGTGAACTATTAATTGCATGCAGTGAGGCATGCAATTGATAACTTGAAGTAGCTAAGAATTTTCTCCCGACTTTTTTCTGCTTTCAACTTTTGATGATAGTAGCATAGCTGTTCACATAAAATTATTAGCATTGTCGAAACAACAACTCAAACAGCCATTAGTCGTTTATACACCGATATCTCGCCGACAGGTCAGAATTTACTCTGATGGACATTATTAGAGGAGACTGGTTCATAACTGCGGTTAGAGGAGACTGTGGTTCATAACTGCGCGAGGTCTACTGTTCACAGAACTACTAGTATAATCAAATCAAATCAATTTGAAATCGATCTGATTTTGATTTGAATCAGTAATATAACAACATACTATATCAGATCAAAATGGACTCAGAAGACCAGCATCGGAAGAGACTATATCATCATCTATAGTCTATTTATCACTATCCCTGACTATTACTAAAAGTAACGTTACGCTTTTCCACTGTACAGTCAATAATGTCCAACCAAACGTAATGTCAGCTGATTGTCATAGAAACTTGTCTCAGAGACTCTCCATCACTATAAATCTTACATATGAAAATCTATGAAACTACAGTTCATTGATGACCCAAGTAGTCCTGAAATTATGTATGTAAGAACCTATATTACTCTGCTATTTGCTGTACTAAGCTTGTATTGAATTTTGTTTTTGAGGTCTTTCATCTTAATCATGTACGTTTCAGACCCTTCGAATTGAACTCCAATCGGTTATACCAGGTTCAAATAAACGCCAAAGGGTACGACTTGAGAGTCGGTTCAAGATGGGAGAACAAAATAGGGAATGCCCATTCCATTGTTAAGTGAGTATAGTTCAAGAAATTATAATTCACAATCAGCTATTATAGTATTTCACTCCATAATAAGAGCATCTAAACATATAAACAGTAAGGTTGTTAGGGTGTATTGCTTGTGACTACATCTATAATGTACTGAGAATCTGACATCCAAGTATCAAAAAGGTATTTACTAATTTGAAAATTTAGTTTTTCATGAAGAAGCAGCTAACGTATATTTACAGTTGTAAAGTTCCAATACTTATTCATAAGATGGGAGGAATGGGATATAATATATCAATCAATTGCTGGTAAATCCATACTAATTGAATGATAATTCTTTTGGTCCCGTCTGCCATTCTGGGGAGCCTAGCGCAGGCAACAGTTGAGGCCTCTTTTTCAGGAGTCCTCTACCGTCGCAGGTCTCGACTGTCGTGGCTGTACAAAAATTAGAGAGGCCTCAACTGTCGCCCAACGCAGGCGACAATTGAGGCCTCTTTTTCAGGAGTCCTCTACCGTCGCAGGTCTCGACTGTCGTGGCTGTACAAAAATTAGAGAGGCCTCAAATGTCGCCTGCGTTCCAACCTCGACTGTCGTGGTTGTACAAAAATTAGAGAGGCCTCAACTGTCGCCCAACGCAGGCGACAATTGAGGCCTCTTTTTCAGGAGTCCTCTACCGTCGCAGGTCTCGACTGTCGAGGTTGTACAAAAATTAGAGAGGCCTCAACTGTTGCCTAACGCAGGCGACATTTGATGCCTCTTTTTCAAGTGTCCTCTACCGTCGCAGGTCTCGACTGTCGGGGCTGTACAAAAATTAGAGAGGCCTCAAATGTCGCCTGCGTTCCAACCTCGACTGTCGAGGTTGTACAAAAATTAGAGAGGCCTCAACTGTTGCCTAACGCAGGCGACATTTGAGGCCTCTTTTTCAGGAGTCCTCTACCGTCGCTGGCCTCGAATGTCACAGGACTCTTCTGTCGTTTGCCTCGTTTGACATCGACCCGCTCATATTATAGAGTGCTACTGGGTGATAGCAACGGACCGGGGGATTAGGAGAAACTTTGTAGTCCCACATATATTTTGCTTGTGAAATATATGGTTGATCCACGTTTCATGAAAATTAACCCTCAATTTATTTTGATTCAAATATAATTGAATTATAGTTTCCAATAACGTACTTCGTCAGGTCTAATTGAGTTGTTGGTTGAAGAATAATCCATAGTAGTCCATGATTTGTATTTGTTAGTTTTTTATTAATTCTTTATCTATTATTTTTTAATTGAGATTTCGTTGAGCGTGTGCGTGTGTGTATGTGTATCTGCTTAGAAAAAGTCAAGTCATTTTATTTACTCAGAATTGGTGTTACTTATCCATTTGAAATTTGATGTGTATTTTTTTCTATCTTCTATCTATACTTATAAAATTCTTATCTCACTGACTCACTGACTCACTGATCACGATTTCTAGAAAACTACTGGATGGATTACAACAAAACTTGAAATATAGCTTCCTTATAAGACCTAGGTGCTCACTAAGAAATCTTTTGGCGATATTTTAACTCTGAGGGTGGTTTTAAAGGGTTTAAAGTTCGTCTTTTAGCATGTATATTCTTTTAGTATTTATATTCTATTGGTCAAGCTAAGATCAGGGAAAGAAATCATATAATGGTAGTCAATAATCAAAGCGATTGAATAAACTCTATTCAGATTTATGCAAATTCACATTAAAATGATAATATTTATGATTGTAGAGTTTAGTACATGTGAAATCAGCCACAATTAATGTTATACTATTATGAATGGACTCTTATGTATGAATGGAGTTCCCTGGAAGAAAGAATCAGTGGATTGGCTGCTTTTACACTACTTTTGGATAAGAGAAACGAAAAGTAAGCGACAGGCTATGCCATAGATTCCAGAATAAACAAGAGATCCATGGATACCAGAGTCACCAAATTCCGAATCAACGTAATTTGGAATTTAATCCTCAATTGCCAAAACAAACATGATAACTGCTAATTTGATATCTGTCAACGGGAAATATTAATTGCCAATGAATAAAGTTGAGGGCGACTCTTAAGCCCCGCCTCATATCCTACAAAATTCGCTGCAATTAGACTACTCTTCTACAGAGCACTTCCTACACATCAATTAATTATTTGAATGATTTGACTTAATAATTTTCATGCCAAGTTGTGGCCTAATCTCAAAAACGATTATAACAATTTTGGTAGGATTTAGATTATAAATGTTTCACAAAAATTATTTTATCTTTTAATTCCCGTAGCGAAGCACGGGTGCCCTGCAAGTTCTGTATAATATAACAGATATGATTCTCACGATTCTCTTAATTTCGTTGACAGGTGTGCCCAACCTTCGAGCAGTTCCCCCTATATCAAGGCATTCAATACGAAAATACGAGTGAAAACTGTGGCAGAGGATGGGGACATGAGAACCCATGGAGTGGAACATATAAGGAAGTACAGCAAACCTCATTACTTTCAGTTCATCAAAGAGGAATATTCGATATGTCAAGGAACAACACATAAGTCAGGCGTGAGTATGCAACTGAAATTATTATTAAAAATCTTTTATGGCAATAGCTCCAGGCCAATTATAATGCTCAATAGTAGTTAAAACTACAGTAAATAGTAGTTCTGTGAACAGTAGACCTCGCGCTCAGTGAGTTACATTGACCTGTTGTTATGTTTTCTCAAAAATCAATATACAATTTATCAATTAAAAATGTCTAGAAAATATCCTAAATAAACATAGAGCTTTCTGTCCTATATCGTACCGTGACGCGTCGACCCGGAATGTGAGTGTGAGCGCTGTTATCAGGTCTGGCTGCAACTGTCAACAACGTTGATGGAAAGATACAATTTTCAAGATGTTCGATGTTTTTGAACGGGTGATATTATAGTCCACTAGACAGCTGATTTATGATGAATAATTCTACAGTCTGATTTTTACGTTAATATTGGCGTTTGAAGGAGGCTCCTTTTTCCTTTTATATTATCCTTGAAATGCAAAATTTCCAAAAACCTTGTATATAAGTCGACGCGCAATTCAAAAAGGAACATACCTGTCAAATTTTATGAAAATCTATTACCGCGTTTCGCCGTAAATGCGTAACATAAAAACATATAAACATTCAAACATTTAAACATTAAGAGAAATGCCAAACCGTCGACTTCAATCTAAAGGTGCGTACAGATATGCGCGCCGCGAACATGAGCAATTCACTTTTAATCAGCTGATGCCAAGCTTTTTATATCTGTATCTTACTGTTTCTGTAAAAATATAGATATAATCAGCTGATTAAAAGTGAATTGCTCATGTTCGCGGCGCGTATATCTGGACGCACCTTTAGACCTCACTTCGCTCGGTCAACTATATTACCCACAGTATGGCCATGGCTGTTACGCTTCTGATTGGTTAGCTCGGTCACATGGTACAAATCCGCCATTAAGATTCCAAACAAATTTTCAAGTCCTATCTTATAGCATTAGACACTTTTGGAACTTATCACTTATTTTATCGACTGGAAACTTATTATGAACTTGAGATGAGTTTGATACATCATTTTCGAAGAGAAATTGATTATACTTTTATATAGACAAAGAAGATAACTTTAAAAAACACTAATAAAGCTTAAAACATAAATTTTCCTTCCCTCGGACTCCTCGCGGACCACATCTAGAGCTTTCGCGGACAACTGATTGGGAACCAGTGATCTATATAAATATGTAGAAAGATATATTTCAATTATGTGTATTTCCTTATCCCATTTATTGGATCGATCTTCAAATAATCCAATTTCAAAATATTTGTTGTGGCCCAATTGAATATAAGATTTTATGAAATTTTTAACCTTGATTAAGTGCTGATTAAAGACGTCTTGACTTCTCTGATTGATTCTCTTCAGTACTGAGTACCCTACCCATAACATATTGATAAAATAGCTATTGATATGATTTTCGAGTTGCATTACCACGAGCAGTGGTTGATTAGAAATATAACTAAATATAAACAATAATGGTTATGTGTGTTATTTTTCACTTTCTTACATGTTTATTAATCCATCAAGTAGTACTATGGCTAGAATAATTGGTTCTTCCAGAGTTTATATTCAATGTTGTGCTTTACAATATTTTCGGCAGAATTATTGGCTGAATAAAACAAACCATTCAAATGTTATGGAATCTATTGTAATGAGAATTCCATCATGCTTCTAGGAATAGATATGAGAACTTTTGCATTTGTCGATGGAACAAAATTTATTACAATATCATGACACATTTCAAAAGCTTTATGGTATTTTTTTGGAAATTCAGCTTTCAGGTTACGTTACCTACCTTTCATTTTTACTCGCTATTATCTACGATTTACTATTTCGAGTTCCAAAACTATATTGGGAATATAGAAAAAATGTGAAAGAAATTATATCAATAATCACAAAAATATACTTTAATAAGTAAAAGCAAGCGATTTTACTTATAATCTTATATAAGCTCCATTGTAAAATTCAAATATTTGGAATCTTCATGGCGGCGGCGGCGGGAAAAAAATTCCATACTGTGGGCAATATAGTTACTGTAGTTTAAACCAAGTTTGAATTGATGAAAGATTGAATAAAACATAGTCGCATTTATTTGAACGAGCGTTATCGATTTCTTACTTTTGACTTACCGGTCTTGGAGGTCAAATTCGTTGTCCGTCTGTTTGTATGTTCTACAATAACTCTAGAAAGAATGGATCAGTCAGCTTCAAACTTTGAACACATATTCTTCGAACCTTTTTACAGCTCAAGTTTGTTGGACGACAAAACTGACTCACTCCTGAGACTCCTCCGTCCTTTTTCAGGATATAACTAATAATAAAATTGGAAGTGCATGAGAACAAAATTGTTGTGATTTATCATTTAGTCAACTGAAGAATTCAATGCATGCGAATACAAAAGTTTTTCCATTCATTCATTCATAACATCAACAACTGACAATATTTAGGAACTATCACACAGACAGACCTTCATGCGCTGACACATGATTTCAGCTGGTTGATAATATACAACATAATATTGACAACTTAAACATCAACAAACTGATACGGGTTGAGAATATCAATGTGCGTTTTTCGTAATTAATTTTCTCTTGGAACTTTGTATCGAAATCATATATCACATGACCACCTTGCTTCTCATCTAAAAAAATGTATTTGGATTCATATGAGATATAAAGATGTTTGATATGAATCAATTGGCAAATTTATGAAGTACCCAAATTCATTGTTGTGTTGACAGGTTAAGATAAGGTTTTTGCGAGTATTGAATGAAATCAAATTTCGAGTGCCAATTCGCCAACTTGAATTCTACGACGGAGTTGAGATATTTGAACAGGGCACACATCGTACTGAGAAATCTGTGCAAATCAGAGAGATCAAATATTTGCATGATGAAAATCTAGAGGTTCTGAAGTATGGTAAGTGAGAAAAATTCATGCAAAAATAATAATCATACTTTAGCGAGGTCCGAATTATAATGGCAGTGGAGAAAGATATGGGAGAACAGCGTTGTCTCTATGCCACTGCCTCCTATAAAGGATTCACATTTTCCCCAATTTTAAAAAAATGATAAATTTTTTTTACCCTTAAACTTACTTAGTACTTCAATATCGGAGATGATATTCCACATTCTTGTTACTTCCCTTGCCCTATTACCATAGGTAAGGAAAGTATTGCTTTCCGAAAAAAATTAAGGTACCCCAATTTCTCAATTTCTATACGTTTCAAGGTCCCCTGAGCCCGAAAAAGTGGTTTTTGGGTATTGGTCTGTATGTGAGTGTGTGTGTGTGTGTGTGTGTGTGTGTGTGTGTGTGTGTGTGTGTGTATATGAGTGTACGTGCGTCTTTGTACACGATATCTCATCCCCCAATAAACAGAATGACTTGAAATTTGGAACTTCGGGTCCTCACACTATAAGGATCCGACACGAACAATTACAATCAAATGCAATTCAAGATGGCGGCTAAAATGGCGTAAATGTTGTCAAAAACAGGGTCTTTCACGATTTTCTCGAAAATGGCTCCAACGATTTTGATCAAATTTATACCTTAAATAATCATTGATAGGCTATATCAACTGCCATAAGTCTCATATCTGTAAAAATTTCAGGAGCTCCACCACATCTATGCAATGTTTGATTTTGAATTTCCAATTATCAGGTCTCAGATATAATTCAAACTAAAAAAATTGAGTGGAAAAGATTGAGCATGGAAATCTCTTCAATCAATGTCCAGTAACATGAAGTGTATTATTATAAATATCTAAAATATTATAAATATTATAAAATTACAAATATTATAAGATATTTAAAATTATTTTCAAGCTATTTTCTGATTTGATAGGCAATTTGAATAAATATTGAGTACCGTTTATGATTATGGCAAAGAATGCTGGTAGTTATTAAATTGAACATAATTGGTGCATGTGATTCACTATTAGGTAATTATTTTTTCCTCCACCTGCTGTCTAAAGTACTTACTTTACTCCCTGAAACTTAATACTGAAGTGTCACTTTTTCGCTCTCGGTAGTAAAAAACAGAAAAACTCCCTAGGGAGAAAAAGTTACTCCATTTAAATAACATGGGAAGCATCTCTATTTAAAAGCTTACATTGTAATAGGTAAGAAGGTCTAAGCTCAGATGAGGAAGCATTTATAGAGTAGTCAGTCATTGAGCCAACTAAATTCAATACCTCAACCAGATTTGATCAACATTTGAACATTTGATCAACATTATGAAATATGTTTGTATGCTAAAATTATTACAAACTTCATATCACCAAACTAAAAAAATGTATAAATATTTTTTTTATATTCCATGCTATTGAAAATACCAGCCAATGAATATTCCTTATTAACTAATCAAATTTGAAACGGGAACTTTATCATAGCTGTAGTTGTGGCGGCCATTGTTGTTACAACTGTTGCCGACAGATAGCGCTGTCGGCGGAGAACTGTGATTACAAGCCAGCTGTTTCTGTTCACTTTTTAGATTATGCTACGTAACACATTGTTTGGTCACGTACATTTTTAAAAATTATTCTATTCACAGTTTTTATGAAAATGTAGGTGAAGGGAAAATGTTGTGTATATCACGAGTGAAAAAAGTTTTTCCCCCTCAAGAAAATTGTTCAAACTTTCCCCCATGGAGAAAAAACAGCTCTTTTCACTCTAGATATACGAATAACTGATAGAATGTTATACTCATTTTGAAATGTTCGTTGTTTGTTTTTGCAGAAGGTAGACTGGAATTCCATAATGGAGCATCATCAGGTATTACTAGCTGGCCTGGGTGAGTTAGTGAAGTACTATATTAATTCTATTCTATTTTAACTCCAAATATTTATAAATGAATAAATTATTTCTCTTAGATATCCATCTCTACGTGATAAGGTCTCTTCACACCTGGCGTAGCGCAGCTAGAAATACGTCTTCAGGAGACTCTGAAAGACGTCTTCAGGAGATATCATCCATCTCTACATGATAAGGTCTGTTCACACCAGTCCTAGTGTAGCGTGCTAGAAATACATCTTCAGGAAATTTAGCATTCCTCAATGTTAAATCTACGCTACTTTGGTGTTAGCGGGAAGCTAGCGATTGCGTAGGCCTAGTGTGTATTTAACATTGGGAGATAGAACGGCTTTATCTCCAGAAGACGTATTTCCAGCTATCTCTAGGTTTTTAAGGGCTTATAAGAGAATACTGTCTATAGTGTCTATTCTAGTGTCTATCTTTGTCTATTCTAGGGTGAAAAATGTATATCTCACTGTCTTATAAGAAAATAGTATCTATGTTAGTGTCTACAGTGTCTATTTTCCTATTCTAGTATGAAAAATGTCTATTGTCTGTGTTTTACAAGAGAGGATAATTTTCATTATCCCTTTTATTTTCTCATAATTTTCCTCATGAGAGAATTATTTTTTTATCCTCATTTTCATACCTAGGTGTGAAAATACCTACAGGTTTTTCAATGTTTTTTTTCATCCAATTCTATGCTTTTTCCAGTTTCTTATAAGAGAATAAGACATTATTTGTTTTCCGCCTCAAGTGTTGAGAGAATGATATAGATATCTCAATGCTATGACACCTTCGTTATATCTCATTGATAGACATCTTATGATTTTTCTCATCGTTCAAAACTATTAAGCAATGAGAAATCATGGGGATGCGCTTTGTGAAACTTTGTGAATTTCTTTAGATTGATTGTTTTACATTATTATCATTTTTATTCAGTATTTTGATATTCATATTGAACATATTAATTAATGTATTTCGAACAGTTGGCAAGCAGTCGAGGTGAACAATGAAGACACAGTTTGGAGGGTTGGGCATTTCACTGGCAAGAAACATGAATTGATAGAGAGGACCTACACTCTAAAGAATAAAGAGGAATGGCACAATATTAAGACTTACGACCACCGAAGACCACCTTATTATATGCTCGAAATAGGAAAGTTCCCAACATCTTCCATTGGAGAAAAAGATGATACTATTATGTAAGTAACCATTACAATAAAGCAAACAATACAATAGTCGAGAAAGAAAAAATCTGGTGTGGTGCACTCACACAACTTTCCTTGCCGTTATGAAAATTGATCACCTGACGCTAATGTTCACGCGCATCCCAAGTCTACTATTGAAAGATCCAAGCCATCTGGTGACAGGACAATAACGCTGGAGACACACGAAGTCTGCTATCTCTTCTCCTATTCCTAGTGAATGATTTAATATAATCAACAGTTGCCAACAGTTTGCAATTGAATAATCACATTTTCTCAAATTTCAAGCTTATTTTCAAGTTAAGGTGTAAATGTCACTGAACATTACTTGTAGAGATTTTTGATTAGAAGTAATCAAAAAGTAGGTAGGTAGGTAGGTTTTTGAAGTAATCAAAAACTGTAGGTTACCAATACCGGTAGGTGCTGGGCAAACTAGTAAAAAATTATCTTTCTACTGAATTATTGAAGAAACATATTCATGCTCAATCTTCTCCACTTGGAATCTTTTGTTTAAATTGTATCTGAAGCCTGATAATTGGGAATCTAAAATCAAACTTTGCAAAGATGTGGCGGAGCTCCTGGAATTTTCACAGATATGGGACTCATGGCAATTGATAGAGCTCATCAATGACTATTTTAGGAATAAATTTGAACGAAATCGTTGGAGCCGTTTTTGATAAACTCGCGAAAACCCCTGTTTTTTGACAACATTCTCGCCATTTTAGCCGCCATCTTGAATTGCATTCGATCGAAATTGTTCGTGTCGGATCCTTATAAAGTGTAAGGACCTTGAGTTCCGAATTTCAAGTCATTCCGTCAATTGGGAGATGAGATATCGTGTACACACGTTTTTTCCGGAAAGCAGTACTTTCCTCACCTACTAGGGCAAGGAAAGTAAAAACAGGCTATAGCCCAAAACTTCTTTTATTTCCTAATTTTGTCACAATCGTCCAAATATTATGCTAATTTATGTCATCATCATCTTCTTACAAAGGTTAGGCTCTATTGGCCAGTACCGGCATCTATTTCTTTCTTGGTCTGCCAATGCTCTTACAATCCCTTTGGATGTGTACTCCAATGCTTATAACATATAATTATATTGGATGGTACTCTGAGTAAATGAGTAGACCAGTTTTCCCGTTTTTTCTTCAGAAAATCAATAGCGGCTCTTCAGTTCAGCTCTTATGTAACAAAAATTATTCAATATTCGATATTTATCCAATTTGTCTTACATTGCCAGGTCTGAAAAGACCTATGGTAAACACTTATAAAATTAAACAATACAAACAAAAAATAACACTTCTAAATTTAAATACAATAATAGTGAAAAATATTAGTGGGAATTAATACAATTGATGAAAATAATCTAGGCTAATTTATTGGATGGGCTGAATTCAAAGAGAAGTGGAAATTTGAAAGGTACAAGTGGGAGAATATTAAGGCTTGTTGAGGGTAGAGATGTAGTTTATGGAGGTTTATGGATATAAAGGAATCCGGATTCTCGGTGGGGTTCTCCCACTCTAGCACCTTGGGTTGTTGGGACCCAATACGGAGAAACCTTCAGGAGAAACCTTCGATACTGCTCAGAATAACTCCCTTGAGCAGAACAATATCATATTCATCATGGCATCATTCAAGTTATTCCATTGGATGGATATGTTAAACCGTGGGTCCCGGCTCCCGGTCATTTTTTATTTATTTATTTATTTATTACAGAACAACTATTACAGACTACAGGCATTAAGCCCAAAACAGTCTTTACTACCATTTACAATCGAATAAAGTAAGTTACTAAAAGAAATAAAAATGAGAGATACAGAACATGCAATTCACAAATATATAAGAAAGATGATAAGTATGAGGAAAGCATAAGTAATTGTAAATAATCTAAGCATAAATAATAAATACAGAATAAAACTAATCTAACTTATCCAAACTCATCTAAAACTCATCCAATAAGTTATAAAAAGAATAGGCCTACAATTGAGCATAGAAACAGGTTAAGGGAAAACATGTGCCACTGTGGGAAGAAAATTGATGAAAGCAGAGGAGAAAAGGAAAAGTTTTAACAACAACAGATTTTCAAGTATAAAATTCAAGGGATTTAAACTGTATGTTTGATCAACTCTATAAAATGAATAAGAATCACGGACATCATATTAATTGAATCAATTCAGAAATTGAATTCAAATTTAATTATGAATAGCTTCAATAATGCGCCTTCTAACCTCACTTACAGGGCCATGCACATCAACACCTTCACAAACGCTATTGAATAGCCTCAAAACTCTATTAAGTGGAGAGCAAAAGTTATGAAGGGTCCTTGATCTTGGTACATGAAAGGTCCTAACTCTTCTGACATTGAACGTGGGTACCTGGAAACCAATCCTAGAGAGGAGAGCGGGTGAATTAATGTAATTTTTCAAAAGTGACACCACAAACATCAATGAAAACCTGTCACGTCTAGCCCTCAAACAGTCCATATTGAAAAGGGATCTCAAACGTCCAGAAGGAAAACCCAAGGGACAGGCTCTTCTAAATTGCATATAGAATAGGAAGCGAAGAAGCTTATTCTGTACTTGTTCGACTCTTAATGTATCCTGATGAGTAGAGGGACTCCAGACAATAGATCCGTACTCTAGGACACTTCTGACTAGCGACTGATACAGAGTTACAACAGTCTCAACATTATTGAAGCCGGTAGAGTTTCTCAGAACAAAGCCCAATAGCTTGTTCGCTCTGCCAATGATGTGATCAACATGTGCTGAAAAGGACAATGTACAACTGAATACAATACCAAGATCCTTACACATTGTTACCCTCTCCAAGCACACACCATTGAGTAGGGATAACGAGCTGGATCAACCTTTCTGGAGAAAGTCATACATTTACATTTTTTTACATTGATATCAAGCTTATTCACATGGCACCACAATGCAACTCTATCAACATCAGCCTGCAAGGAATAGCAATCATCCAATCCTCTCACCTCTTTGTAGATCTTCATATCGTCAGCGAATATCAAGCACGTTGGGTATCTTAAGTGGCAACTCATTTATCAATAGCAAGAACAAAAGGGGCCCCAGATTTTGTCTATTTGTTATCGGTATTTAACATCACCTCAAGTATTGTTAGTTATAATAATCAGCATTTGTATTTTCGGTCACTAATTGATATGAATCTTAACACTCTTCAAGTAGCAATTAATCTTAACCCTAGAGAGACACACTTACTTTATGCTAACACAGTAGACACACTGGGGTGTTGAACACCCCAAATCAATTTTGCATTTTTCTTTGAAAAATATGAAAAAACAAGTACTTAGACCATACTTCATCATTCCTTATTCATTTTTGTTCCAAGTGCATACAGAAATCGAAAGTAAAGCTTATCAATATTTATAATAATTTTAGAAGTACGTATGTTCCGCCTAAGTGTTGGAGCTCCTAATCCGGTTTGAACGAATGGCTTAATGACAACTTCATCAAAAACTCACGTCTATTCATTTTATTGTTTTGAATCTCAAGTTGTAGAGAATCATAGCATTTATTCCAATCTGATCCATCATCCCATACCACATTTGTAGTGACATTTGAATCTCAAGTTGTAGAGAATCATAGCATTTATTCCAATCTGATCCATCATCCCATACCACATTTGTAGTGACAAGACAAGTGAATCTTTGTAATAAAAGTGTTTGATAAAAGTCCTACGTAAAAGACAGTCTGGGGTGTTAGACACCCCAAACGAAGAACAAGATGAGCAGGTGACCTTGTAGAATGCTATTACTGACTGGAAGTGGTGGAGAGTAGTTGACAATACTACAAACCGAATTTAGACTGGGCATAAATTCCCATCTGTTTGATATTGTCAACTGCAGAACAGAAAAAAAATCCCTGGTGTATGAAACACCGCAGTGTGTCTCTTTAGGGTCAATAGCATGAATACATTATATGCCATTACAAATCTAATCATTGTTTTTTCCTCTTGACAGTTGCAGGAAATCGAACGCGAAAGACATAATAGAGTTCGTTTTACAGGGAGGTGCTGTTCGAAACACAGAAGAACTAAATAGCTATATCACTTTCATCAAAGACGAAGTTTGGAACTGCAACGTTGTTGATGAAAATGTATTTATTTATCCAATTATTCTTCAATGCATGTACTTTTCAAAAAATGTTTGGCAATGCGTCATAACATAAAAACTAACAACAACAAATCAATCAACTAATCAGTCAAAAATTGATAATCAGCTCATAATGCAGTGGATTTTATTTGTATATCTAATGCGACCCTGAACTAGAGTGAGGTCCACGTTATAATAGCAGGATTTTATCATAGAGAAACAAAAGCATAAGTAGATATCCCATGGTTTAGGACGTTTATGTCGCATCTTTTACTGTTATCTCAAGCCGATAGTTCATGTGATTCTTTCCCGTGAAGCTGTGTGACACTGGTAGTCTCTCATATTGTGCCGTTCATACACTCTCACACCAACAAAACAGTAAAATTTGACAATAATCGGCTTGAGATAAAAGTGAAAGTTGCGACACAAACACCCTATACCATGGGATATCTACTTACGCTATTGTTTCTCTATGATTTTATCAACAATGATGTTGCTATCCTTATCTACCATCTATAATTATTGAATTAAAGAACTGATTTATACACGTACGGGATAGGGATTCACGAGTTAAGCTACGTTTACACTATGTAGTTGGAGAGCTATATAGCAGAGCTATATAAAATTTGAGCTACATTATGGCTCTGTCAGCTACATATAGCTCTGCTATCAGTAGATTTAACGCTAATTTTATGTAGCAGAGCTATATGTAGCTCTACTAGATGTAGCTCTGCTACATGTCAATTTTTGTTTATAGCTGAGCTAGATGTAGCTGCTCTGTCCTTGAAGGAAGGCTGCCGCAGCTGCCTCAGATTCTCTTTGATGTTTACCGAAAGTTTTGGATAGCTCATTTTCTGCTATATAGAAAGATCTCCAGTGTTACGTTTTGAACTTGTAGCAGAGCTATATAGCTGAGCTACATATAGTTTGAACCTTGCTTAACGCATCATCACGTCTGAACTACAGACCTGATTAACATGAAATTTTACACATAGATTCTTAATTAACCGAGGATGGTTATAGGCCTATTTCAAACTTTTCAAGATTCCACTCGGTCAAGTTTTCAGTTTGTCAAGTTTCAAAATAGACCCTTGTAGAGCACGGGTTACCTGCTAATAGTAATATAATAAGGGAAAGAGCTAACTTATACAGGTACTGGATAAAAAAATCACGAATTACCCATCATCACATCTGAACTACTGACCTGATTAACTTGAAGGTTAGCATATAGATTCTTTAATTTACCAAGGATGGTTATATAGGCCTATTTTCAATTATTATTTTAAAAGCTTTATTGTCAGTTCCACATAATTTCGGGTTTTATTTATTCACCACAACATGTTCCGACTATTTTATAACCATTTCCAAGTTACAAGCTCTAGATCAGTTATGTCATATCCCTATCATAACAAACTTCATTTCATTTCAGTTGCAAATCGAAAGAATTATGAACAGATTCTTCATTAACAAATATACTCCCAGGCCGGTTAGAGAGGTCAAATTTCAGTTATGTCATATCCCTATCATAACAAACTTCTTTTCATTTCAGTTGCAAATCGAAAGAATTATGAACAGATTCTTCATTAACAAATATACTCGCAATCCTGTTAAAGAGGTCAAATTTCGTGACTCGCAAAAAGCTTGGTATGTGGTGTCTGAAGATGGCTTCCAGATAGAAATGGAAGAAATCTTATACAAACGAGGACATATTTTGAAAAAGTTTGGTGAGTTATCCCACAGACTATCTGA
Source organism: Nilaparvata lugens (assembly GCF_014356525.2). NCBI lineage: Eukaryota > Metazoa > Arthropoda > Insecta > Hemiptera > Delphacidae > Nilaparvata > Nilaparvata lugens. The sequence continues at coordinate 39,005,886 of NC_052514.1, forward strand.
ATAATATAGACTATAGTGTTCGAAGGAAAACGTAAACTATAGTGTCTCTCAATGTTCCAGAATCCACTGCTGTGTATGTCCTTTAATTCTTATCAAAATTAGTCTCATTTCCCCTACACAAGCCTGGTTACGTCCGATGAGCGATTTTGGGGGTTAGAAGTCTACTGAGCCATCCATTGTTTAGAATGACAAAAAGGATAGGCAGACGCTATGAATGGGATAACTTGGGTGTAATTAATCATCAGGGACAGTGATGGAGAAAGGCTACAAGGGATAAATTATCTCATGAATATCAAGAAGATTTAAAATCAACTCCAGATCTGAAGCAATCCACAACTACAAGCAAGCAATCACAAATTTCAAGTTCATGCCAATCTACAATCGTTATAATTAGTATATAAAAACGAAATGGCTCCCATATTTTATTCACGTAACAGATTCCATCAACAGATATCAAAATCTACATTTAAAGTCACATGGCTCCTATATGTTATGTTATGGCTCCTATAGTCCATGGCACGAAATGGCTCCTATATGTTATTCCCATAACAGATTCCATCAACAGAGATCAAAATCTACATTTAATCTACATTTCAGTCGCTTAAATCACTAAAAGTAATAGTTTGAAAAAAATTTCCTGAGTTTTTTTTTCATTTTTATTAATTGATAATACCAAAATCAAATTTTTTAACAGCAGTTTGTCACAATATTGTTTATTGGTCGCTTAAATCACTAAAAGTGAAAGTTTGAAAAAAATTTCCTGAGTTTTTTTTTTCATTTTTATTAATTGATAATACCAAAATCAAATTTTTTAACAGCAGTTTGTCACAATATTGTTTATTGGTTACAATTATTCTTCAACAAATGATTCCTTTTTATGATAGGTGGAAGGTACTAATTCAATCATCATCAGAGTATACACATACGCGTGTGGCCTTCCTTTGTCACTGTCCCTGATGATTAATGACACCCAAGTTATCCCATTCATAGCGTCTGCCTATCCTTATTGTTATAAGGAGTAATGGATCGCTCAGTGGACTGCTAACCCCCAAAATCGCTCATTGGACGACACCCAAAAGCCTATAGCTGATGTGGGCGCCATACAAAAATGAAAGTAGCACAAATAAAAATATAGTTTTTAATAGTATCCTCATTTGTAGTTCAGATATGTATCCTATTTCACTATCCCACTATCCTAAAAAGGATACTACTTACTTAAGTTCAAGGAGAACAAATCAACTATTTCTTTAATATATATATTTTTTTTTGTCAATATCTTTCCCATTTACATATTTGTTTTATTATCATTCACACTTGTTTTCTTAGTTCTTATTTTGAACTGAAAGTAAATTTCATTATCATGGCGATTCTGAAGCTTAAGCCGCCATTTTGTCACACCGTTGAGTTGGGGGAGACTGTCTAGCTAGGCCAATGGCAGGCGTTCATGCCCTCGACCAATAGCAGTACTCGCCTACTAGTATAAATTCTGCTGCTCTTGTATTTAGTTTTAGTTTATCAGAGATTGACAATGGTGTAATAACCGAAACCGGTCTTCCTAATTATCAATAAATCAGTGGTTTTTTGACAATTTCTCAGTCTTTTTCATTCAATAATTTCTTTAATAGTTGATTGATAATATTATTCAACAATGTTTGATTTTGATACATTTTTCAGAGGGATACACAGTATTAGATGACGGCGATGATGAAAAAGGAGTCAAAATGAGTGGTACAGTTATATTTGAAGATGAAAAGGAAAATTTCGATAGGTGAGCTATGTTTTCAGGATTGTTAATCTAACAATCATATCAAGAATTTATGTTTTCAATCAATAACAAGAAATTTTGTTGAGTACGCCTACCATCATAGATCTAGATATAGATATAATCGAAATCATATACCGTATGAAATCTTTGTGAAGTGATGTCACCTATTCTATCTTTTTATTTGTGGGCTGAGTGAAAGAAATTATCTTATTGCCTCAAATTTGCCCACATCACTTGTAAGTGTATTAATGAAATCATCATTTAACTGGCCGTAGCAGCATAGCATACATTGTCGCAATAGTGCTATCGACCAAGTGAATTCTTTCCAGCATTACAAAGAATGAAACCTGGTTTTCACTAGTGGAGTTAGTGGTCGAGTAACTGGCATACTTACTCTACCGAGCTAAATGTACTCTACTTACTTGGTCGAGTAACTGTTTTCTCTACAATTGAGAATAGTAGGTAAAGTGTGTTGTCCAGTGAACTGAACTAACCTTAAAATGTCAATATTTTCAATAAATTAACACTACTTAAACACTCTTATTAACACTTTTTAATAAATAACAATACTTATTAAATTTGATATCCCACGGCACGACTCTACTCTACTAGCTCGATACTGTGATCATTAGCATAGTAGTGGTAGAGTAGAGTGATAAGAAGTGGTGGGGAAAGGCAAGTTGTAGAGTACAACTATCACACTCTACTCTACCAAAAACTAGTAGGCTACTCTACCAAGAACGTTTTCATTGGTAGAGTTCACAAGATAGTTAGTACTTGCCCAGGAAACTCTACCACTATCTCTACTAATGAAAGCCAGGGTTGAAGGATCGAATCAATGACACTTGTCTTACAAACTCAATTTGTATAATGGTTTGTGGAATATGGGCCGGTTGCACAAAAGTGGGTTGAATTTTAACCGTGATTGATGTCACGAGAATCAAACAGAGAAAACTTTGATGTTGGTCTATATTAGCATTCGAAAGTTATTGTCGAACATACGAACAGACTCTCAAACCCAACTACCGGATCCTGGAGTCGAAAGTGAGGAACTAACTCACTACGCTCGTAAAACTACTGAATAAAAAGACTTAATAAAAATTTGATATTAAAATTGTCCAACCACAAATTTATTAAAAATCGAGATACCAGTCTCGGTTGTTACACAATTATCAATCTTTGGTAAACTCGTTGTCTTATCATTAGAATACAAGCAAACGTTTTTATAATAGAAATATATCTTAACTAGCCTTCAGGCTCGCTTCGCTTGCCATATCCATCTAGCAAGGGGGCTCCGCCCCCTGGACCCCCGACTGGATCGCCCAAGAATGAGATCAGCAGGCTCGCTTCGCTCGCCTGCATTTTTCATTTGAGCATTTTTATCATATGTTAGGACGATCATGGGCGCCGACTTATCAAAAACTTTGGGTGGGCTCAATTGCACCGGGGGGTCTGGGGGTATGGAATACCCCCAGGAACAGGGGGGTCCGGGGGTACTCCCCCGGAAATTTTTTGAAATTTTAAGGTGCTCAGAAGCATTTTTAGGCTATCTTTTTACTTACACAGTATTAATAAACCAGGGAAAAAAACCTCAAAACACAATACAATTTGTTTGGATGATGAGTAACAATCAAGTTTTGACTAAAATAAAATAAAAAATTGCTTTTTATTGAGCATATAAAATTTGTTTGAAGTATTTTTTCAACTTTTTAAGTGAAGATTGCTCATTGTTTTTGTTCTTTTATAACAACATTAAAAGTGTAATTAACAGTAAACCAATCAACTTCATGTATAAGTTTTAATAAATAGGTCCATCGCCTGTTATGAAACCTAACAAAAATTTTGTTCTCAACTTAGCTCTTTAATAGGATAATTTGCTTAGAATTCAAAGTTAGAAAATCAAGTATGGATGAAAAAATAGGTAACAAAACTGACTGTTACTAAGAGGTTCAAAAGCTATTTATTTTAGGTAAAGGTTACATTAGTTTCAACCAAAAATATTCTATTTATTTTAGGTAAAGGTTACATAAGTTTCAATCAAAAATTAAGTTCTTGTATTTTAAATGTATGTGTGTTTTTGTATTTGTGTTTAAAATACAGCCAACCTCTTTAAAAAATAATTTAAGTAGTATTGAATGAAATTATTGTAGCCTAAATAACAGAATTCTGAGATAAAGAATTGCTGAAAACTGTATACTTTTAACAGATTCTTTAAGTTAGACAATTGAAATTTTGGGGGGGCTCCGCCCCCCAAAAATTATTTTTGAGGGGGCTTGAGCCCACCCAGGCCTTATGGAGTCGGCGCCAGTGAGGACGATCCAGTCGGGGGTCCAGACTAAACGGATATGGCGAGCGAAGCGAGCCTGACGGCTAGTAATATAATATTCCCAGGAATAGATCTGATTGAAGTAGCAGTGCCCAATCAATTTTTCCGCGATAAATGCATTTCAATCTTCAACTTGGTGCCAATCTAACAAAATTATCAATTTAGTTACCAGATAACAACTGTTTCGAAGAGGTACTCTCTCTAGATTATAGTTCTAGTCTATATTAACATATGGTATGAACATTTTTCAATTACAATTAAGAGAATAAGAAGAATATACATGCTAAATGACGAACTTTAAACCCTTAAAAACCACCCTTAGAGTTAATATATTGCCAAAAGATTTCTTAGTGCGCCTCTAAAGGGCCAACTGAACATACCGACCAAATTTGAACGTTTTTGGTCCGGTAGATTTTTAGTTCTGCGAGTGAGTGAGTGAGTCAGTCAGTCAGTGAGTGAGTGCCATTTCGCTTTTGTATAATATATAGATAATTTCAAAGTTTCCATTCATTTCTTTTGTCATAGTCATTCAATCCCAGCTGTTTTCCATGCATGAAATCGAGTCGGTAAACAGCTGTTTACAGAACAAATAACCAAATGATTCTCATTACAGCATACTCTACTGTAATAAAACCATATGTTTTCTTTACAGTCGAGTATGTTTCCTAGTTCCCAAATAGGAACAGCAAAACTGCTATGAAAAACACCTTCAGGCCCCTTCCGTCCATGTGACGTAATATACTATTATCATTACGAGTTACACAACTTTCAGAAGAGTACCACAGATTCAATCCCAAAACGATTTCTTCTTCAATTTTTGAAATTGAAATTGAAATTTATTCATAACACTGACAATTCACAAACAAAAGTAAATGAACTTAACAAATCAGTACAATAATTTTGAAAAAATAAAAAACTAGAATACATAATAAAATATTATCTTCTTATTCTATTTATTGCAGTAGAATTTACTTGTCCCCGAAATCACTCATTCCACTTGTTTGACAGAAAATTGGATTATACAATGGTCGACATAGAGTATCACACGGATCGAGAGACAGAGTACCACGAAACAACTCTGAACAAAGAAGGATCAACTAATTTACAAATCGGTTCCAAGTGGAAGAGAATCTTTGGAAATGCAAATATGGTGATAGTGTGAGTACAATTTTTCACAAATATTAATTTCCATCTGTTGGAAACTGTTGAATTACAATTATTCAACTAACAGTTGAATATTGATTTCCATCTTTTAAAAACTGTTGAATTACAATTATTCAACTAACAGTTAAATATCTATTTCCATCTTTTAAAAACTGTTGAATTACAATTATTCAACTAACAGTGCAATATTGATTTCCATATTTCAAAAACTGTTGAATTACAATTATTCAACTAACAGTTGAATATTGATTTCCATCTTTTGAAAACTGTTGAATTACAATTATTCAACTAACAGTTAAATCAATATTTAACGAACAGTTGAATTCAACTAACAAGTTAAAACATTACACACCCCAGTACGGTTACAAAAGCGGGAGAGTTAAGTCATGGCAGAGAAAACTTATCGTCATCGTCTTCCTTCAAGTATTAGGCAATTTGCCTGTTCCGACTTCAAACTCACCATCACATCCATCTTTTACGGGGTCTGCCCACACTTCTCCTTCCAACCGGGTTATAAAACATGACTGCTCTGGGAATCCTGTCGCTCTCCATCCTTTCAACATGCTCTTTCCAGTTTTGCCGATTTTCTTCAATCTTCTGCCATATGGAGAATATGTTGAGCTCACTCCTTATATCAACATTATGAAGCCTATCTTCCCTTGTGCACCCTTTTACTGCTCTTAAAAACCTTATTTCGGCAGCCTGTAACCTACTCCATTCTCTCTTCCTAGGTATCCAAGATTCAGAGCCATATAAGAGCGTTGGAATAGCCATAACCTTATAGAATTTGAGTTTTGTCTCTCTCCTGGCTCTGTTTCTCAAAGTCCTATTTAGTGTTCCACAAACGGTTGGAATCTATTCAATTTTACACTCAAGTCTTGGTCCATTTCATAGGTTATATCACAACCCAATTACTTGAAGTGTGATACTTGTTCCAGGACTTTATTATCGAGGACTATTTTAGATCTCAATGGATATTTTCCCTGGAAAGCCATTGACAGAATCCAAAGTCAGGGCAGTGGACTGTGAATGGCGGTGTAGTGTGCCGTGTGTTGTTTTCTCAATGCGCAATAGCCGTCTGTGACCAGTTCAGTGCAGTTCAGTCTCTCAGGGTACAAGATAGTTGATAGCTGGTGCATACACGTCGCAGTGTGCTTTGAGTTGCAGTCAGTACTGAAAATTTGAAACAAGTGTGTGAATGCTTGATATTAAACAATACAAACATACAAAAGTACAATGGAATAAAATATATTCTAGTGTGGGACCTAATCATTGGCGTCAAGCTAGACTATTAGGCACACGGTCACTGAAACCCTAAGGTTCAATGAACCAAGAAATGGGTAATAAAAATTAACAATTATCCTAGGCAAACACTGGATCAAAAATGAACGGGCTGGAGGACCAATTTTTATGACAGAATCCAAAGTCAGGGCAGTGGACTGTGAATGATAGTTGGTATTAATACCTACAAATAAATCTCTGAATTCTGTGCATAAAAATACTGATAGCTTGAAGTGTGGTAAGTACGTCAATAAAAGACAAAATGAGTCAAAAAGATGAGATTAAATAATAATAAAATAATAGGCAGATGGCCACATACAAAAGCAAGTGTAAGATAAAATCGAATAAAATCTTTAGAAATTTAATTACAACATGTAATAAAACCGTTAGAAAAAATACAAAATTTAAATGAAATTAGGCCAATGACATTAATGACCATTGAAGCCTGACAATAATTGAAAAGGTATTATTAATGATACCTGAATTGAAAATAGACAATTTAGGTGATGCAATGATAAAGTTCCTGCTGAAAAATTCAATCTTAATGATTTTTAAAAAGGAATAGTAACAAATGACAATGAGATGTAGATAATGCTCTATATATAGAAATGGTTAAATGTTGATTAACACTAACACAAATAATCTTAGAATGATTGGATGTCTTGGTCGACATTAACACAAGTAAATAAGGATGTCTCGGTCGACATTAACACAAGTAAATAAGTTCAGAAATGAAAATGCCTTGGTCGACATTAACACAAGTAAATTCAGAAATGAAAATGCCTTGGTCGACATTAACACAAGTAAGTAAGTTCAGAAATGAAAATGCCTTGGTCGACATTAACACAATTAAGTAAGTTCAGAAATGAAAATGCCTTGGTCGACATTAACATAAATAAGTTCAGAAATGAATTTGTCATACACATTGAAATAGGCGACGGTGGCCTTGAAATATCACTTATGAACTAAAGGTAGCTGTCAAATACAATGTAAAAATTGTCAATGTTGAATACAGGCGACATGGGCCTTCAGTGAATTGAATGTCAAGATAGACATCAATAGAACAACTCAGATATGGGAATACGCTTGCAAGCCAAGGGTAGCTATCAAATACAATGTAAAAATTGTCAATGTTGAATACAGGCGACATGGGCCTTCAGTGAATTGAATGTCAAGATAGACATCAATAGAACAATTCAGATATGGGAATACGCTTGCAAGCCAAGGATAGCTATCAACAAAATTGAATGTCTTGGTCGACATTAATACGCTTGTAAAGCCAAGGGTAGCTATCAAAATTGAATGTCTTGGTCGACATCAATACGCTTGTAAAGCCAAGGGTAGCTAAAAACAAAATTGAATGTCTTGGTCGACATTAATACGCTTGTAAAGCCAAGGGTAGCTATCAACAAAATTGAATGAGGTACATATTATAACCTTGACATTATGTAGGACAGTGCTCTTGATGAGATATACACTGTAACATATTGAATTCATGTACATAGGCTCGATTGCCAAAGGTATGGACAATTAAATGTTTTTAATTGCCGAAAAAGTTGAATGATAGCTACGAAAATCATATGAATGCACATAAAACTGTTTGAATTAGAAATAGAGAACAATGTGGTCCCGTATCGACATGCTGTAGTATTTTATGAACAGTTATGTAATACATGCGTAAATGAAAGTTGATTAGAACGGTTTATGTAACCTGACTAAAATTTTGAAGAAGAGATGCAGCCAGGCAGACAGGCAAGGAATCCACGGTACCCAGAAGAACAGGACATCAGCAAGCAACGATGTGATCTGGCCATGCGATGACAAGAATGGAAGCGTCCAACACAGTAGGCAATTCCCCCAGTGGAAATGTGAGCAGGAGCATGTAGAATTCCAAACAAATAATCCGAATTTCGAGTTGTGGAGTTTTTAGATTGAATTCCAAACGGTAGAGATGATGAAATTGAAAGTTTGAGTTTCAAGTGGTGAAGCCAGTTGTTAGAGAATGGCGATAGACGCCAACACAAGGTTGTGATCTTGACAAAGTTTATCAGTGTAAATATATGAAGAAATTGATGAATAATTGAATCACAATTGAAGAATAGAGTAAACAAATTAATTTGAAGGAATAATTCACTTTTAAAAACGTTCCGTAAACTAGATGAATTTGGATGAAAAGTTTAGACCGGGAGCAAGATGTGCACTCACCGACTAGAATCCATTGAAAGACAAAAGGCTAGCTAGACGCGCTAGCAACAAAAAGGAAGGCGGAAATGTCAGCCACGTACGTAAAACGTTTACAAATGTTTGTTGAAAAGTAGCAAATATCTAGAAAGTAAGATGCCTTGAAAGACGAAATAAATTCCAAAAAACTGAATAATACAAACATTAAAATTGAAACGACGAATAATACGACGAATAATAGAAAACAAACTTGATTGTGGCAGTGACGTGGAACCGTGACTGTGATGTCACCGGACAGCGCAGATGGACAAAATGACGACATGACGTCTACGTAGTAACGGAACGAGTAACAAAGAGGAACCGTTCCAATAAATGCTTTGTCAGATTTTACAGCCATCACCTTGGTTTTGCTAAATGAGATATTCATGCCATACTCAGCACTGAGGAGATTCAGATGCTCTCTGCAGATCATCCTCAGTTTCTTGCAATATTACCTGGTCATTAGCAAACCACAGTGAACTGAGAATCATTGTAGGAGATTTCTGGATGCCTCCTTGTATCTTTTGCTTCCAACTTCTACACAGATCATCAGCATACACATTGAACAATGTTGGAGAGAGCGGAAAACCTTGTCTTAAGCCAACATTGGTGCGAATTTCCTGTGTTAATGAACCTGAACAATCCAATATTATAGTCGTTCCATGATACAAGCTCTTGATAACCTCAACTAGGTGGATTGGGAAACCTCTTCTTATTAATTTCTCAAATAATAACTGTTGATCTACTTTGTCAAATGCTTTTTCGTAGTCTACAAATGCAAGTTGTGTCTCTACATTAAATTCTACTCGTTTTGCAATTATCTGCTTTTATGAAAAAACATCGTCAATACAAGACCTCCCTTTTCTAAAGCCGGCCTGCTCTTCTAATGAAAGCACATCCGAGATTTTTCTGAGCCTATTGTTCAAGATTTTAGAGTTTTATTTTACGAAAAGTTTAATGAACGGTGTTTCTGCCTTTGAACAGTTTTGTCATCGACAGAAAGATTGTTTATTTCACTTGTTATCAAAATTATTGTAGTTTCTCTTTTGTTTTTGAAAACAAACGTGCTCGGCTTGTGCGACTGATAAAAATATGTATTTGAAATGGCTTCATGTTTGGCATTGACTGAGTTATATATTAATACCCAAAATTTTACTAGGTGTGTGTGAGCTCGTTCGTTAGGACTGAGAGTAAAAGTCCGGCTGTTCTGGTGAAGGGGATAGATTTTATTCTTGTTTTATAATACAGTTTTCCTGTCACAGTTCGGGCAGTTTAAAGAGAATTGTATTATTGAATAGGAAGGGATCTGAACCCACTTCATTAGATCAGTTTTTTTTTATTTATTTTCATTAATAATTAACGTCGCGATTAACCAGTGGATGCCAAATTTGGGGCCATTATCATAAAGGTAGGTGATTACTGAGTCATTGTTTTAATTTTCCATAACCACAACAAATTTAATCTTCACTAGCAGCCAAGCGAGTAGCCCTTGAAATATTTATCTATTTATTGTTATTTCATAATTTATAATTATAATTCTAATTTTTTTGTACAAATAATTTTATTGTTTTGTTTTAATTATCAAAACCAGTACGATCATTTCTTGTTTTCATTTCCCCACCTTTACATACTCGGTGTAGGCACATATTGCTTACATATTTGGTGGAGGTTTATCCTGCCGTCCAGATCGTGTTTACATAATTGGTGGAGATCTTCCCCCCCCCTTACATATTTGGTGGAGGCGCCGGGTATATCCCTTACATAATTGGTGGAGGCACCACCCTTACATAATTGGTGGAGGCTCAAAGGGTTTTTAATCCAGCTTTTAAAATTTGGACTTTTCCGGTTACCTCATTGAAGATTCAATTTTTGTGGTTGCATTTTGCATTATTAAATATATGTTTTTATTTCAGTGAAATTATGGGTGAAATAGTTGAGTTTGAACCTTACGGGACTGTAAAAACAGTTTGTAGGATGAATTTCGAGGATTTATTGAATTGGAATATTGTGGAACAATAATTGATTACTAATAATGGATTTTAACGGATGGAGAATGATGATTATAATTGAACAGATTAATTTTGAGATTCACGATATCGGAAGATTTAGGCTACGATTATTGATTGTGAGATTTTAAATTGTAAAAGCTATGGCAGTTGAAGATTTTGTATGATTGCAAGATTTATTATCAATTCTTATTAGGAAGAATTGGATATTTATGATGATATGAGAAATTGATGATTATTAAGATATGATTGAATAGGTTAAATTATTATTATTGAAGAGATTTTGAGATATGGAGAATTTATGATTATTGGAACCAGATTAATTGGAAATTTATTATTTATTATTGAATAGAATTGGATTGGAACAGATTAACAATGGAAAAACTTAGACCGTTACTATTACCGAAATGTTTTGATGGAAAAGATGAAGAATTTGACATTGATGATTCTTCAACTATTTGAAAAGGTTGCCTTGGCCAACGGCTGGGATGAAAAGGATAATTTATTATACTTGCGGTTTTGTTTGAAAGGAAGTGCTGAGAAATATTTTGACGTTATTGAGAATGATTGACTCGACAGGACAAATTTGAATATATGCCAGTGAAAGAAAAATTGGTTAATTCTATCGATCTCCTCTCAAATTGTGGAAACTAGAAAAGGAATTAGATACTTGTAGCATGGAATTTGAAGAAGATGGTAGAGATTTTGTAGCACGAGTCTTATCCCTATGTAGAAAAGTAGATTCGAATATGCATGAATCTCGGATTATCAGGATAATTTTAAGAGGTTTGTCTTCAAATATATTTGAAAGAATTATAATGTTATCAAATAGTACTATTGTAGAATTGTATAAAAATATTGAGAAATATGAATTATCATGTCAGTATTGAATGAGTGGAAATTTGGACAGGTGCAAGTAATTAATGATATTATGGAACCAGAATTTGAAGAACTATTGGAAATCGGAAATGAGTTTGAAAATGAGAATTGTTTAGAAAATGCTATTATCTGTGATGATTTTGATTCTTGTAATTATTATGTTTCAAATGAAGTGGATGTATATTGTCATGTAGTAACTTCGAGATTGAAAATGGGTTGGATGAAGTTCTTAATTGTAATGATTGTGATTTGAATGAGGAAGATATAATTTACAAAGAGGATAAAGATAGGGAAATGATTAAGGAAGAGTTATCAGATTTATCGGAAAGTGATTTGGATTTCTCTTTACGATTGATAACAGGCCGTTTGAACATTTTGTGAACTCTGGTATGCGTAATGATTGTGAATCTAGAGGAGTCAAGATGCATCAGAATGTTAGTCTCGTGAATAATAGGACTAATAGAAAAAGAAGACGTAAGAAATGTAAAGTTTGTGGTAAACATAATCATTTTACGCGGAATTGTTTTTACAACGTTAATTATGCTTATCGGGTTTATAAAAGGATGCATAGAATTTGTGAAAAAGAAGGCTATGATATTAGAGTGTGTTCTTTTGATGGCAGAAATAAGTTTTCGGAAAATGCTAGACGTAAGAAAGCATATTTTACTGATAGGACACAGGAGTTTAGTACTAGGCATATTGATGAAAATGTTTTAGACGGCGGTCCATCAAATATTGATAATTCAAGGAATGAATTAGGAGGTTGTATAGTAACAAGAACCAGGCCATGGAAGTAGTATATTGAACCTATTACAGAAAAAATGTGAATCAGCGATTTGTGTGAACAGTGAAGGTGAAAATACAGAGTCAGATTTGAATTATTGTAATTATCCGAAAGATATGAAGAATAATAAAATTGAAACTGATGGAATTGTTATTAATGAGAGTTCGGTAGAGAAATATGATGACATAATTTTGAATAATTTGGAAAACGTGTCCCAGTAAGCGTTAATAGCGATGAAAATATTATTGAAACAATAATTCTGGAGAGGTTTGAAAAACGAACTCAGACTCAGCGGACTCAGCGAAAGTATTACATGAGACAATATTGCTAGTAGAACGAGGCCTTTTAGCTGATTTGCAGTTGTCATTCAATGAAGAACGCTGAACTGTTTGGGACATACATCATTCGATGTCAGATAAATGAAAATAATCATTGTCCGATATTGAGAACGATTTTTTGAATTCTCTTTTGTCATTACGAGCGAAGAAGTAACTTCTCTACAGAATCAACTTATTAGAGATGATGCGCAAGGTCCGTGAGAGATTACCGGAGATATTAAGAGAAGTGCAGGAAAAACAAAAAGATAGTTTTGATAAAAGACATAGATTAGTAGCTTTCAATAAAGGAGATAAAGTTCTAGTTTCGTATCCTAGGTATCAGGCTGATACTTGTAAAAAATTCAATAATCTTATCATGGGCTTTTGTGGTATCAAGGAAGTTATCTGATTTAAACTATGAAGTGTTATTAGAAAAGCGGGGGGAAAGATTGTTCCAGAAATTATTCATGTAAGGAGAATGAAACTTTTTCATGAACGAAAGTCATAGCAAGGTGTGGAAAAGTGGAAAAAGTTTTATTTCAATCAATATACCATAATAATGTCGTCTGTAATCTAGATATTGAGTTTTTTTTTCGTTGGGATGATAGTCATGTGACAGGTGAATTAAATTTTGGGATTTTATGATTTTTTTTCACTGAGCTTGTAGGTAGTGATAATTTCAATCGTTCATGTCCAATAAAATTTTTCGATTAGGGCAGTAGTTTTCGAGTTAGGTATTTTCAATAATTTTCAAAAATTTTCTTTTTGGGATTTTGTGATTTTTTCTCTATATAAAGTTTTGTTTTAGTATTTTGAAACATATTCTGGAAATTCAATGTAATTCACCGAACGAATCTGTTGTGAAAGAGTTTTTCAAACGACGATTTGATAGCGTTCGATATGATTGACTTCTACTAAATTTTGCTCTACTGGCTGTCAAGAGGCGAAATTATCGAAAAATTCAGAAATCTTCAGTTCATGGAAAACATTTTTGTGAATTTTCGATTTTTTTGTTCGGGAATCTTATTTTTTAGGATGAGTACGTTCAACTTTGTTCTGTGAAAAATTTTGTTTAGAGCAAAGGGTTTGAGGTTTTTCATTTTATAGTTTTTGTTGGTGACCTTGTATAGTAGCAAAAAATTTTTTTTTTGAATTTAAAGATGAATTTTAGGTCATTCGCTTGCATTTCTAAAATGGGATAGGATATGTGAAGTAGATATTTTTGAGATAGTTAAGAGTTATATAGTTACTTTTTGATGGATTAACTGTTTTATTTGTTTGTTTTTTTTCTTGACTATATAGTTATGAGTCATAATGTACTTATAAAGATTTTTTTTTTTTTTTTTTCGATTTTTATTGCATCTTTTGAAGTAGTTCAATGTTGATTCACAAATAATTATTGTCAATTGGGATTTTCTTTTCATAATAAGTTGAATATTCATGTATATTAATGTGTATAATATTGAAAGTTAGTTTCATATATAATCAATGTTATTGTGCAGCATAGTTTCGTTTTGAATTTGATTTGAAGGTTTGTAATTTAGTTTGAGTAACCTACCTTTCTATGTAAATGTTTGATTTCAATGTATAGTAGCATTATCAAGTCAATCAGGCACACGTTTGTTTCCGAGTATATTATTTTGTTTAATCATTATTTTTTTTTTGTTCCCTCTTGACTACAGACTCAGGGACGAGTCTTTCAGCGGGATGGGTGATGTGTCACCTGGTCATATGGGACATATATATGATTCATATATTTATCTCATATTGATCAGGATTTTAGAGTTTTATTTTACGAAAAGTTTAATGAACGTGTTTCTGCCTTTGAACAGTTTTGTCATCGACAGAAAGATTGTTTATTTCACTTGTTATCAAAATTATTGTAGTTTCTCTTTTGTTTTGAAAACAAAAGTGCTCGGCTTGTGCGACTGATAAAAATATGTATTTGAAATGGCTTCATGTTTGGCATTGACTGAGTTATATATTAATACCCAAAATTTTACTAGGTGTGTGAGCTCGTTCGTTAGGACTGAGAGTAAAAGTCCGGCTGTTCTGGTGAAGGGGATAGATTTTATTCTTGTTTTATAATACAGTTTTCCTGTCACAGTTCGGGCAGTTTAAAGAGAATTGTATAATTGAATAGGAAGGGATCTGAACCCACTTCATTAGATCAGTTTTTTTTTTATTTATTTTTCATTAATAATTAACGGCGCGATTAACCAGTGGATGCCAAATTTGGGGCCATTATCATAAAGGTAGGTGATTACTGAGTCATTGTTTTAATTTTTCCATAACCACAACAAATTTAATCTTCACTAGCAGCCAAGCGAGTAGCCCTTGAAATATTTATCTATTTATTGTTATTTCATAATTATAATTATAATTCTAATTTTTTTGTACAAATAATTTTATTGTTTTGTTTTAATTATCAAAACCAGTACGATCATTTCTTGTTTTCATTTCCCCACCTTTACATACTCGGTGTAGGCACATATTGCTTACATATTTGGTGGAGGTTTATCCTGCCGTCCAGATCGTGTTTACATAATTGGTGGAGATCTTCCCCCCCCTTACAGGTGTTTTATTAGTTTATAGGCAACTTCCTGCCTCCCATGTGAATCATCCTCAATTCCTGAAATGAACCTGTCCCATGAGTCTTCATGTGCTTTCCTGACAATAGTTTTTGCTATATTGCGCTTTATTATATAATTTTGTTTCGCCTGATCTATTGGAGATTGTAGTAATTGTTTGTAAGCCTTCTTCTAATTCCTTATTGCTTCAGAAATCTCTTCGTTCCAAATTTTTAAACCTTTTTTTTTAATTTTTGTGTGCTAAGCGTTTCGTAGGCTACATCTTTTAGCGTATCTCTCACAATGTTCCATTCTTCCTCCACCGATGATGCAGTTGGTCGCATAGAGGGCTTCTGTTTTAGTCTGGTCTGATATAAATTCGCTTGGCACGAATATTCGTGCTTGGCTTGATATTCGAAACGCTTGGCACGCAAAAATTTGGAACGAACAGATTTCTGAGGCAATAAGAAATAAGAAGAAGGCTTACAAACAATTACTACAATCTCCAACAGATCAGTCAAAACAAAATTATAGAATAAAGCGCAATATAGCAAAAACTATTGTCAGGAAAGCACATGAAGACTCATGGGACAGGTTCATTTCAGGAATCGAGGATGATTCACATGGGAGGTCTGAGCCCTATTGACTTATAAAACAACTCAAACAACAAACAACTAGAATATTATTTTTGCGATATTTTATTTTCTTTCTCGTTCATAATTGTCTGGGTTATTTGCAGTTGTGAACTATATAATTCCGTCCATGGAGGACTTTTCAACACAAACTTGAGGACAAGGGTTAAAAAAGAGGGAGAAAACATAAATAATCAACTTCTATTTCAAAACTATTTCGATGATCTGAAGACTGAAGCGTGGAGGTGTGTTGAAAAGGTGAGGACATTTTCTTTTTTATCAATTTACTTTGATAGATACAATATCATTCTATCTATGAATGACTATGGCTTAATAAAGCTTATAAAGTCCAAAACTGTTCCTTTCCCAAATTTGGATAGAAATTGTCAATTTTTTACGGAAATAAGCCAGCTTTTATTATTTTGTTCATAAGTATCGCTTAATAAGCTTAATTTCATGAGGATATAACTAATGATAATGTCTCGAAAAATTCAGATGAATGAGAGGTTTTGAAAGTGAGGTAGGCTTAAAAGAGGGTGTAACTTGCTTGGGAAAAATTTTTTAAATTTTCAAATTTGTTCTTAAAGATTTGAAGCTGATTGATCAATTCTTTCTATAGTTATTGTAGAACATACAAACACCCGTCAACAACTTTGGCCTTAAGTGAGTCAAAAGTAAGAATTAGCTAACGCTCGTTCAATGGATAGCATCAGCTGATGGAAAGTGAAATGTGCGTGTTCTTGGCACATCCGTCTTCAAGCATCTTAGCATTTCACTTTCGACTTCATTTCCTTGTGAATGAACAATCTATTTCTCTATTTCAATGATCATATTGTCAACAGGGTGGTCCACAATCAGAAGTTCGATTCCTGAGGATAAAGACACAGTTCTCGATAAAACCCCACCACTGCCCGCAAATAGGCAAACTATGGCACTGGGATGGGGTGACTATCATGAAGGGTAGCTATGTGCGAGGCACCCCTGGATGCCATGAAATCGCCGAAGTCAAGTATCTCGACCCCATAGATTATAGCCCTCTCAGGTTTGGTGAGTATACTACATCCACATTTCTCATTTATTCATCATCATCATCATTATCATCTTCACTTCAAGGATTAGGTTTATTAATTAACCTGTTCCGGTACCCATCTCTTTCTTGGCCTCCCTGAATCTCTTTTCCCAGTAGGTCTATAGGTTTGGACTTTTCTTCAAAGGGGCATTCTTCCAGGTGGCATATTCTATCCAAAGGACCGCACCAGTTGGGTTGATTTTGTATAATTTGTTCTTCTATGCAGAGGAGCAACCGATAAAACCTGTTTTATCATTTGATAATTGATCAGCTGTCGAGTGAATTATCGATTGCATGCAATCAGGCATTCAATTATTAATAACTGAAAGTAACTTATAGTTTGTGCAAATGTCCTTCCAACTTGGGATGGACATCCGCACACAGCATACAGCGGGAGTAGGGATGTCAATCCCGGGACTGATTTCCAATCCCGGTATTTCGGGATTATCCAATATCAATCCCGGGATCCCGGGATTGGCGAAAATCAGTTTAATTCATTTTTTACCAATTGTTCCTCCTCAATTACATGTTCAGTAACAGTGTGTGTAGATGAAAAAGGGCCGATTAAAGAGGGAGAGGCTATCATTAAAATGGAAAAAAAAATACTTGGGAATAATATCAAAATTGAACATTCTATTTCTATAAATGTTTTCAAGATTAGGAGCAACTGTTATATTCCATGTCCTACCTTAAATTTGCTGTATCCTAGATGATAGTGAGAACTGAGGAAAGCAAGATAACTCATCAGAGTCTTTTTTATGTAGAACAAGAGCATTTCTATCCTACATCAGGACGGGATAGAGCTCACACTTTAATTACGTCAAATACTGTAGAGTGAATTAATATCACTTGAATTAATAATATTAATAATAAAATAGAATACTTTTGTAAGACCATAACGCCATACCGACCAAACAACGCGAAAGCTGCCACTACACTACTAAATGAAATTTCGAAGAGCAAACTAAAATATTTACTTGAACTAGATATTCTACTTATAATAGAGAAAGAGAAGAGGAGAGGAATAATTAGATAGAGAGTGAATCGTTTAGTGCTTTTTTATTTCTGATTTCTGAAGTCTTTTTAAGGAAATGCCATCAGCACTATTGCAAATATTGCACCGTCTAGACTGGTAATTGTGGTGCTGTGTAAACAAGTTTAGAGACATAACAACCATTCTGCCATATTATGTATATGAAACTGTAGGCTGTGCCTATAGAATGGATTAGTCAAACACTTAGAACAATAAATTAGTTATAAAAACTCATATTCATCACCGTAAATGAATTCAATATTGAATTGTTTTTTGGAAAAATATGATTCACAATTTCAGGTTTACAATCTCGAAAATCCCGGGATTGACGCTGAAAAATCCCGGGATTGTTAGGTATCAAAAATGGACCAGGATCCCGGGATCCCGGGATTGACATCCCTAAGCGGGAGAGATACAGAGGCGCGATGTTGCCGTTTTGAAGCGGCCAGCGATCTCAAACTTCCAGTGACTGTTTATGTGCTCATGCTACACATGCGGAGTTTCCTGTCTGAAAGCAGTCAGACGACTGACAAATTGGCAACTGCGCTTCCACCTATTACTGTATTGATTACTGTTATTAGCTGATCTCCCTTCATTTCTCTGCGCTGCATATTCCTCCAAGTCTGAAGTAAATTTGCACGGACTATAGTATTTTCTCTCGACCTCTCTCTGCATTCAACTCGGGCTGACCAGTTAGCAGTATTAGGCTGGCGCATCTAACGGTAGGACATCATGCAGGATACACTAGTGGTCATACATTGTAGTGTCATTAAAGCGAGCAAAACTTTTGAGGTTGAAAATTGAAAGAAAAAATCCATTTTGATGAATTTCAGTTTCTGATCATCGCAATATCTTCCCAATTCTACCATTTGAATGTATAATTTAAGATCCCTCTGGACGTTGATTGTGCTCTACAACCTGAGACCAGATAGAGCACTCTATCTTATATAGATTTCCAAGTACACCTGCTCACAATGCTCCTTGTATTTTCAAAAACTCCTTATAATTATTCAATTAACAACAATTAACAATATTGTTGATGATAGTCGAAGTCAAAAATCGATGTTAAAATCGATGCGTTATCTTCTATACTATCTTTCTTCCATGCTAAATAGTTTACTTTAAGTGTTATTTGTATACGGTCGTACGATTTTACATGCATTTTGCTACATCATAAAATTGAGTTTTTGAATAAAATAATATTCAGATTTAAAATTTCAGAGTAGTTGTGAAGGAGATATTGTGGTAGTTATACTGAATAATATCTCTCTAAATACATTACATTACATTTATTATTTCATATATTTTACAAGATTATGTAAAATATATTTTACAATTATTGTGGACACATGTACTGTACTTTAGTACAGTACATAAGAGATCTAACAGAGATCTAACGTCTTCATTGTCCTCACATTGAGACTTCGCCCACTGATATAAGCTCTCAAGACATAAGATAATGCTCTACGAGAATCACCCGTCAGATGCACTTCATTTTAGTATTTTTACTTTCCTTGCCCTATTATCATAGGTAAGGAAAGTATTGCTTTCCGAAAAAAGTTGAGGTACCCCAATTTCTAAATTTCTATACGTTTCGAAGTCCCCTGAGTCCAAAAAAGTGGTTTTTGGGTATTGGTCTTTGTGTGTGTGTGTGTGTGTGTGTGTGTGTGTGTGAGTGTATGTGCGTCTGTGTACACGATATCTCATCTCCCAATTAACGGAATGACTTAAAATTTGGAACTTGAGGTCCTTACACTATAAGGATCCGACACGAAGAATTTCGATCAAATGCAATTCAAGATGGCGGCTAAAATAGCGAAAATGTTGTCAAAAACAGGGGTTTTCGCGATTTTCTCAAAAATGGCTCCAACGATTTTGATCAAATTCATAACCAAAATAGTCATCGATAAGCTCTATCAACTGCCACAAGTCCCATATCTGTAAAAATTTCAGGAGCTCCGTCCCATCTAGGTAAAGTTTGATTTTAGATTCCCAATTATCAGGCTTCAGATACACTTTAAACAAAAAATTCTAAATGGAAAGGATTGAGCATGAGAATCTCTACAATTAATGTTTAGTAACATTTTCACCTAAAATTCAAAATAAGCTCGAAATTCGAGAAAATGTTATTATTTCAATTGCAAACTGTTGGCAACTGTTGATTGTATTAAATCATTCACTATGAAGAGATAGCAGACCTCGTGTGTCTCCAGCGTTATTTTCTTGTCACCAGCTGGCTTAGATCTTTGAATAATAGACTTGAATTGCGCGGGAACACTAGCGTCATGTGATAAATTTTCATAATGGCAAGGAAAGTTGTGTGAGTGCGCCACACCAGATTTTTTTTAGTGGAGAGGAGAGCATGAGGACACCTCAACTATCAAAATTTCAAACACTCATAACTTTTGACACAACGATCGGATCTCCTCTTACCACAGCTCATTCTTCTCGGCTCACTTTTTGCCCATTAATTCATATATTCATACAATAAAATTTATTAGTTGTCCAATTGATTTTCTCATCAATAGATCTTTATCAATAAAATAATAAATTCAAGTATAAACAGAAATAAACAAACTACAAGAATTGAACGGTATCTTTACTCTCTGGTTCAAATCTGCCGCTCCACTCGGCGTTCGATGTAAAGTGCTTCACTCTTACGGAAGTTCAGTCGAAGTAGTTCCAACTTCTCCCGCTAGAAAGCGCGAGCGCGTCAATCTGCAAGTCAAGCTGAACTGAAACACAATTATTTCAGAAGTCATGTCATTTTTCTGAAAGTCCAGTCCACAAGAATTGGTAGTTGCATCAAATTTTCGACAATAAATTATCAACAGTTCATCCTAGCTGAATTTTTGTGATTTTGATTTTCGTAGTAAACTAATTTTCCTATCAGATGCGTATATTAAATGAGGAATATATTGGAGATTGAAGGGATTACAGAGCGCTAGAGTAACGTAAATAATACAGTCTCCTAGTCTATTCTAGTGGATATCTTCTTAACACTACAACGTAGCTTTTTTATGTCATTTCCATTTTTATAGATAAGAAAATTCACTATTCAATGAATGTATCATAATGAGATTTTAATATATTTCTTCTTCTTCTTCTTCTTCTTCTCTTCTTCCTCTTCTTCTTCTTCCTCTTTTTTTCTTCATCTTCCTCTTTTTCTTCTTCTTCTTGCTCATCTCCTTATTCTTTGCGTCTATGTACCAGGAAACTCAAATGATGATACTTTCGCTTTACAGACGGAAAAGTACAGCTATTAAATATTAAGCAGGTTCCGGTTCCTAAACAAATTTTAGCAGTACGGTAAGCCAAAAATATTATTATTTATACTTACAGAAGTTATTTAATAATTTTCAGTAATAAACCCTCAAACTCTAATATAATATAATATAACTCTAATATAATGTGATGCGATGGAAAATGACAATATGGAATGAATAAAAGTGGAGTTTTTATTCAAAAATAAATTTCCAAATATCGGTATCAATGTATTTGTTCGGTTTTTGTCTGTTTTTCTCCAAACACTCGTGTCAAATCCAAGTAGCAGTTCCTTCCTGAATTTTTATATTGAGTGAAATAATTTTAAAGACACGTTAGCTTCAAGGACGCTATGAACTCAATTTCTTCATGTTTTATCATATGTTGAATATTTTCAATTTTTTTTTAATATTCTCAAATCTTTGTTGAATATTTTCAGTTTGGTGGACGTGGCAAAGATAGAGGTACACCTTCAACCTGTGTCGCATATGGAGAATAAACTTTTCAAAA
The DNA here is from genome assembly GCF_014356525.2 of Nilaparvata lugens. NCBI lineage: Eukaryota > Metazoa > Arthropoda > Insecta > Hemiptera > Delphacidae > Nilaparvata > Nilaparvata lugens. Next base: position 39,027,706 of record NC_052514.1, read on the forward strand.
CAGTTGTCAAACCTAAAGGGTTGACTATTGAAATTGGATCTCCTCATGAAACAGTTATCAGTATACCGGAGCCTATGTGAGTCATTACATCCATAAATTCCTCCCTATTGAATCTTTTCTAATTGGCTTGTTTAAAAAAAGTAGTACACCACCCAGCACCTACTGCTATCAAGTTGTAAAATTTGAAACTCTAGATTTATTTTCAATAAATCAGGAGAGAGAATTATGGTGAGGTCCACTTTATAATAGCAGTGAAGAAAGATAGGAAATCAACGTTGCCGATCCTCTGTCTTGTCAATTCCTTCTATAGACGGTAGCTGATATAGGTTTTCAGGTTTTATGTTTGATGTAATATTAATACTGTTCATTCACATTTGAAATAATCAATTTTAGCAAGAACTTTTTTTTTCAATAATTGACCGAGCGAAATGAGGTCTAAGATTCAAATCGACGGTTTGGCATTTCTCTTAATGTTTAAATAATGTTTATATGTTGCGCATTAACGGCGAAACGCGGTAATAGATTTTCATGAAATTTGACAGGTGTGTTCCTTTTTTAATTGCGCGTTGACGTATATACAGGGCTTTTGGAGATTTTGCATTTCAAGGATAATATAAAAGGAGAAAGGAGCCTCCTTCATACGCCAATATTAGAGTAAAAATCAGACTATAGAATTATTCATCATAAATCAGTTGACAAGTGATTACACAGATGTGTGGAGAAGCCAGTCTATTGCTGCATTTCCATAAGGTCTATAGTTTCAATCATGTACTTGCGGATGAGAATACTGCGTGAGGTCTACTGTTCACAGAACTACTAGTTTCATAATTGAGATAAAATATTTTGCTGAATTATTATTAATACTAAATTGTTAAAAGACGATCTGGCAATAGAGCAAAGCGAGAAAGAGATAGCGCTATCTGCTTTGTTGGATGATAGACAAGAATAGAGCAATACCATTGCTAATCAAACACTGCCATTATAACGTGAACCTCACTTTACTGCAAATTGTTCATCACTCAGTTACTACTGACATCTACCGGCGTGCTCGGAACTAAGATTTCTTGGCCAATCAGAGGGACGTGGGCGGAGCTGACATGAATCTGACATAAAGTGGAGGGGGAAGTGTGTTTGGAGGTTGGGAGAATCGATGAACGACCAAATATGAAAGATTTCATACATTAAAACTCCACACACATACATCGACTTTTTTCGTACAATATTTTGCCGTCCTCATGAATTATTCTATCAGATAAAACGGAATTTGACAAAAATTGACAATCTGTTTGAAATCATCTGTTTAATCTAATAGAATTCATAAGGATGACAGAATACCGTACAAACAAAAACACTACCTCCGTAAACAATGCCATAGTGCATTCGTTTGACGTCAGCACAGGTATGGCTCCTACACCAATGAAAATTCCTTGATTTCAGCTGATCTATATCAGCTAGTGTTTTTATTGGTCTAGGAGCCCAACCTGTGTTGACGTCACAAAAATGCACTACGGCTTTGTTCACGTAGGTAGTGACAAAAATCGACGTGTGTGTGCAGGGCTTAACAGGTTATCCATTCATTCATAATTCATTGATTGATGCACAATCATTGATGAAATAAAATTGATTAGGAGGGGGGAGCCAACAGGCACATCCCTAAACTGTTCCTCCCCTGAATATTCCGGTCCAAAAAGTAGATAATGTCTCTCTCACTTATAAATCTTTGTTCGAAAATTATACTCTCATTAGAGCTTTTGGCTATGAACTCCTAATATTTTGACTCAACTACGATTTTATAGGTGTATGCTTTATTAATATAATTCATTATTACCATAGAGAAACAATAGCATTAGTAGATGCTATGGTGCGTGGATAAGTGGATGCTATGCCCCATGGTATTGGGTGTTTATGTTGTAACTTTCACGGCTATCTCAAGCCGATAGTCCACGTATTTCTTTCCCGTGAAGCTATGTGACGCTGGTAGTATCTCATATTGTGCCGTTCATACGCTCTTACCCGATCAAAACAGTAAAAATCGACAATAATCGACAGTAATCGGCTTGAGATAACAGTTGTGACATAAACGCCCCATACCATGGGATATCTACTTATGCTATCGTTTCTCTATGATATTACTCAATATCGTTCAATTTCCATTGTTTTTATATAGGCTACATTCTGTTCATTTTATAGTAATATTTACGCATGAATACGTGATTTATTTCATTTTATTTTTTTAGGTGCAAACACCAAGATCAAATGTCAGACAGTGAAAAAACCAGATATTTACCGGAAATTCGATTAAATTCTGATCAAGGAAGTGGAAGTACTGGACCTATAAAAATGTCTGCACAACAGTTGAAAATATGTTTTGAAATACTCACTTCTGAGATATGGAAGTGTCAGGTAATGCCATCGACGAAGAATGATTGGTATTTTTCAATGATATATTATCTTTCCTCTATGTTAACCCTACAGAGACACACTTACTTTATGCTAACACAGTAGACACACTGGGGTGTTGAACACCCAAATTTAATTTTGCATTTTCTTTGAAAAATATGAAAAAAACAAGTACTTAGTCCATACTCCATCATTTCTTAATCATTTTTGTTCCAAGTGCATACAGAAATCAAAAGTAAAGCACTGCTTATCAATATTTATACTAATTTTAGAAGTACGTATGTTCCGCCTAAGTGTTGGAGCTCCTAATCCGGTTTGAACGAATGGCTTGATCATTGCTAATGACAACTTCATCAAAAACTCACGTCTCTTCATTTTATTGTTTTGAATCTCAAGTTGTAGAGAATCATAGCATTCATTCCAATCTGATCCATTATCCCATACCACATTCGTAGTGACAATACAAGTAAATCTTTGTAATAAAAGTGTTTGATAAAAGTCCTAGGTGAAAGACACTCTGGGGTGTTAGATACCCCAAACGAAGAGCTGGTGACCTTGTAGAATACTATTACTGACTAAGTGGTGGAGAGTAGTTGACAATACCATACAAACCTAATTTAGACTGGGCATAAATTCCCATATGTTTGATATTGTCAACTGCAGAAGAGAAAAAAAATCTCTGGGGTGTGAAACACCCCAGTGTGTCTCTTTAGGGTTAATACACACTTAAAATTGCAGGTTATTGTACAAGGAAGCACCGACGCCATTGATGTGGTTGAAATTTGAGACACCATACAGTTCTACTCACTCCATGATCCATTTTTCTCCAATGCATGTTGTTTTCCATCACGAATTGCTTATTATTAAATCACTTTTTGCTATTAGAAAAAACGACTAGCCGTCAGATTTTTCACATTAAATGAATTATTCACTCACTGTGACAACGACATCTTTCGGCAGGTTCGACATCTTCTTGGTTATCCTTTTTTATTCTGAATATTTTACTGAATAGGTAAAGGAAGAGTGCGGATAGTGTGCAAAATTTACAGTGCAAATTTCGCCACGTCATCGAATGAAACATGTATCTCTATTCCAATTCACAGGCAGTGGATCGTGAATTTATCAGAGCCATCCATAGAATTAGGATGAAATCAGAATGTCCGATAGCTCGAGCCTATTATCACAGCGGAGTGACAGTCGATGTAGAGCCTGAGCTGATAATAAAAGAAGTGAAATATATGACAATAGAAGGGGAAATTGTGAGATTTGGTGAGTTACACATTCACCTATGTTGAGGTCCACGTTATAATGGCAGTATGTGATTAACATTAAAGTTGCTCTGATGAGGTCCACGTTATAATGGCAGTATTTGATTAACATTAAAGTTGCTATAATGAGGTCCACGTTATGATGGCAGTATTTGATTAACATTAAAGTTGCTCTGATGAGGTCCACGTTATAATGGCAGTATTTGATTAACATTAAAGTTGCTCTGATGAGGTCCACGTTATAATGGCAGTATTTGATTAACATTATAGTTGCTATAATGAGGTCCACGTTATAATGGCAGTATTTGATTAACATTAAAGTTGCTATAATGAGGTCCACATTATGATGGCAGTGTTTGATTAGCAATAGTATTGCTATCCTTGTCTATCATTCAACAACGTGGATAGCGCTATCTCTTTCTCGCTTTGCTCTGTTGCCATATCGTCTTTTAACAAATTATAATTGAAATAACTAGTAGTTCTGTGAACAGTAGACCTCACGCAGTATTCTCATCCACAAGTACATGATTGAAACTATATACCTTATGGAAATACAGTAATAGATTGGCTTCTCCACACATCTGTGTAATCACTTGTCAGCTGATTTATGATGAATAATTCTATAGTCTGATTTTTACTCTAATATTGGCGTATGAGGGAGGCTCCTTTTTCTTTTATATTATGCTTGAAATGCAAAATTTCCAAAAACCCTGTATATACGTCGACGCGCAATTAAAAAAGGAACACACCTGTCAAATTTCATGAAAATCTATTACCGCGTTTCGCCGTTAATGCGCAACATATAAACATTATTTGAACATTAAGAGAAATGCCAAATCGTCGACTTGAATCTTAGACCTCACTTCGCTCGGTCAATTAATTAACATAATATTTCATCTCAATTATGGAAAATCATTATGGAATTGATTAGAAAATAATTTCTTGCTTAATAGAATGTAATTGATTATTAGAAACAAGAATGAACCGTTAATATTACATCAATAAACCTGTATCAGCTACCGTCCATAGAAGCCATTGACAAGACAGATGATAGGCTATTTTTTCTCCTATTTTTCTCCACTGTTATTATAACGTTGACCTCACTATATCCTTGCCTATCATTAGTCAAAGCAGATAAGGATATCCTTCTCCAGCTCCGCAACGTTTCCAAATCGTTTTCAACAATGTAGAAATTGTTAAAAACCGATTGCCTTTCATTAGACAAATAAGCAGATAGCGCTATATCCTCTTCTAGCTCAGCAACTTACCAGTTTGCTTTTAACCTTTAGAAACTATGTAGAAATATAATTAGAAACTTATAGAAACTGTCAACTATGTAGCAATATGATTAATTACCAGATTATCCAATCTCAATTAAAATTCGTTATTGAATAAATAGTTGAAAATTAAATTTTTCAACAAATAAAATATAATTGACTAGCAGGAAACACGTGCTCCACAAAGATCTATTTTAAAACACAACAAACTGAAAACTTGACGTAATGAGATCTCAAAGAATTGATAATAAACCTATAACCATCCTCAGTTAACTGAGAATCTATATGCAAAATTTCAAGTTAATCAGTCCAGTAGTTCAGACGTGATGATGCGTCAAACATAATTTTCCTATCCCGTACGTGTATGAGCCAGTTCTCCACTTTATTACGGTACTAGCAGGTAACCCGTGCTTCGCAAGGGTCTTTCTTGAAACTTGACGTAATGAAATCTAGAAGAATTCAAAATAGGCCTATGTACAGTGAGTCAGTCATTCTATCAGGGCTCAAATAATTTTGAAATTTTAATTGAATAGAAAAGGAAGAATATAGTTTCTTTATGTAAATAACAACACCTTTATTGAAAGACATATTAACTGCATGCGTTTTCATATTGCCGATACAGCATTGATGAAACTGTCGTAGACGTTTATTTAGCATTTGTCTCAAAAATTGTTCTAGCTGAAAAATTAATAATCCATGCCACGTGTAGGCCTAAACATTGCTTCAGGAAAACGAAGTTTCAAAACTATGTTTTTTCCAGGTAGAAAGCAATATAGAAACAGATGTTCCTTTTTTAATTTCGACCATATATGATTTGTTGATTTTTTAATGAAATCGAATGTACCATTAATTGAAATTTAAACATTAATTCTGAAAAATCTAGAAGTAAAATTGAAGTTTAGGCTTCCAGGTGCACGAGATTGATATTTTTAGAATCTATGTGCAAAATTTGGCGATCTAAATCATTCCCGTTTTTCCGGTTTGCAATCCACAAGTTGACATGTTTTGATGCGAACTAACGAACACACGAACAAACACAACCCTACTCTCTCTTATTATATAGATAGCATAGATTACTTTAAACAAGAATGAAAATTAAATATTACATCAGATATACCGGTATCAGCCATCCTCTATAGAAGGCAGTGGCATCGACAACAATGTCCTCCCATCTTGAACCACTGCCATTATAATTACGTGTACCTCATTATAGGCATAGAATGAACAATCTTCAGTTTTCTATGCTAAAGCAGGCTATAATACTTGGTTCATTCATGATAATTTTTCAAAACAAACAACTCAATTTTCCATGTAAATACAGTGGATAAATGATCATGCGAGTTTTTCCTTGCAGAGGGTTTCATAAACGTTGTTCATCAATATCACCATTCGCGAGGGGAGGAAGACACTATGGGGTGAGTAGATTGCAATTGAAGAACTAAACACTCAGCAGTTCTGAGAGAAAAATATAAAAAATGTATTTGTCACTATGGATTACATGAGTTACATTGGATTCACAAATGTATCAGACAGTCCAATGAATACTGTATTTTTACTTTTGTTATACTGGAGAAACGAAAACATTGTGTTAATCCCTCTGTGGTAAATTCATACTCTTTTCCACTAATGAAATAAAATTTGAATTTTCAAAACACTTATGGAGTGAAAATGCACTAACTATTGGTAGTGACCATCGTTTCGACTTTATTGTGTCAATACAAAATTTGAATGTATCCTTTACTATTTATTAAACGAGCAATTTCTGTTTATATGATGTTTATATAATGTTTGTATTTCAACGGATCTCGAAAACGATTCTCACGAAATTCTGAACATAGTAGGTTTATAATATAAAGATCCGATTGCACTGAGTCTCATCCCTGGGAAAACTCGCTGGAGGACATTAAAAGGATAATATTATCCATCCTTGGAAAAACAGCTGATAATAATTATTTCGTCGTCTGTTGATAATGGAAGTGAGTGAGCGAGTTCATGTGTGTGGGACTGTGTCAAAATTATGACTCAGCTGTTGAACTTTTGTAATCATTCAAGCAGGTACTTAGTGCCGGTTGCAAAAATCCGGGTTATTCTCAATCTCTTTTGAAATGGTCTTCTCTGATTTGGTTCACGTGAAATTAATCAGGATTAAAATTAAAATCGGCTTTTGTGCAACCGGGCCTTTGCGAGGGAAATTTTTGCATTTCTCTGGGAATTAATCTCAATTTACTGTGATTAGATAGAACATTTCTGTTTAAACTATGGATGTTATTATAATTTCTTCTTTCGTGATAAATTTTTTATGCTTTTGTACTCCAGAGCGAAGCTCGGACCCCGATATTTGGATTTTAGTAATGAAACAGCATTATCAAAACTAAGCTTCCTTTCCAATTGACCAAATTATTGATTTAAATACAATCATGAAAGCATATTGTATGATTGACTTCACTTTAAATCAGACGACTTTTCTTTGGTAATTGGTGATTAATTCAGTCTTTATCAGTTATCTTCTTTTGAAAAACATTGTGGGCGTGTCTTGTCTCTTTCAATGGTTGGCTTCCATTGGCTGACTCAACTACCAATCAAATGACCTCATTCGTAGTGTATATACTGCTGCTTCTTATTCAAGAGTTTTGTGGATTTATAACAGTTTACAATTTTAGAAGTCAAGCTGCGTTTACACCAAAGTTATTAACAAAATTTTAATATCCTAATCCTAAAGGTGCGTACAGATATACGCGCCGCGAACATGCAATTCACTTTTAATCAGCTGACTATATCTGTATTTTTACAGAAACGGTAAGATACAGATATATAAAAAGCTTGGCATCAGCTGATTAAAAGTGAATTGCTCATGTTCGCGGCACGTATATCTGTACGCACCTTTATAGATTCTATTAGATTGAACATAACCTATCATACACATGATGAACATATTATGTGTTTGTTAAGCTCCGTTCATTTTTGTAGTCTCCTATCATCCGCCAGGAACAATACCCTAGAATGTTTGACACTTCTTCAGAAACACTCTGTATATATTATTCCAAGGTGATTATCATTCCAAGATGATGGTATACGTTTTCTTTTTCATCTAAATCTAGGACAGAATCGAAAGAAATTGTATACGAATTGGATACCCCGAGTCTTTTATTCACAAAAATCCAACATGAAGGTGTAATTTTGGAAGTTGGTTCTCAATGGGAAGAAGAATTTGGATCAGCTGACGATTCAGTATTGTAAGTTTCATCTAGAGTGAGATCCACATTATAATAATACTTTGTAATGTGTAATGTATTCTCGTATTTATGTTATTTATTTTATACTGTAATGTTTTTTTATTGATGTAATTAATTTTCATTTCATATTGATGTATCTTATGTGTGTGTGTGTGTGTGTGTGTGTGTGTGTGTGTGTGTGTGTGTGTGTGAGTGGATAAATAAAATACTCCAATTATTAAAGTATTTGATCAGCATAGGTGTTTCTATCCTTGTCTAGTCTTCCACAAAACAGAAAGCGCTCTTCTTTTCTAGCTCCGCAATGTTGCTATAGTGAGGTCCACGTTGTAATGGCGGTATTTGATTAGCATTGGTGTTGCTATCTGAGTCTAGTCTTCGACAAAACAGATAGCGCACCCCTTTTTCTAGCTCCGCAATGTTGCCAGATTGTTTTCAAACAATTCATAAGTGTAATTAATCGACAAAGTATTCAATCTGAATCATGAAAATTTATTATTCAATATTTGAAAAATATATTTTCTTGACGGATAAAATTTAATTGATTATTTTGAACAAGAATAAACAGTTGATATCACATCAGATATTCTGGTATCAGAGAAGTCAGTGACAAGGCAGAAAATCGCCAAAGCTTAATTTTCTGCCATTATAGCGTAGACCACACTACTGTCTTGGAAACCCATATTTTCTATCTTCAAATTTCAACAATTTCAAAATTCGATGAATTCACAAAAAAACACTATCAAGTATAAATAAAAATATTATATCTGAGAACCCTTTTTAAAATGATTTAATCACAGCATGTTTCAGTATATAATGCCATTATCAAGTCAAATGGAAAAGACACTATCAAGAAGCCTATTGTATCACTATTGTCATGATAACTTAATACCAAATAAGTTCAAACTCTTTTCGAGAAAAATCTCAACAATTCAAAAGATAACATACATAATAATTATTTCAAGTTGTTGATACATAACCTCGACAAAGGTTTGAAGATTCGGATCAAGGATAATTCGCTCAAGTCTCAACGTCTTTTACATGATACTATCCTATTATATTAAGCGCGCAATTTCTGTATATATATATATATATATATATATATATATATTCATTTATGTGGTTATCCGATTAAAAGAGTATATATTTGAAGAGCTCTATTCCAAATGGGCCCAAGTCACAAAAGTGTTTTTCTCAGGAAATCGATTTTTTGATTGTCATCACTTAAATGTTGGAAAATGTTTATAATCCAATGTTTAAAGTGTGTATTTTGAATTCCATACAATAATTTTGCATATTTTGAAGTAATTTCTGTGTAATAGGTTAATTTCCTTGCTTTTTTTTCCAAAATGTCACTAAGTCCATGGACTTGGTGACATTTTGGAAAGAAACTTGGACTCGGACCTTCTTCATGTCACTAATATGATAAGTTTCTTCAAGTGCTGTATTTGCTGAGTTGAATAATATATTTTGCCAATTTTTTTGAATAAATTTTCTTGATCACTTGATGTTCTTGGTAATCCCCAGTGTATGTATTCTTGACTTCCACTGTTCTCTTCCCTTGAAAACGTGCTGATCTCGAAGTAAAAATGGTGGTTAGGCTTCAATCTGTAGACAGACCGACAGAAAAAGATGTTCTGCGCATGCGCAAAGGACTAAGGTTGGAATGGAAAGGAACAGCAATGGACTTAGATACACTTCGGAAAAAAACGTGATATTGTGATATTTATTTTGTAGTGACTAAGGATAGTTTGGAGTAGTTAGTATGCTAGGAATGAAGGTCTATGTATAAGGTTCAATAATCAGCTGATATCTCGATTTCCACAAAAATGGACTTAGGCCCGTTTGGAATCGAGCTCTTCATTTATGTTCAACGGATTTAACGATTTTCACGAAATTTGGAACAAAATGAGTTTATGATATGAAGATTCGATTGCACTAGGTCTCAACCCTTGGATAACTTGTTTAAGGACATTAAAAGGATGAATACGTCCTTGGAAAACCAGCTGGAAATTTTGTCGTCTGTCGATACCGTTATGGAAGAGAGTGAACGAGTGCATGTGTGTGGTATCATCCAGCTGATCTCACGAGAAGAAAAATTCAGCAAGAGAAACTTATTTCCGTTTATTTCTCTTTTTTTTAGAAAACATGTTTACTTTAGAAAGTCGAAAATAGTAACTAGATGCTGTTAGTGATACATAACAAATATTGTAGCGAACATAGTATATCATTCCAAATCGAATTTATAGTATAATATATCTATATTTTGTAATTGATGATGTGTTTGTTTTTTCGAAGTGTGAATAAACTGTTATTTTTATGAGTAAAGCTTAAACTAGATTTTGATTTGGACTTCAGTATAAGTTTGAAAAGGGACAGTTTTGGGCATAAGCCTGTTGTGCCTCCCCATATAACTGTAAAAATAATTGTACGACTGAGAAAATGAATAAATAAATATAATCTATAAATTCAATCTTCCGTTACAGATTTGCTATGTTTTTACACTCCAGAGCAATGCTTGGTCCCCTGATATGATACTATATATTATTGAACTACTACTGTATATCATAAAACTGTAAGATTTTATGAACATAGAAATAATTAATTCTTGCAACTTCATGTCGTTCAATGCTTTTTTTCAAGTTGTCGAAGGAAAATGGACCATAAAATTCATCCATCTTTTAATACCAAAGTATACAGCAATTTGAAGGGATTGGATGAGAAAGATAAGGTAGTGGATTTGAATAAAAGAGGAATTTTCTTCGAGTATTTCACAGTACTCAAACAAGAGCTTTGGAATTGTCAAAAGAATATGGTGAGAGCATTATCCTTTAACCATAATTATCATTATTGAATGGATTTATTTTAATTTTGATTGGTCACCATTTGTCACAGAATAAACAAACTATAGAAGTTTTCTCTGCATCTGTTTATTGCGGTTACGTCCGATGAGCGATTTCGATGAGCGATTCTGGGGGTTAGCAGTCTACTGAGCGATCCATTGTTCAGAATAACAATGAGGATAGGCAGACCCTATGAATGGGAGGACTTGGGTGTCATTAATCATCTGTGACAGTGACAGAGGCAGGCCACAAGCGTATGTGTATACTTGCAAAACGATATTATATTGATGATGATTGAATCACCTTTCATAAAAAAATCTGGTGTGGTACACTCACACAACTTTCCTTGCTCATTGATCTGTAAGCCCCATTCTTGAGCGAGAATAATTCAGGGGAATAACATAATGACGATTGGCGGCAACATATTTGAAACTACGATCAGACTTCTGTATTTATGTGTAAATATAATTGTTTTCAGAGTACTTTTTCCTTTGTGTAAATTGTGAAATTCGATTTTTTTTTTAAATTCGTTAAAACAGCTGTTCTACGAAACTCCTGCGATTTTCCCAGAAATGAGACTCATGTCAGTTGATAGGGCTTATAAATAGCAATCCATGGTATAAATTTGAAGAAAATCGTTAGAGCCGTTTTCGAGAAAACCGTGAAAACATGGTTTTTAGTAATTATCCGCCATTTTTCCTGCCATTTTGAATTCAATTTTATTGAATTTCTTATTGTCAAATCCTCATGGTATAAGGACCTTAAGTTTAAAATTTCAAGTCAATCGGTTGATTAGGAACGGAGTTATCATGTTCACAGATATACACACACACACACACACACACACACACACACACACACACACACACACACACACACCCAAAAATCATGTTTTTGGACTCAGGGGACCTTGAAACTAATAGAAAACTTGAAATTAGGGTACCTTAGTTTTTTTTGGAAGCAATACTTTCCTTACCTAAGGAAATAGGTCTTTCTGCTCCGAACAGTTGAAATTCATCTTCATTATAGCCCATAATATATTTATATATAAAAATTTACAAGTTCTATCAATCATCTGCATTTTTCAAGTGAATGAGTAACACTACTGCAAATAGATGTATTAAGTATCTCACAGATATCAAAAAGATTTAAGATCAACTTCACATCTAAGCAATCTATGTGAAATACTTCACATTCATAAGCAATCACAAATTTTAATTTCATGCCAATCTACAATCGTTATAAATTGCTCGTTTAAATGGCTCCCACATTTTATTCCAAACATTCCATAAAGATTCAGATAACAGAATAAAATTAGTTTTTATGGAAGGTTCTGAAGTTCTGATTCAATCAGTATCATCTATATATCGTATTGCGAGTATACACACGACACTACCCATTTAGCCTTCCTTTGTCACAGTTCCTGATGATTAATGACACCCAAGTAGGGATGTCAATCCCGGGATCCCGGTCCATTTTTGATACCTAACAATCCCGGGATTTCTCAGCGTCAATCCCGGGATTTTCGGGATTAGAAAACCTGAAATTGTGAATAGTATTTTTCCAAAACAATTCAATATAGAATTCATCTACAGTGATGAATATGAGTTTTGCATGACTAATTTATTGTTCTAAGGCTCAACCCGAGCCTTTGGATAATCCCGAAATACCGGGATTGGAAATCAGTCCCGGGATTGACATCCCTACACCCAAGTCCTCCCAATCCTTAGCGTCTGCCTATCCTTATTGTTATTCTGAACAATGGATCGCTCAGTGGACTATTTTTTGCTGAATCGCTCATCGGAAATCGCTCATCGGACGACACCGTTTATTGCGAAAACAAAAATTTTTGTGCTACTAATAACAATGTCTATCAACGCTCATTCTATTAAATTTCATGTTTTCATCTATCATATCTAAATTTTCCTCTAACTCATTGTTTATAAAATTTTATTCGATTTACAGAAAGATAAGTTTCTAAGAGTGGTGAATTACAATGTAGCCTTGAAGGAAATAGCACTACTTTATCATCCCGATGGAATTACGATTGGAACTCAAGTTTTTCCTGATCAATCAGTATCCAAGCGGATTAAAGAAATCAAATATTTGCATCCGGAAACCAAGAAAGTTCTGCGATACAGTGAGTTCAAAAAAACCTGTATTCCTTAATCATTGGAACATTGACACATCTATAAAGAATCGGCTTATACACGTATAACATAAGAAATTCATTGTTTATTTTATGAAACACTGTAATTGTGCCTTTCGCTAAACATTCAGCAGCAGTGGCGCAGTTGTTTGCCTGACCTTTTTAAAGATGATAAAGAAGATAATTTTGAATAAAATTTAGAATTTAGAAATAGGCCGACACATCTAGAAAATACCTGAGTCTATACCTAATTCATGCAGGTGAACGGGCTTAGAGTCAAGAAAACTTCAATTAATCTTGCCATGCCTGATTTAATAGGTTTATACTATAGAATAACACTACATTTGAAATAATTGAAAAAATACAAACAGCTTCAATAAACATTGGCAACTAAAATCGAACAACAGAAACAACAATTTCATGTACTTTGTTGACATTCTTCATCTGATTCGGGGGCGCATTACTATCCCCTTTTAGATAGCAATACGTCACAAAACCAAACAATATCAGTCATCAAATAACAAGTTAATTTCAACATAAAATTACTCAAGAAAGAAAAGCCCGTTGAACCCAAGTTTCGTCGATAGTAACCCATATAACCCATTTCATAATAATTTTGAATCCCCACTTTTGATTGACATTCTCGAATGAACCTTTGTTTCACTACACTGCACTTTCGTTGCTTTATCATCGGGGTTACAGTACCTTGTTTTTGGCGGTGAACTTTTACCGGTTGAATTTGGCTTGACGGCGACGTCCTCTTACGTCCCTAGACCTGTCGTCTGAACGGGTGTCTTGAAGCGGTGTTACATAAAATTGCGGAACCAAAGTGGTGGTAGTACATGAAGTTGGTTTGGGGACACACATGAACCGCTGTAAATAAATGTATTACAGCATTAATTTCTAACTCTTCCTACAATTCATCAAAAGCTAAAACAGGAGTTATCTATTGATTACAATTAATTAAATTCTCTCATTCTATTTGAATCCTCATTTTATATAGATTTTTATCTTTAAACTACTGATTCTTTGTATCAGAATTAATGGATCTTTCTTCACAAATAATTCAAAAGTTCTGTTATAATTTAATAAATTAGTGTTCAATTAAAAGCCTTAACGCCTTGAGAAAACACAGTCAGAAAAATATAAAATTGAGTCTTAAACTCAATATGAACATAATCTTAAAAATTTCATTCCAATTTAAAGGCTATCTTCCTGACTTTCAGCAATACTCTACGATAATGTATCTCCAGAAACAATAACTCAAATGTAACGTAACTGAAAACTTTCTATACTTCTTTAGAAAAAAATTTATAATTATCTTCCATCACTAATAAAATCAAAAGGATTATTCTCAATCAATATTATTAACTTGAAAAATAACAGGCTTTGTTAATACCATACTCTTATGGAAGTTTCAATCAATTAAATTCCCTAAATTATATTTTAACCTTATTTTACGTACCTTAGCGGTTATTTGAAGAAACAATTATTCGTACATGATGAAGAAACACAATTAAACTTTTCAGGACATGGCACTACTAGAAAATTCAAACTTTAATAAAAATAAAACTAGCTCCCACATTAACTAATGATATAAACTTATAAACTTGCCCAAAAAGGGCGAAACATAATGACTGCATCTTTACTCTCGTAGTGCTCCTAGCAAAGTGTCCTCCGAAACGTAATCTGGTCTCTCGACTGGGGAATCCCCACTACTGTATTCAGAAACAGGTCTCCTATTGGGCGAAGGGAATCAATTTGACCAATCGTCGCGTGGCTTCTAGAGCCTTTGGACCAAATAGTAACTGCAAAATCGGTAGTTTGTTATAATTTCATTGCTGTTTTCCAACTTATCGCACTTTATGTCGCGACAGGAAGGCTAAGTTTTAGAGATAATTCCATAATCTACATTCCTCGACGACTCGGAGCCACGATTTTTAAATATCTATCATGGGAAACTCGAAGTCATGGCCGTTCATAATAGAGAGAGAAAATAATTTATTTCGCTAACTCACTTACAATAATGGCTCTAGTCTATTGCGTATTAAATTTACTATTATAACTTGGGAAAAGGCCTGAATTAAAAATAGTGCTCGGCACATAATCATAACACAATTATGACATTAGATGAAAAACTAGGCTGAGCCTGTACTATTTCTCTCCAAAAATGTTGATAAAATTAACATTTTGTTGAATGTTCATGGTTTAAATTCACGAATGGCGCATCGTCATGTCTGAACTACTGGACTTATTAACTTGAAATTTTGAATATAGATTCTAAATGGCTATAGGCCTCTATTTCGAATATTCTTCAAGATATCAGTAGGTCAAGTTTGCAGTTTTCCATTAGATCCTTGCGTAGCATAAGAAAAAAAATCTGGTGTGGTGCACTCACACAACTTTCCTTGCCGTTATGAAAATTTATCATCTGACGCTAGTGTTCACGCGCATCTAAATTCTACTATCCAAAGATCCAAGCCAGCTGGTGACAGGACAATAACGCTGGAGACACACGAAGTCTGCTATCTCTTCATAGTGAATGATTTAATGGAATTAACAGTTGTCAACAGTTTGCAATTGAAATAATAACATTTTCTCGAATTTCGAGCTTATTTTGAATTTTAGGTGAAAATATCACTGAACATTTAATTGTAGATATTTTCATGCTCAATTTTTTCCACTTGGAATTTTTCGTTCAAATTGTATCAGAAGCCTGATAACTGGGAATCTAAAATCAAACATTGCATTGATGGGGCGGAGCTCCTGGATTTTTTACAGATATAGGACTTCTGGTGGTTGATAGAGCTCATTAATGACTATTCTAGTTATGAATTTGATCGAAATCATTGGAGCCGTTTTCGAGAAAATCGCAAAAAACCCTGTTTTTGACAACATTTTTGCCATTTTAGCCGCCATCTTGAATTGCATTAGATCGAAATTGTTCGTGTCGGATTCTTATATTGTGAGGACCTCAAGTTCCAAATTTCAAGTCATTCCGTTAACTGGGAGATGAGATATCGTGTACACAGACACAATACACTCATACACACACACACACCACACACACACACACACACCACACACACACACACACACACACACCACACACACACACACACACACACACACACACATACATACAGACCAATACCCAAAAACCACTCATTTGGACTTAGGGATTTTGAAACGTATAGAAATTTAGAAATTGGGATACCTTGATTTTTTTTGGAAAGCAATACTTTCCTTTCCTATGGTAATAGGGCAAGGAGAGTAAGAAACAAGGATTGTTTCTACTTACTAGACGTACTGTTACTACTTACTGTTACTACTTACTGTTACTGTTACTGTACTAGTACTACTTTCTGTTACTGTTACTGTTACTGTACTATTACTACTTTCTGTTACTGTTACTTTTACTTGATAAAAAAGGAGTGGTTTGTATGAAGCTGAGTTGAAGAAAATTCTACAATTAACTTCTTTAAATGATACGAGAAAAATCCTACTTGTATCAAGTCATATCAATTTTTCTCCTTTTTTTCTGCGGGATATTGAAATAGAAAAGCCCTTATACGATAATTGAATAGACTTGAGAAGCTCCACAACATCAACATTCACGCTACACCCTTATAAGATATTGATTATCGAAGAATAGCTTAAGATTCACTAAAATTCCATTCTTCGCAATGTTGCATATCAATTAATAAATTATATTACATATCATATTAATCAACCGAGGATTCTTATAGGCCTATTTTGAATTCTTCAAAATTTCATTACCTACGTCAAGTTTTCAGTTTTTCCAAGTTTTAAAATAGACCCTTGCGAAGCACGGGTTACCTGCTAGTTGACTATATTTCGGAGTAGCCTACAAGGCTAAGAGGTTCATCGACCAAAATGATGATACCGTATTGTTCCAAAATTTCTCACATTTCTTCAATTTCTCTAAATTCTAACACTAATCAGTTAGTTATTGACACTCATAATATTGCCCTCCGATTGGCTAATTCCCAGCAACAGCTAATTCTCTGCCAATCGGAGGACAATATTCTGATTGTGACGACCGACAATTGATTCGATAAACATATGTGTTTTTTCTGGCTCTAAATTTTTTAAAATTAGGTACTCAGAAATTTTCAAATTAATGGTAATTTGAGTGTGATATTTTTGTTTTTTATTCTGTTTTCAACCGTCAAAATTTGAAAATCTTAGTTTCCGTTGTTTTTGAGTGAAAATGGACTAAATTTTGGTAAAGTGAAATCATAAACCTATTTTGGACTTTTAAAATGTTACCTATCTAAATTTGCGAGAGAAATAGTACAAGGAGTATCCTTAGTTTTTCTCTCCCAATCAGTGTTTCTTTGTAGAAAATATAGATGAATAAAAAAAATAATAGAAATAAATATTTTCTCAAATGAAGAATAAAAAATTGATGTGGACTAGATTGGGGATAAAGCTCTCCAGAAACATGAATAGTTAAAGTATAGGCCTACCTCCTTCAAAATGAAGGGTTATATTTTTATAATAGTCTGAACGTTATACATTTGAGAAACATTTAACGATGGTGGATAAGAGAAAGAAATTCTTATTAAACGAAAATCCCAATTAATTAAATGCTGTAAATCACCCTGAAGACTTCTGCTACTACAAATATTGACAACAGAGTAAACAGCTAGATGGAAATTCAATGAGCGCTACTATACAAAAATTATTTGTCAGCCCGGGAATCGAACCCAGTACCATAGAGAAACAATAGCATAAGTAGATATCCCATGGTGTAGGTCGTTCATGTGGCAACTTTTACTGTTATCTCAAGCTGGTAGTCCACGTAGTTCTTTCCTGTGAAGCTTTATGACGCTGGTAGTCTCTCATATTGTGCCGTTCATACACTCTTACCCGGTCAAAACAGTAAAAATCGACAGTAGGCTAATCTGCTTGAGATAACATTAAAAGTTGCGATATAAACGCCCTATACCATGAGATATATCTACTCACGATATTGTTTCTCTATAGGTGCGTACAGATTTACGCGCAGCGAACATGAGAAATTCACTTTTAATAAGCTGATGCCAAGCTTTTTATATCTGTATCTTAACGTTTCTGTGAAAATACATATATAATCAGCTGATTAAAAGTGAATTGCTCATGTTCGCGGCGCGTATATCTGTACGCACCTTAAGCCAGTACCTCCCAATTGCCGGTCAGCAAAGCTTACTCTTACACCAAACTGACAATCTCTGGATAGCAACGCTCATTTCATACAAAGCCAAAGCAGCCAGCCAGTCTACAGATGTGAATAAATTGGAGGTTTCATTTGTTGAAATGCTAAGATTAATGAATAATTATTATTAAAAGAAAATCCCATGTAGCAGAAGTCTTCGAGGTGATTAACAGCATTTAATTGGGATTTTCGTTTAATAATAATTATCCATTAATTAGCATTTGAACAAATGTAACTTCCAGTTTATGTGCATCTGTAGAAATTCGATGATCAAGCTACTCCTTTGCATTAACAGGATTTTACATCATTTATTATTTTCAGATGGTGAAATGACATTGGAAACGATCTCTAGTTTGAGAAATACCAAACTTTTCCAAATGCCACATCCATTGCTGAAATTAGAAATGTGAGTTTTAAAATTCACTCATTAGTTCAAGGCACTGGAATTATTTCACAAATCCTGATCTCCTACTCATTGAAACTCATATACATATTTAAACATACGAATTCACTCAAGTATCATGAAATTGAAATTGAGTACCATGATAATATTCTAGCGATTTCTTTTAATTTGACATCTATATAAAAGCGAAATGGCACTCACTCACTGACTGACTGACTGATTGATTGATTCACTCACTCACTCACTCGCAGAACTAAAAATCTACCGGACCAAAAACGTTCAAATTTGGTCGGTATGTTCAGTTAGAGGCGCCTAAGAAATCTTTTGGCAATATTTTAGGTGGTTTCTAAGGGTTTAAAGTTCGTCTTTTAGCATGTGTATTCTTCTTATTCTCTTAATTATAATTGAAAAATGTCCATATCATAAAATGTTAATATAGAACTATAATCTAGAGAGAATACCTCTTCGAAACAGTTATAACTGGTAACTAAATTAATAATTTTGTCAGGTTGGCATTAAGTTGAGTTGACTTTGTTAAGTTGGCACCAAGTTGAAGATTGAATATCGCGGAAAAATTGATTGGGCACTGCTACTTCAATCAGAGCTATTCCTGGGAATATTATATTACCAGCCATCGGGCTCGCTTCGCTCGCCATATCCGTTTAGCCAGACGTTTAGTCTGGGCCCCCGACTGGATCGTCCCAACATATGATAAAAATGCTCAAATGAAAAATGCAGGCGAGCGAAGCGAGCCTGCTGATCTTATTTTTGGATGATCCAGCCGGTGGTCCAGGGGGTGGAGCCCCCTGGCTAGACGGATATGGCGAGCGAAGCGAGCCTGACGGCTACTCTATAATATAATACAAAAGTTGAGTTTCAGAAACTTTTTGTCCACTTTTTTCGTGGACTCCACTATAGCCAGATGATTCAAGGATGATAGACAAGGATAGCAACACCAATTTTAATCAAATACTGCCATTATAACGTGTACCTCACTAGAGAAAGGTGATACAAAGATGATAGACAAGGATAGCAACACCAATGTTAATCAAATACTGCCATTATAACGTGTAACTCACTATAGAAAGGTGATACAAAGATGATAGACAAGGATATCAATACCATTGCCAATCAAACACTGCCATTATAAAGTGGACATCACTAGAGCTATAGACTATATTACACTAAGTAGCTGGAGAGCTACATAGCTCTGCTATACTGCCGAGCTATATAGCTATATAGCTCTGCTATACTACCGAGCTATATAAAATTTGAGCTACATATAGCTCTGTCAGCTACATATAGCTCTTCTATAAGTAGATTCAACACTAATTTTATGTAGTAGAGCTATATGTAGCTCTGCTATAAATAACTTTGAAATTAAATTAAATTTAATTTAATTTGACTGTAAGATCAGCGGAAGTATTAAACTGGATATAAAAAACTGGACATACAGTAATTATTTCTTCTTCCATTTAGATATATGACTCGAGATTTCTGCTCCAGCATTTTTTTCATAAGTTTTTTTTTTCAGTGGAGTCGCTTACTTTTATTTTGTGTACCTATTCCTCTCTTTTCTCCCTTCCCTTTTTTCCTCATCACTTCTCTCTTCTCTTCTTTGCCTGTCTATTACATGGGGAACCATAGTTGGCTAGGTATCTTCCTCTCAAAATCTATATGAGATACAAATCTATATGATCTCGGATTGTGGAGCACAAAAATACGCCCAGATAGATTTTGAATTATACATCTAGATGGTAACAATCGGAAGATATTGTTGATCAAAAACTAAAATTCATCAAAATTGATTTTTTCTTCAAATTTCACTCACTTTTCAAAAATCATAACTCAGTACTCATTGGAGATAGAGAGTTCCGAATGGTCTCATTTTATCTAGAATTTCATAATCTAGAAATAAGGCTGAAGCATATTTTTCTGTCCGATTACGAGATTTGGCAGAAATAGCTGAAAACTGGAAAATGAGCCGAAAATAGGAGGTTTTTGGGCCACCCTGTATCTAGCACAAGGAAATTTTGCATGAAGAAATTGGTTCTGGACTTCTCTTATGTACCCAAATAATATATTAAAAAATCAGAACTACAATATAAATTGCAAGCACACCCCCTTTTTTATGTCTATATTGACTGGACTATACTTGTTGACGCCGTTTGAATTTAATGGAGTTTGGTGCTGAGTAGTTAGTTTCCAATCTTCCCCGTCTACTGGTGCACTCTAAAATGACAGTGGATAAAGATAGGAGAACAGCATTGTCGATTCTCTGCCTTAATTAATTATGTTTCAACACTGTCAAAAACAGATTTGGCATCGTTGCGGAGCTAGAAAATGATAGTACTAACTGCTTTGTCAAATGATAGACAAGGATAGCAACATCAAAGTTAATCAAATACTGACATTATAACGTGGACCTTACTATAGTGCATAATAAATGTTCAATTGTTTGTCTTGTACTTTTTAAGTTCAGTCGGTTTGCATAGCTGGTTTCGTTGACAGGATAGTTCGACTCGTTCGTTGATTTCTATTTTCTATCGGGAGTTATTAATTGTAATTCCGTGTCTCCGATCATAGGGAGTAATAATTGATTTTAAAGTACATGTGAGAATTTGAGTATTTTTTATATCGAAAGTAGTAGTGAATTGATACCTAGTGAAATTGAGAATCAGAACTCCTTACATGATTCAACAACTCTCTGCAGTGCCTGGCTACATCATAAATCATCAGAGGTCAAGTGATTCATTTACATTTCTCTATTCTTTAATTCTTACCTTTACCTTTTTACCACCCAAACCTATAGATAGAAATCACTCTGACTTACAGCATCGATCATCAGCCGGGGTAAGTTTTAATAATGGAGTTTTCATTGCATCCATGAATGGATTCATTAGTATTTTTCTGCCAGAATATATTGAATATTGAAACGATTAAAATTACAGCCACTTAATCAGAAATTTGTATAACTAATACTTGTAATGAACATTTCCAGTGACGAAGATCAGGAGGAAACAGGTGTTGAGGAAGCAGGTGAAAAAAGACGGAATTATGGAGAGACAAGTGCTAATAAGAAAGAGGAGAACGATCGAAAGACATGGTCGGTGGATATTCTGCGAGTGCATGCTCTGCGAATAAAGAAGCAATTTGAGAGTGGTGGCTTGCCAAATATGCAGTCATATGATGCTGGAGCAGTTCAATACACGGAAAATAATATCAATGTCATGAGAATTGCTGACGAATATGATGTCAAAATGAAGGTTGGCTCACAGTGGGAGAGAGAGCTCAAAACCCAAGGGAATTCAATGTCGTAAGTACATTCTTCTTCTTATTCATCTACTACTTCTCACTTCTTTTTCTTTTTCTTCTTCTTCTTCTTCTTCTACTTCTCCTTCTTCTCCTACTCCTGTCTTCTTCTTCTTCTTCTTCTTCTTCTTCTTCTTCTTCTTCTTCTTCTTCTTCTTCTTCTTCTTCTTCTTCTTCTTCTTCTTCTTCTTCTTCTTCTTCTTCTTCTTCTTCTTCTCCTTCTTCTTCTCCTTCTCATTGTCCCCTTCTTCGACTTATTTCTCATCCTGTCTTCCTTCATATTTTCCACTTATTTTTGTACTTCTCTATCTTTCTCTGCTACTCCTCCTTCTTAATTCCCTTCTCACGTTTCATAATTAATTTTTCTATACCTTCTTTTCGGTTTTTTCATATCCATTATCTTTACCTTCTTCTTCGTAATCATCTTTTTTTCAACCTTTCACTCATAACTTTATCCTTGTTCGTCCCCTTGCTTTCCTTTCGTTTGTTCCTCCATATATCTTCTCCTTCTTATCCACCATCTTCTTCTCCTTCCTTCCCATTATCCTCTTCTTGTTTATATTCTGCTCCTTTCTCTTATTTTACTTTTTCTATCAAATTTTAATACCGGTTTGATTATTCAAACGGAGAATTGATTATCTTAATTAGTGACCCAGCACCTGGTGCTATCTAGTGGCCGAATCCGAAAACAGTCACTCGGAAGTGTCGACCAATCAGGAGAGAGTAAGGGGAGTTTAGAGGCTTGTCCTAGTAGGACACTGATTGATTGATCGGTTTCAAAAGTCGTCAAAATATTGAACCTGCTTATGATTGGCCTGTCATGTCTATTCTCCTTCTTCTGCTTCCTCATATTTTCCTTCTTTCTTCCTTTCTCCTGTCCTCTCTACCTCACCTGTCTCCTCATTCTGTCTTCTCTTTTTATCTCATATTTTATATTTATTTATTTTATTTATCCATATACAAATACAATCCAGGTAAAAACATCAGACATTTGCCCAAAACTGCTCTAAACCTTAATTTGGAATTCACAGTCTAGAGGTTATGTAATACTGTAGTATTTTAAGTCACAAGGACAGGAAATTCCGTTTTGCAGGCGAGAATGATGTTTCTAGTCGAGGCGCTAGTCGAGACTAGAATTTCATTCGAGCACTGCAAAAGACATTCACATCCAACTAAATTACACCATTCTTGTCATAATAATCTTGAAAAGAATAACTGAGAAACAGAAAACATTACCTGCTTGTGCTGACATTACTACATGCAGCAAAAATAGTGTAAGTTACTTGGACGTGAATGACTTGCAACATTCTATTGACATAACCAAGTTTTCAAGTTTCGAATCAGGAATTTCTTGATTGTAGATGACAAAAATTCCACCTGGAGCGCTAAAAGGCGGCTTCAGGAACCGTTTTGCTGTTCCAAATTCGGAACTAGGAAACATACTCGACTGTAAAGAAAACATATGATTTTATTACAGTATAGTATTATGCTGTAATGAGAATCATATTTTTATTTGTTCTACAATCGGCTGTTTACCGGCTTGATTTCATGGATGTAAAACAGCTTAAATTGAATGACTATGACAAAAAATGATAACTTTTTATAGGTTTTCAACTTAACACCAGAGGCGGCCCTAGAGTTTGCTAGGCCCAAGGCGAAGTTTAACGGTGGACCCCTTTTAATATCCAAAATAAATAATTGTCAACTATTCACTTAGAAAAAAAGTGCTGATTCAATTAACAATATATGTTTGTACTATAAATTTATCATCATCATTCGCAGAGCAACATATGTATTAGGATATACATCGATTAAGTTTTTCTCAATCAGTAATTTAACTGCTTCACTAATTTTAAAGTCCACAGGTATGACTCGGCAGTACATTTTTAATTCTTCACATAGCTCTTCGCCATCAATGTCGGAGTTAGATGTAGTTTCTGTCTTAAATGTTAGCGTCTCTTGAAGTTGTTTACAGAAACTTAAAATCAGATTTGTCCTTCAGTGAATTTTGTCTATAGAGATACGGTACCCAAATCTCTATTCATACTTTTTAAGCTCAATAAATCTCAACTCAGTGCTTTCAGTATTTTTATCAATGAGAATATAGAAAAAATCTGTTCTGAAAAGGTCTTCTGTATTTGAGCTTATATCATATCCTCCTTCATAAGAAAAGCTGATTTTTTTTTTCTATTTCTGATTTTCTTGAACTCTTTTGATATACTAAGTTCTTCAACAATCTCATTTGCACTGACCATTGCAGAGACTAGGCCATTATTTCTGTACTCAGCCAACCAAGATAGAAACTTATCGAAGTGATTTATTTATTGCTGATCTAGGTCCATGTCAGCTCTTTGCCACATTTTACTAATAAACTGAATTTTTACCAACAAATTGTATCAAATAATCAATGAAAGTATGAAATCATCCATACGAAATAATTTCATTTCTGAGTGTATTACATTATTACATTCGCTGGCAGTAGCAGAATCATTAGTAGAATCTGGAAGTTCTTCTAAACACTCAGCAATCTCTTTTAGTTGATAACGAAGAGCTTTAACACTTTCTACTCTACATTTCCATCTAGTTTCTGATAGAGGCTTCAATGGATAGAGGGTAATATTTGTTTTGTTTCTTGGAATACTCCATCTATTAGATGAAGCAGAAGACAATGTATAAAGCCTTTGTAACATTCCAAAAAAACATACAAGCCATACCTTATCCAAAACTACAGTTAGCCTAGCAGCTAATACAGTAGTCAATGCCCACCCACTCCAAGTGCGTTTGAGTAAACAATAATCATAATCAGGAAGTTAGTAGTGTTGTACATAGGATCGAAGTTTTATTTATTTTTTCATTTATTCATTTATTTATTTATGTCATTGACAATTACAAATCATAATTATAATAAATATACTATGATTGAGAGAAGACAACAGGCATAGCCCAAAACTATCTTCTCTCAAATTTTTACAAAAAATTATATAGGATATTTTGAATTGAAATATTCAATTTTAAAATTCCTTCTTAATTTTTTTTGTGTGGGCCCCAAGGAAGCGCGGGGCTCCAGGCGCCGCCTTGTTCGCCTCCATGTAGGGCCGCCTCTGCTTAACACACACCATTTTGAGTCTCCCTTACCTTTATCCCCTCAGAGTAGATGTCGAATAAAATGCAAGAGTTGAGTGTCTATTCTAATTTGAAATACGTTGCCCAATTAAATGATTTAACACCTATAAGACTACATAGTTTTTAAAATGAAATTTCCAATTCAGATGTTTGATATCTCTCTCCCGCATGTAGGCTATACCCACTGCCGGTTGTTGCTATGTGCATTGGCCTTGAAAAGAAATATTCAACAAGATTTTTATTTAATTTTTGCAAGGTGCATTCTAGACGAATGGAATCCCACAAATGGAAGGAAGCTGTTGACGAAAGTGCAGCTATATTTCGACAATGATAAATACGAGTTGAACTATGATACCATCTACGAATACCTCATCATCAAAAAAATTGAGGTCTGGATCTGTGTTAACGATCATGTAAGTATCCCAATTCAAATCCAAATTATTGAGACTTTATCATTTTTTCTTCCCTTCATTTATTCATACAATAAGTACATCATCAAAATGATAGGGAGACAAGAAATAAGGTAACTATTGAATGAGAAGAATGAGAAAGACTAAGAAATTGTCAAAAAACCACTGATTTATTGATACTTAGAAAGACCGGTTTCGGTTATTACACCATTGTCAATCTCTGATAAACTCTTAAAAAAAATAAGGTAACCTTGTGCTATTCCTCTCCCAAATTCAGATAAGGTTACACATGGTCCAAAATAGGTCAAGGCCCGGTTGCAGAAAGGCCGGTTGAATTTTAACCGTGATTGATTCCATGAAAATCAATCAGAGGAGGCCTTTTTGAGAAGATGGCTTCTCTGATTGGGTCTCGTGAAATTAATCACGATCAAAGTTTAACCGGCTTTTGTGCAACCGGCACCAAGTTTTGTAGCTCTACACTTCACAAAATTTTCAGTCATTGGATATTTCAACAAAGTAGTTTTCAAATTTGGATTCTTCAAAACCAAACATAAAAGAAAAATGTTCCACATATCAAAATTATCACTGAAAAAGGAAATATTCAAACATTGAAGACTCAAATTCAAATTGGAACTCAAACTCAAAAATTCAAATTGAAATTTAGATTCAGTATGTAATCGGAACTTGAATTCAAGTTCAGATTCATATTCAAGTTTAGATTGAAATATTTCTATATAATTATAAAATATTTATTTCTATATAAGAAATAAATTTAGCTGAATTGAACTCTTGAGCTTAAATAATGCAATCTGGTAATTTGAGCGTGTTGAAATGCCATACATACATAATAAAATTACTAAAATAATCTACTGAGATAAAATTTATTGAAACAATGTTTCCACTTCATTCCTCTCCAATAGCCAACTCTTGGTCAAGTGTCTGAATCTATTCAAGCGTAATGCATCCTTTATTTTACTAGGCAAAAGGTTGAAAATACGAGGAGCGACATATAGAAAGAATCTCCTGAATTTTTCCTTTCTTGGACGAGGCGGAATAAAGTACCCTCCTGTACGTAGCATTGGGTGACGTACTTCATAGATGAATTCATTGAGATCTTGGCCGCTTTCTTTGTAAAATAGTTCTAGCACTTTGTGAAAATATAAATACCTTAATGGTAAGATATTTCTATTTCTGAATAGAATGAGGGAATGATGTCGAGCTGGTTTCCTACTTATCACTCTCATTATGAATTTCTGGCCTACTACTAAGGGATTGAGTGTTGATCAGACACAATACTTCACATAGTTGCTTATGAAGACATGATTGTCTAATTGCAATTACTTATCAGTGTGAGTTGCGTCACAATCAGCTATGTTAAGTATTGTGACTAAACGTGTCTGATCATGTTTATTCTTGACTAACTGGTGTGCACCTAGCCCAGTAGAGTTGATTCCAGGCATTCCACTAGATAAATAATTGATATTGACAATTTCTTCTTTCAGGACACTATGCTGAGAGTGGTAACAACTCTGGAGGGCGTTGGTGGAATTTTGGTTGTGTTGTACAGGGATGGGGTGCAAGTGACACCGTTGGATCTGCCAGCTGGTGGAAAGTCAGCCAAAATTGTCGAGACCAAATACATTGATCCGGTCGATTTCAAGATCTTGAAATACAGTGAGTGAACATTCCTCAATCAATAAAATATGGAATAAAATATGTTGAATATACTCATAACTTCAATAAATTCTATCGTATTCACAACCTTGAAATAGCCAGCTAAGGGCCATATGCTGAAACAGTAACTACGTTCAACTTTGAACAACGTTTACTTGTGTATATTGTTGCATTTATCAAAATGTGTTTTATACGGAGTTTAACGAACAGCTGACATTTTCACGTTTAAACCGAGTATCTGCATTATGAGCCTTGAGGCTGTGCAAAGGCTACAAAATCTGGTGTGGAGCACTCACACAACTTTACTTGCCGCTATGAAAATTGATCAACTTTTCTAAGATCTGAGCCAGGATGATCTGAGCTGGTGACAGGACAATAGCGCTGCAGACACACGAAGTCTGCTATTTCTTCATAGTGAATGATTTAATGGAATCAAAAGTTGCCAACAGTTTGCAATTAAATAATCTTATTTTCTCGAATTTCAGGCTTATTTTCAATTTTAGGTGAAAATGTTACTGAACATTAATTGTAGAAATTTTTATGCTCAATCTCTTCGACTTGAAATTTTTCGTTTAAATTGTATCTGAAGCCTGATAATTGGAAATCTAAAATCAAACTTTGCATAGATGGTGCAGTACTCCTGGAATTTTTACAGATATGAGACATGTGGCAGTTGATAGAGATTATCAATGACTTATCTAGTTATGAATTTGATCAAAATCGTTGGAGCCGTTTTCGAGGAAATCGCGAAAAACCTTGTTTTTGACAAAATCTTCGCCATTTTAGCCGCCATCTTGAATTGCATTTGATCGAAAATGTTCATGTCGGATCCTTATAGTGTAAGGACCTTAAGTTTCAAATTTCAAGTCATTCCGTTAGTTGGGAGATGAGATATCGTGTACACAGACGCACAGACGCACACACCACACACACACACACACACACACACACACACACACACACACACACACACACACACACACACACACACACACCACACACACACACACACACCACACACACACACACACTCACACACACACACACACACACACACAACACCACACCACACACACACACACCCCCACACACACACACACCACACACACACACACACACAACACACACACACACACACCAACACACACACCACACACCACACACACCACACACCACACACACACAGACCAATACCCAAAAAGCACTTTTTGGACTCAGGGGACCTTGAAACGTATAGAAATATAGTAATTGGGGTACCTTAATTTTTTTCAGAAAGCAATTTTCCTTACATAAGGTAATAGAGCAAGGAAAGTAAAAATAAACTTCCTACTCGTGATAGTTCTCAAAGTTTTTTGATTTGTATAATTATCATCAAGCTATTCAGAGGATAGATTCTTCATGGTATTTTTGATCTAGTAAAACAAAATTTTTTTGAAAATATCAATTTTTAAGATAGTTATTCAATTTACTAAAAATAACTTTTAGTTAAGTTATTTTTTGTAAATTGAATAACTTTTCCAAGAATTGATATTTTCAGAAAATTTTTGTTTTACTAGTTCAACAATATCATGAAGAATCCATCCTCCAAATCTCATGGATTTATATCTTACCGAATTTGAAATATTCTGTCCCAAAAATTCAAACTTCAGGCGCTCATATCTTAAAAAGTAATGATCGGAAAAAAATGTTTTCCTGAGAAAACTTGATGATAGCTTGATGATATACAAATCGAAAAACTTTGAAAAATATCACGAGTAGAAAGTTTATTTTTAGCCTTTGCACAGCCGTAAGGGCCCGCCGCAAAGTAGACCAACGCTAATCCACGAAACGCAACCCACGCCGTGGGATGTTTTGTAAACCATTGCTATAGAATCACTCATAATCAATCAGCTGACAAGTGGATTATTCATTGTATGTATTATTATCATTGCACAGATGTCTGGAGCAATGGTTTACAAAACATCCCACGGCGTGGGTTGCGTTTCGTGGATTAGCGTGGGTCTACTTTGCGGCGGGCCTTAGCAGTACCTACTATTACTTATAGTAGTATACTTAGTAGTAATAGTAGGTATTGGCCATAGTTCAGAGTCTTTTGCTAATTTGAATCAGCTGCTATATTTTTCTGTAATTTTACTCTTTGATAGTATTGACTTAGAAAATAGCTGTAGATAACGAATAGCTCTTCCAAATCCAATATTGCGAATATCACTATTTTCAGATTCTTTGGAAAATTTTCCAATTTTTTTCTCAATTAATTTGCATTTATTATCCTGTCATATCCTCAAACGCACGAAAGGGGTGAGTCGATTTATTCACTAATGAACTGTATAGTCTATATAAAGAATTTATTGCCAAATACAAGAAATATTTTGACAAATAAGAAAAATCATCAAAATACAATATTTTTGGCATGAATGGAGAAAGAAGCCTTGAGCTCCAGACACGACTTCTAAAAATAAGAAATACATTTTTTTAAATCTAATAACAGCAGTAATACAAATGAAACAATTCTGTCGATGAAGAAGAGTTAAAGTATATAATAGTTCAAAGAGTATGTTTCGAAATTCAAATTTAATCTATGAGAGCAATCGGAAGTTATCGTCGAACATACAAACCCACAAACGGACTATGACTTGGGTCTCTATTCAAAGAGAGAAATTCGAAATTCAAATTTAATCTATGAGAGCAATCGAAAGTTATCGTCAAACATACAAACCCACAAACGAACTATAACTTGGGGTTCTATTCAAAGAGAGGAACTTGCTGCGCTCGTTCGAGAAATGAACTTGCTGATGCTCGTTGACATAACTATGTATCTATTATCTATTGAGGGTAGTGTAATACATCTACCAATTTCAATTTTTCATTTAAATTTCAGCGGGAAATCTCAAACTCTTGACAACTAGAACAGCTGAGGAGATGAAGGGGCAATTGAAGATTCCTGTACCTGAGTAAGAATGCTATTTGCCTTTTCAATACTTAGAAAGTTGAAATAAATGTAATACAAAATTCCCATTCATAACCTAATATTGTATGTATTTCTCTGTTGGATCAGTTGGAAACTATCGCTATAAATTGCTAAAGAAATAGTGGTCAATTTTCTCTACAATGTCCTGGACAGTGTTGCTTCAAAATTAAATCAATTTCGACCTTTCATAATTGCCTGACGAATTTAATCATTGATGCCATTCATAAGAAATACTAACGACTCAAAGTATCACCATAGAGATACAATAGCGAAAGTAGATATCCCATGGTATAGGGCGGTTATGTTGCAACTTTTACTGTTATCTCTAGCTGATTACTATCAATTATTGTCGATTTTTACTGTTTTGACCGGGTAAGAGTGTATGAGCGGCATAGTATGAGAGACTACCAGAGTCACACAGCTTCACGGGAAAGAACTACGTGGACTATTGGCTTGAGATAACTTTTTGTGTAGTTGAGAAGTTGATATTGTGGTAATTATTCATATTCAATGGAAAAGACTAAGAAATTGTCAAAAAACCACTGATTTTGACAATAGTGAGGAATAGTTTTGAAAAATCAGTGGTTTTTTGACAATTTCTTAGTCTTTTTCATTCAGCTTGAGATAACAGTAAAAGTTGCGACATAAACGTCCAACATGGGGTATCTACTTATATATGCTATTGTTTCTCTATGGTATCACCTATTCCAATCCACTGTCCGTGTTCCTTATGAAATATAATTCATAATATAATAGAGGAAAGAATTGGCTAATACACGTACAGAATAGGAAACTCACGAATGACACATCTTCAAGTCTGAACAACTACTCAATTGATCAACTTGGGATTTGGCATGTACATTTTTTATTTACCTAGGAGGGTTATAGGCTCAATTTGAATTCTCAAAAATTTCAGTTTGTAAAGTATTTATTAGACCCTTGACTTGCTAGTCTAGGTTACCTGCTAGTCTAGTAAAAAAAATAAAATGATAACATCTCCCAGGTGATAGTTTTAATCACGGTATTTAGATGAAAACGGTAGGGGTCACGAGATGTGTGAGCATGCGCAGTGGCCAGCCAGCTAGATTGCTTCATCGCCACCAACCGAGGTTTTCAACACCTATTGGCAATTCATGAAACTATTTTTTTTAAACAGATGATTGGATTTATAATGACGTCAGCTACACCGGAAATTTAGCACAAACATGGGCGTGGCACCTACCGTCTTCCTCTATATACCGTGGTTTAAATGACGGATAAGGATATTGATTACAAACTAATGTTGATCGGGTGCTGGCTTAGGGCCGGTTTCCTAGCTCGGGATTTAGCTAAGTTCTAGACTTTAAACAGCTGGAGTCAGAAAATTGGCATTCGAAACGTGGCGTAGTCTATGTTAATTTCTATGATAGTAAATTTCTATTTAGGGCGTAGTTTCTATGATAATCTTTAATATCGAGGACCGAGCTTCGCTCTGGAGTATAAAAGCATAAAAAAATAATTACGAAAGAAGAAATTAAAATAACATTCATTGTTCTATCTAATTGAGTAAATTGAGATCAATTCCCAGAGGAATGCAAGAATTTCTCTCACAAAAGCCCAGTTGCACAAAAGCCGGTTAAATTTTAATCCTGATCAACTTCACGTGAACCAAATCAGAGAAGACCATTTCAAAAAGATGGATCTACTGGAATTAATCAGGATTGAAAATAACCCGGCTTTTCTGCAACCGGCACTAAGTAACTGATTGAATGATTACAAAAGTTCACCATAATTTTGACACAGTCCCACACACATGAACTCACTCACTCACTTCCATCATCAAGAGACGACGAAATAATTATTATCAGCTGTTTTTCCAAGGATGAATTATAATTATCCTTCTAATGTCCTCAGCGAGTTTTCCCAGGGATTGATTAATTGATTGATTGATTGAGTACTTTATTTATGTAGATTACAATATATACTGGCTTATACACTTATATACAATAGCTTACAATACAGCAGAATTATAGATGAATTCACATAATAGAGACTAAGAAAATAATTATTGAACTGTATATGATATGAAAAAGAAATTTGTGATATAATAACTATATATAATAATAATTATATTGTTATGCTTCTACATAAATTGGCTGAGAAAAGGCTACATAAAAGGGATGAGACCTAGTGCAATCAAATTTTTATATTATAAAACCCATTATGTTCTGAATTTCGTGAGAATCGTTAGAAGTGTTCTCGAGATCCGGTGAAATACAAACATTTAAACATCTAAACATCCAAACATCTAAACATATAAATAGATATTGCTCGTTTAATAGTACAGGATTTTCCCATTTCTATAATTGGAAACGTTCTCCTTGACTGAATGAAACATTCCTGAATAATTCAAAATAGCTGGAACCTCACACTATTTTCTCTTTGTTTTATTCTGTAACCAATTCTATAGGTTTCTGAAATTTAATTTTAGACTACAACTTCGCTCCAATTCGGGAAGCCGATTTCCCGGCTCCAGCTCTTCAAAGTCTAAAACCATAGAGAAACAATAGCGTAAGTAGATATCCCATGGTATAGGGCGTTTATGTCGCAACTATTACTGTTATTTCAAGCTGATTACTGTCGATTATTGTCGATTTTTACGGTTTTGGCCGGGTAAGAGTGTATGAACGGCACAATATGAGAGACTACCAGCGTCATAAAGCTTTACAGGAAAGAACTACGTGGACTATCAGCTTGAGATGACAGTAAAAGTTGCGACATAAACGCCCTATACCATGGGATATCTACTTAAGCTATTGTTTCTCTATGCTAAAACTTAGCTAAATCCCGAGCTAGGAAACCGGTCCTTGAACCGGGAACGTGAACCTCATGATAGTATATTATTTTTCCTACAGTTACGTTGAAAAGTGGCCATTGCTGCACTGATTACAGAACGCAAAGAATCACTTTTCCGCTCTAGTGCGGGAAAAATTTTTCTGCACTCCAGATTTGCAACATGGCAACGCAAAATACTTAGTAGGTTATATGGAGCAACAGTGCAGCAAAATCAAAATGAAGTTGGTAACAGTGACTGCTGTGGCTGCTATAGTGAGCAGAGGTGCAACCAAGCACAACGCGCTAATTATTATTCATTATATATTATAACCAAGGACAACGAGGACTTAAGGATTTTAGGATTAAGGTTTTTATCAATAATAAAATTACACAGAAAAACATTTGATGCATTTCAGGCAATTTTACCCATAATTACCCACTTTTCATATTCAATGGTAACTGTAGGAAAAACTTATGTGAAATACATGCGCAAGTTCCTCTGCTGCACTCAAAAAAACCATTCCGCCCTCGCCTACGGCTCGGGCGTAAACGTTTCTTTCGGTGCAGCAAAGTGTCACTTTGCGCACTAGTTGCACAAATAACTATTTCAATTCATATTGCACCACATTTATAACAAAAATGGTTATTTTTACAGTTTCAGAAAAGAGGCAGTTCGATTTTTTAGAAATTGGAAGAATAAACTGATGGAATGGTTCAGATGGATTAAAAGGAAGATTGGTGCCGCAGTGGAAACGGTGGCAAGAGCCGTTGGTATCGAATAAGTCAGCTGCAATATTATTTCGATTACAAAATCGAAATTCAAATTCAAAATCAAAAATAGAGTTTCCAGTGGGATTCGATTCCAAAATCCCAGCGTTCTTTATAACTTTATTCCTTTCCATTAAAAAAACACTGTCAGTGTAGAGTGAATTTCATTATATTATCCGTGATTTGAGACTTATTATTAGTATATTATTCAAGACTTGAATTTGTCTCACTGTGACTCGACCCTGCTATGAACTACTATCACCGTTTTTGAAAAGAAGAAGAAGGAGGAGAAGAAGAAGAAGAAGAAGAAGAAGAAGAAGAAGAAGAAGATTTTGCTAACTTGCGTCTGGGAAGTCTGTCAGTTCTCAATTTTATGCAGGGTTGAGATATTCTCTCACATTACTGTATTTCCGTTAGCGATGGAAAATACACTGGTATTTGGGTATATTTCAAATTGCATTTCCCTTTCTCACGGAGTCATGCTCTGTCTCCGTCGTCTCTGTGGTGGCAGGGGATCATAATAATAATAATAATAATAATAATAATAATAATAAAAGCCTTTATTGATGTTCAAATGCATTACAAGCAAGTGCACTTCTAAAACGTTAATATTATTCTGGGCAGGGGATCATAATGCATGGAAACCAATCGAGCGGTTCCAATCAAGCGGCGGCCGAAATCACATTAAAATCTAGAGGTAGCCTCGGCTCTCAAGGGCCCAAAAATAACGTGTTTGTTAAATTTGTTGAATTTTTTGAATTTGTTGAATTGCATTATTTTCCGCCGTGAATTAGTATGATGTTGAAGTAGTCTATAATCAATAAGTGGAGTAGAATATGTTTATGGGGGGGGGAATATGAGTAGTTGGAGTAGGGGAATGTTTATTGAAAATATTACAATAAATGAATATAGAGTATATATTTAAAATATCGAATATTATATATTATAGAGTCAACAATAGTGTAGTGAAAATTCCAATAGTGATGGATTTATAATTTAACCTTCCGGCAGTCGCGCTGTGCTAAAAAGTACAACAGTGTCAGTTTTTTTGCTGCACAAAACTATTGAATGGAGTGGTGTCAGTGAATGAGTCACCTATGCATTCCAAAACTTTCCCCCATCACTCCACTGAGTTGCAGTATCAACCGAGCAATGGTTCAGTCTTTAGGTGCCATTTAGTCGCGACAGTGCATAAGTCGCACTGTGCATAAGATAGGGAAAGACTGTATACGGGGACTGTAAACGAACCATTAACACAGAATAGATGTCTTTGCTTGATGTACCTTATTGGGCTATGAAATGGTAATCATCCAAATGTTCATAGGCGTAAAATAATCCAAGAAGATGGAAAAAGTAATTATACAATTAATTAATACTGTATACGGGGACTGTAAACGAACCAGGCTTTGCTTGATGTATCTTAAAATAGTCCAAGAAGATGGAAAAAGTAATTATACAATTAATTAATATGTTTTGACAGTAAACAGAGTACATAACACTTGGAAAATTAGATGTTGTACAAAGTACAACAC
Organism: Nilaparvata lugens; assembly: GCF_014356525.2. Taxonomy (NCBI): domain Eukaryota; kingdom Metazoa; phylum Arthropoda; class Insecta; order Hemiptera; family Delphacidae; genus Nilaparvata; species Nilaparvata lugens. The sequence continues at coordinate 39,063,098 of NC_052514.1, forward strand.
GCGACTGCTCGTGTGATTGAGTAAGGCGCGACTACCGGAAGGTTGAACGATGGTGTGTGCCATTATAATATTTTGTACCTCATGTTAATAATCTCATATTGTTTTAGGAATAAGTGTGAGTTTCTTTACAAGATTTGAAATTTTCAATTATTAATACAGTATTTTCCAGTTATCAGTGATGATTTATTTATTCATTTTATTTATTTATTTATTCATATACATATACGATTAAGGTAAAAACTACAGGCATTCGCCAAAAACTGTTCTAAACCTTAATTTGGAATACACAGTCTAAAGGTTATGTAAATGATAACTTATTTCACACACTATTTTGAGTCCAAAAAAATGTATCCACCACAATTTTGAATTTATCTGATTAATTAATTTCAAAATACAAATCAAAACAATAATCTTCCTTCACAATCACAAAAAATATTAAAAATTTCACTTGAATCCACAAAATTATACTCATGTTAAGATTCTAAACATCAAATTTAGTGAAGTATTCTCATTTTAATTGGTTTTCAACTTTTCTCAATTCTAAATTCCTAGTTTATATATATCTTGGACTCAAAATTAGACAAATTTCATAAAGTCTTTTTGGAAAATTTCTATCTAAATTTAGGGAAGGAACATTTTTGGGCTTCAAGCCTGTTGTTCCTTTCCCAATCATTCATAATAATTGAGAATGATAGTGTATGTTTCAATGTATACATAAATTAATTAATAAATATTGACCAAGTTCATTTATTATTTATTTGTAGTAGTAAATTCGATGAAGTACACGCTACCGTCGTGAACAGTTGGACTTTCATATCAGAGTTATTTTACTATATTGTTTGAAGAGTTAAATCATTGTTAAAATATTACGTTAAACTGTCGGTCCCGGCTGAAGTATGACAGTCGTAAGGCCCATTGACGGCTTAAATTAAATATTCAGGCGGTGGAACCTTCCCCAAAGGGACTCCCCACAATAAAAGCCATACGAATCTACTTTTTTCATTGTTAAAATGTGTGTTATCAGCTAATAAAAATGTTCAAAAGTAATATATATGTTCTTTCTACCACTCAACCTCAATTGCTATTATAATAGAAGTATATAAACGTATTATTATTTACGGAAGTACCCATGAATCGAATTTTCAAGCAGAATTGGTTATGATTTGAAGTTATTAGGAGTTCATGAAGCATGAAGCGAATGTTTTGATTGATTATAAAGCATATAAAATCTAGTGCGAATGATATTGGAGCAGCTCCACATCTCATAATATTATTATTCCTCATAATATTATATATTCCTCAATGATTCATACAATAAGTACATCATCAAAGATGATAGGGAGAGAAAAAATGAGGTAACCTTGTGCTATTCCTCTCCCAAATTTAGATAAGGTTACACATTGTCCGAAATAGGTCAAGTCTTGTAGTTGTTCACTTCACAAAATTTTCAGTCCTCTACATCTACTTTACATAAAAAAATACAATTTTATGACGTAGGCTTATCAGATGTCGCTATTATCACAAAGAGGAAAACATCACTTGTTCAAATAATCGATAGTGACAAATGTCATTACAGTGTTAATCACTTAGTTCACATTATATAGGACTACAGGTTTTATTCCTCTTCAAACTTCAATGTGACATTGGAACCATGATTTGAAACGAATATTCCTGTAATCTATTCTACATTCTGATCATTTTTCTCTATTTGAATTTAAGAATGGAAATGAGACTAATCACTTCAAATATATTGATTGCTATTGTAGTCCTTGATTCCATCATGTAAGTAGAAGATTACTAAATCATATCGTAAAACTGGTATAAATACAGCATGTATCAGAGGAACGGGAAATTTTGAAAGTTGAATAATTTCAAGAAAAACAAATCTTTAAATAAAGATTTTCATATCATTCAATAGTAAGAATAATGCCATTTTAGAATAAATAATAACGTACAAGTAAAACAAATCTTTGATTGGAGATTTCCATATCATTCAATAGTAAAAATAATGCCATTTTAGAATAAATAATAACGTAGCATCTATTTTTTGAAGATGACATCTTGCAGGTGTATGTATTCATTTTCTACGCAAACATTCCTGTAGTCTCTTCATCACATCGTCGATGCATGGTTTGACGTAACATTACAACTGGAATTTGAAATCGCTTCTCGAATCTTGGCTTTCAATTCTTCCATTGTTGCAGAATTGAAAGCCAAGATTCGAGAAGCGGTTTCAAATTGCAGTTGTAATGTTACGTCAAACCATGCATCGACGATGTGATGAAGAGACTACAGAAATGTTTGTGTAGAAAATGAATACATACACCTGCAAGATGTCATCTTCAAAAAATAAATTTAAGGTATTATTTATATTAAAATGACATTTTTTTACTATTAAATGATATGAAAAGCTCCATTTAAAGATTTGTTTTACTTGAAACTATTTAACTTTAAGAATTTCCCGTTTCTCTGAAACACTGAGTTGAACCATGAAGAAAAATAGCATAAGAAGATATCTCATTGTAGAGATTGTTCATGTTCCAAATCTGAAGCCGATATTCCGTAACTTGAGCCGATTACTGTCGAATACTGTCTTTTGGCCAGGTGAGAGTGCAAGAACATCACACTATGGGAGACTATAAAGGCATCACAATATAGCTTCACGAAAAAGAACTTCTAGGATTATCGGCTCGAGGTAACTGTGGAATTTGAAACATAAATATCCTATACCAAGAGATTTATCTTCTTAGATATCTTCTCTCTACTGTTAAACACAGGATAAAAGCCTTGAAAAATATTTGGAAATTTATTTATTTAGCGTATGGCAGTATACACAACACATTTATGATCACAAAATTCGAAAAAAAAAGAAAACAATAGAAAATTCATATATAAAACGAATGAAAATATCTTAGTCACTTTGACCTGGAATTAGAGGCATGCTTCCAGGGTATTTAAGTAGGCTATTGATGCTGGTTTAGCCACAGGAAATCTTCATGTGCACCCGTGTATGTGATCTGGGACACTCCTCCACTATGTTTCTCACAGTCTGGACTGCTCCACACTCACAGAAAGGGGAGTCCGCCTTCCCCCACTTATGCATCAGATAGGCACATCTACCATGATGAGTTCGTACCCTATTCAATGCCGACCATGTTTACGAGGCAAATCGAAGCCTGGTGGCCTTTGGCTACAAATGGGATGTCATGTTCTGCTTTGCTGACCACGCTTGTTGCCAGGCCTCAGTTAACGGAAACCTGAATCTAAGCTGTAATTGCGTCCTAACCGGTGGCTTACGAGATTTCAGACGGCTCTGATGGCATCTTGTATATCCTCATGTATTGGCAGGCTTCGATTTCCTGTATCTTCTTGTACTCTCTAGTAAGGGCATTCATGCGTCGAAGATTGGGGGTGGGATGTGACTCAACACCGGGAGTCATTCCACAGGGGTAGATTCAGAACACACCTATCATTCTCATTGAGTTACTTAGCTGAACATCAACCCTATGAACATGAGAGCTATTCATCCGATGGACGCACCGCTCAGCGAGAAACAAAACCAAGGCTTAGGGCTGTAGAGCGTAATGTAGATGCGAAGCTCCCCATGATGTTCCGCAACGTTTTTGCATAATATTGTTTCGGTTTTTAGTTTTCTGCTGTCTTGTTAGGTGCTCTTTGATGAAAGTGTCCTATCAAGTATCACGCCCAAATATTTGGGAGCCTTATTGTGTTAAGGCTTCTATCTCGAATTGAATTCTTAGCTCTCTGTTAGCTTCTCTATTGTTCAGGTGGAAGCATGCAACTTCTGTTTTGCTGGCATTTGGTTGGAAATTGAATCAAGAACAAAAATTCCATATAGTCCCTGGAGTTCCATATATACCCGTTTGATGGTAGTAATCTTAACCCTACTATAACGTTGTGTAGTAAACAATACAAACTTTAACGTTAGCTATACATTTCAAACATCTCCAACTCAATTTGGAGAGGGAGAAGCAACTAAATAAATAAATAAATGTTGAGTCTGTTTTTCTCTCCTCATATCATATATCAAGTTACGCATGTACCAATGAATGAACAAAGAACTTTTGAAAATTTCTTAGTCTTTTTCATTTAATATATGAATAATTACCACAATATCAACTTCTCAACTACACATAAAGTGAAAACCAAATAACTAATGATTTATTGTTTTATGGATAGAATTATTATTTATTGAAAAATGAATAAATCTTGTCCTCATAACGGTAGAATGCTAAGATAGTACAACCTTATCATATCACTAATCTTCTGTGATAAAGGGCTATCTCTGTCGGTGAGGACAAATATTTTTTTGATATTCTTTAATTATCGAAAAATTATTGCTAGCACTCATAACCAAGTTGATTCAAACTTTCATTGAAAGCTTTGATATTCTTTAATTATCGAAAAATCGACCAAAATTATTGCTAGCATTCATAACCAAGTTGATTCAAACTCTCATTAAAAGTTTGTGGTTTGTAATGAGGGTAGCATACTCTGCCCCTTCATATTTTGCAAATTCTATGCAAACTCCTATTATTTTCACAAACTAGATTTTCAAATTTAGATTCTTCAAACACAAACATAGAAGGAATATTTCACATTATCATCACTGGAATAGAAAAAATATTCACATATTATTGAGGAAAATATCGGGGGACCGTGCTTTCCTCTGGAGTATAAAGCATAGAAAATTTGTAACGAAAAATTGAATTTATAGTTTCAGTCATACAATTTCTCAGTCGTACAATTATTTTTACAGTTATATGAGGAGGCACAACAGGCTTATGCCCAAAACTGTCCTTTTTCAAATTTATACTACAGTCCAAATCAAAATCTAGGTTAAGCTACTATATAATTCATCAAAAACAATTTATTCACACTACAAAAACAAACACATCATGATTGCAAATAGATAACTGTACTATGGATTCGATTTGGAATGATATACTATGTTTTCTACAATATTTGTTAATATACTATGTACCATTCTACACTAACGCATCTAGTTACTATTTGGACTTTCCGAAGTAAACATGTTTTCTAAAAAAAATAGGAATAAACAAAAATAAGTTTTTCTTGCTGGATTCATCTTTCGTGAGATCAGCTGGGGAATATCCCACACATGCACTCGCTCACTCACTTCCACTACGGTATCGACAAAAGACAAAATTCCAGCTGTTTTACCAAGGACTTATTTATCCTTTTATGTCCTTCAGCGAGTATCCCGGGTGAGACCTAGTGCAATCGAGTTTTCATATCATAAACTACCTTGTTCCAAATTTCGTGAATCGTTGAGCCGTTTGCGAGATCCGGTCACATACAGATATAAATATAAAATAGAAACATCTGAACAAATAAACAAAATTGCTCGTTTAATAGGATGGATAATTCAAAAGGAACAAGAAAAAACTTAATTCTAAAAGCACATCTTCCAATAAAATGTAGATTAATAAATGAAAATGAAATAATATTGATTTATTTGCCATAACAATTTACAATCAGTACTCATATTAAAAATATAGTATACTATAAATATACTACATGATTTTTAAGTATGTAGTAATAGATAAATGCAGGCTATGAATATGGGCAAATTAATAATTTTCAATATCCTATTATATAAAGCGAGCAATTTCTGTATATTTATTTTAGCTATTTTATATCTGGTTATTTATCCAATTATAATGGGTTGTGTTTTGAGGGATTAAGCTTGAGGCCATTTTTCTTTGTCCATTCCACTATCAAATTGATATCCTGATTCATTATTCCACTGTTCATTAATTTTTGTTATGGAACAGCTTAAATAGATTTGAAGGTCGTCTGCATAAGTATGGAAACTGGAGAATTTGATAATGGAAGAAAGGTCATTAGCATACAAAGTGAAGAGGAGAGGGCCTAAAATTGAACCTTGTGGTACTCCATGCATAACGTTTTTCCAAGTTGACTTTTTGTCACCGACAGATACACATTGTTTCCTACCTAATAGATAGGATTTAAACCAAACTAACGAGTTGTGACTGAAACCAAGATAGCCAACTTATTCAGAAGGACTGTATGATCAACAGTATCGAATGCTTTGGAAAAATCAATAGGGTGAGGATGGTGCATTTTCTTTGGTCCATACTAACCTTATATCATCATGACACGAAGCAGATGAGAGACTACTAATATGAGAGACTACCAGCTCATAAAGCTTCACAGGAAAGAACTACGTGGCTATCAGCTTGAGATGACAGTAAAAGTTGCGACATAAACGCCCTATATCATGGGATATCTACTTAAGCTATTGTTTGTCTATGCTAAAACTTAGCTAAATCCCGAGCTAGGAAACGGTCCTTGACCGGGAACGTGAACCTCATGATAGTATATTATTTTTCAATTGATATTGCACCACATCATAACAAAATGGTTATTTTTACAGTTTCAGAAAGGAGGCAGTTCGATTTTTAGAAATTGGAAGAATAACTGATGGAATGGTCAGATGGATTATAAGGATATGGTGCCCGCAGTGGAAACGTGGCAAGAGCCGTTGGTATCGAATAAGTCAGCTCCATATATTATCGATCACAAAATCGAAATTCAAATTCAAAACAAAAATAGAGTTCCCAGTGGGATTCGATTTCAAAATCCCAGCGTTCTTTATAACTTTATTCCTTTCCATTGAAAAAATACTGTCAGTGTAGAGTGAATTTCATTATTATTATCCGTGATTTGAAGACTTCTATTATATTATTATTATTATTATTTTATTATTTTATTATTATTTTATTGTATTATTATTATTATTATATTATTATATTTTATTATTATTATTATTATATTATTATTATTATTATTTATGATTATTTTATTATTATTATATTCAAGACTTGAATTTGTCTCACTGTGACTCGACCCTGCTATAAATAACTATCACCGTTTTTTGAAAGAAGAGAAGGAAAAAGAAGAAGAAGAAGAAGAGAAGAAGAAGAAGAGAAGAAGAAAATTTTGCTTCAAGTCAGTCAGTTCTCAATTTTATGCAGGGTTAGATATTCTCTCACATTACTGTATTTCCGTTAGCGATGGAAAATACACTGGTATTTGGGTATATTTCAAATTGCATTTCCCTTTCTCACGGAGTCATGCTGTCTCCGTCGTCTCTGTGGTGGCAGGGGATCATAATGCATGGAAACCAATCAAGCGGTTCCAATCAAGCGGCGGCCGAAATCACATTAAAATCTAGAGGTAGCCTCGGCTCTCAAGGGCCCAAAAATAACGAGTTTGTTAAATTTGTTGAATTTTATTGAATTTGTTGAAATGTAGCCTATTATTTTCCGCCGTGAATTAGTATAATGTTGAAGTATTCTATAATCAATAAGTGGTAGAATATGTTTAGGGTGGGGGATATTCGTAGTTGGAGTAGGGAATGTTTATTGAAAATATTACAATAAATGGATATAGAGTACCATATATTTAAAATATCGAATATTATATATTATAGAGTCCAATAGTGTAGTGAAAATTCCATAGTGATGGATTATAATTTAAACCTTCCGGCAGTCGCGCTGTGCTAAAAAGTACAACAGTGTCAGTTTTTTTGCTGCACAAAACTATTGAATGGGGTGGTGTCAGTGAATGAGTCACCTATGCATCCAAAACTTTCCCAAATCACTCCACTGAGTTGCAGTATCAACGAGCATTGGTTCAGTCGTTAGTGCCATTTAGTCGCGACAGTGCATAAGTCGCACTGTGCATAAGATATGGAAGACTGTATACGGGGACTGTAAACGAACCATTATCACAGAATAATGTCTTTGCTTGATGTACCTTATGGGCTATGAAATGGTAATCATCCAATGTTCATAGGCGTAAAATAATCCAAGAAGATGGAAAAAGTAATTATACAATTAATTAATACTGTATACGGGGACTGTAAACGAACCAGGCTTTGCTTGATGTAACTTAAATAATCCAAGAAGATGGAAAAAGTAATTATACAATTAATCATATGTTTGACAGTAAACAGAGTACATAACACTTGGAAAATTAGATGTTGTACAAAGTACAACACGCGACTGCTCGTGCGATTGTGTAGGGCGCGACTACCGGAAGGTGAAACGATGGTGTGGCCATTATATATTTTTTACCTCCTGTTAATAATCTCATTTGTTTTAGGAATAAGTGTGAGTTTCTTTACAAAATTTAAAATTTTCAATTATTAGTACAGTATTCTCAGTTATCAGTGATGATTGAGTGAAGTATTCTTATTTAAATTGATTTTCAACTTTTCTAAATTTCAAATTCCTAGTTTATATATATTTTGGACTCAAAATTAGACAAATTTCATAAAGTCTTTTTGGAAAATTTCTATCTAATTTAGGGAAGGAACATTTTTGGGCTTCAGCCTGTTGTTCCTTTCCCAATCATTCATAATAATTGAGAATGATAGTGTATGTTTCAATGTATACTAGATTAATATAATTTGACCAAGTTCATTTATTATTTATTGTAGTTAGTAGTAAATTGGATGAAGTACACGCTACCGTCGTGAACAGTTGGACTTTCATATCAGAGTTATTTTACTATATTGTTTGAAGAGTTAAATCATGTTAAAATATTACGTTAAACTGTCGGTCCCGGCTGAGTATGACAGTCGTAAGGCCCATTGACGGCTTAAATATATATTCAGGCGGTGGGACCTTTCCCAAAGGGACTCCCCACCAATAAAAGCCAATACGAATCTACTTTTTTCCATTGTTAAAATGTGTGTTATCAGCTAATAAAAATGTTCAAAAGTAATATGTTCTTTCTACCACTCACCTCAATTGCTATTATAATAGAAGTATTTAAACGTATTATATTTACGGAAGTACCCATGAATCGAATTTTCAAGCAGAATTGGTTATGATTTGAAAAGTTATTAGGAGTTCATGAAGCATAAAGCGAATGTTTGTTGATTATAAGCATATACAATCTAGTGCGAATGATATTGGAGCAGCTCCACATCTCATATGTATTATTCCTCATAATATTATCATTCTTCAATGATTCATACAATAAGTACATCATCAAAGATGATAGGGAGAGAAAAATGAGGTAAACCTTGTGCTATTCCTCTCCCAAATTTAGATGAGGTTACACATAGTCCCAAATAGGTTAAGTCTTGTAGTTGTTCCTTCACAAATTTTCAGTCCTCTACATCTCTTTTTACATAAAAAAATACAATTTTATGACGTAGGCTTATCAATGTCGCTATTATCACAAAGAGAAAACATCACTTGTTCAAATAACCGATAGTGACAATGTCATTACAGTGTTAATCACTTGGTTCACATTATATAGGACTACAGGTTTTATTCCTCTTCAAACTTCAATGTGACAATGGAACCATGATTTGAAACGAATATTCCTGTAATCTATTCTACATTCTGATCATTTTTCTCTATTTGAATTTAAGAATGGAAATGAGACTAATCACTTCAAATATATTGATTGCTATTGTAGTCCTTGATTCCATCATGTAAGTAGAAGATTTAATCATATTACTTATCATATCGTAAAACTGGTATAAATACAGCATGTACAGAGGAACGGGAAAATTTGAAAGTGGAATAATTTCAAGAAAAACAAATCTTTAAATAAAGATTTTCATATCATTCAATAGTAGAATAATGCCATTCTAGAATAAATAATACGTACAAGTAAACAAATCTTTGATTGAGATTTTCATATCATTCAATAGTAAAAATAATGCCATTTTAGAATAAATAATAACGTAGCATTTATTTTCGAAGATGACATCTTGCAGGTGTATTCATTCTCATAATCCCTGTAGTTCCATATACAGGATGTTTCAGAGAAACGGGAAATCTTTAAAGTAAATAATTTTCAAGTAAAACAGATCTTAAAAAAGATTTTCTATCATTCAATAGTAAAAATAATGCCATTTAGAATAAAAAATAACGTAGCCTCTATTTTTTGAAGATGACATCTTGCAGGTTATTCATTTTCTACGCAACATTCCTGTAGTCTCTTCATCACATCGTCGATGCATGGTTTGACGTAACATTACAACAGGAAGTTGAAATCGCTTCTCGAATCTTAGCTTCCAATTCTTCCGTTGTTGCAAAAATTAAAAGCCAAGATTCGAGAAACGGTTTAAAATTCCAGTTAATTAACTTTTCGACTATTTGTGAAATTGTTTGTCTTTTTCCTTATTCCGTTATAATGTGCATGTAAATAGCTTTTTCTATAACATTTGAAAACTAAATATTTCCATTTGAAACTTTTCCAGATGAGGCGAAGAGTCAACTATGAGAAGTGCAGAGCTATTTACAATGAAGATATGGACCGTAAAATTGCCTTCGTCATGAGAAAAAACAGAGTTGATCCGTTTCCCGTGTATTTAAATGTCTCATTACTTGATCGTAGAAATTTTACTACTGTAGTCGTAAAGAATAAAAAATAATCTCTTCTACTACATCGAGCAGTTTTAATAAACTTTTTGAGTAGTACAGTTGTGGAGGTTATTGTTTAATAAGAAGTTTGAAGGACAAGTCGAATATCATCTCAAACTTAGATACTGCTTCAAGCCCTGCTTTCGAATGAATTTCTGCTGTTGAATGGAGAGATAATACAGTTGGTTCTTATATGCTCATGGCAGTGTTTAAACATTGCAGTCTGCCAATGTATGAACACTCCCTTTTTTACCAATTCTAGTATTTGTATTCTTATGGAAATCCGAAATTCTTTGTGGAGTAGGTCCATTGAGGCGTGTTCATTATACGAGTTTAACGACTTCCAACAATACTCTAGAGCATTGTTCCTGGGTAAATCTAAATATCATATTTAAATTGTCCGGAAGTCTTCAGTTACTCACACAGCGGCCATTTTGCTTTTTTCACTTATTTTTTTCTAAATAATGGTTTACATACGAAGTTGAAAACTTTGTACAATCTTTATAACAACTAGACAAAGCTACAAAAAACTATGATATTTTCAAATTCACAAAACAAAATGGCGACCATTAAAATTTCCTATCTTAATAACTCAGAACTCGTTGGTTTTACAAAAAAATACAAAAGTAACGTTTTTAGTAAATTTGATTACCTATCGATTGGTTCCTGATTTTTCAAGATTGGACCAATATTAACTGAGATAGGCAGCTTTAGTGATAGGTGACCAAGAGGGTTATGTAACATTATTATTGTTGAAATAATCTAAAATAGCTTACAAATACATGCAAAGCAGACTGAGACTGTTACATTGTTGTGGCAGACTTTAACCTCATGCCTTGGCGTGCACTGCCAACTAAACCCCAGCGGTTACCTATCATTAAAGATGCCATATCTCAGTTATTTACTAATTTACTAAAAAAACGTTACTCTTGTAAATTTTTAGTATCTTTAAATTTGTCTTCATTTCATATTTTGAACCATTATTTAGAAGGAAATAATGAGTAAAAAAACAAATGGCCGCTGTTGTGAGTAACTGTTCGTTACTGTGATATGTTTCTTACCCAGGAACAATGCCTCAGAGTATTGGTACATAGGGAGTTTGTATACTCGTTGACATAAATCTATTGACATAGTTGAAGAGAATAGGCTAGTAGTTGTTTTTTTTTACTTCATTATTTTCACTTTGAGATATAGATTCGTTAATTTTTAGGACATTCTATTTTAACTACTACACACATAAAAAATGTTATGTTTGAACAAGATACAAACTTTATATACACGTATCAAGCGTTTTCCCTCATTACAGTATCAGTGAACATGTCTGCTACAGTGATATGCAATCCCCATATTAAGTTCTTATGAGGCCATTCATACTCGTTCGGCTGGGCTGAGCGGGAATAGTTCAATTAATTTTAGAATTAATGGATTTTGTTTCACTGTGCCAGCCACTTCACTGGTACTGACTGATTGGGAATCCAGCTTAACTCTTTACAAATTCAAATCTAGTGTTTCCTTGAAGAAATGAGGAGAAGAAGAAGGAGTGGTCCTTTTTATGCCAGATCCACACACTCAAACTTATCGTCATGATATATGACATTTATCTTGCATGATCATGCCATATTTTTTTCGAACTCTGTCATGCAAGACTGAATTGGATGGTGTGTACACTCTGTCAAGTATGTTTAAATAAGATATTTCAATAGGGCTACTTAAATAATATTTACTATAGTACTTGAAATTATAGTACCATTTTTCTACATAAACACAACTAGTTCGAGCACTCATGACATTTTCATATTTAACAGTAGAAGATAAGAATATCTTGAATAAGAAATACTAGTAATTTCTATAATATGTAATTATGTTTCATTCAGATCAAACCTTCCGGTTTGTCAAACCTGATCAAACTCATGCCAAACGTCAAATCTAGCATGATTATGCAAGACTGACGATAAATTTGAGCGGGGGGCCGGGCTTTACTTAGACTATTCAGACGAAAAGTAAAGCGGGTCATTCACTATCTGGTTTCCTGAACAACTGTGTTTCGGTAGTAAGGCCAAGCGTCATTTCTTTCACCACTCACGCTCCGATTGGTTGTTAACAAATTCCAACATCCCCATTCACGTTTCAACTTGACTATAGTTGAATTAAAAGAACTTCTGAATGGAGGGATATGCAGAAGCATTTTAGCCATTAAGTGTTGAATAAGTTGTAGAGACAAGTGCGGAAGCCATTTTTCAAACAGGCTCAATTGCTGAAGTGCTCTCAGAAAGGACACTAGGTATGTATATCATGATGTGTTGAATACTCACTAAAGACTACATAACGCCTTCCACTCTAGCACGGCAACATCGCCGCCGCTGTATCCCCACTTTCCCAAGAGACCAGAGATGGATGAACTCCAGGACTAAGTGGGTCAAGAGGCTGTTGAGTCAAGGGTGGCCAGGCGCCAAGGGAGGCAATTTGGCGACCCCTTACTCAGCGGAAGGACCTACAAAGAAGGCCAGGAGTGGAACTCACATAGGTCACGAGGACCAATATTAGTCTGATAGCTAAAGACACAACCAGGTGATGAATGGGATGTTAGTATAGGGAAAAACTCTTTGAGTTCCACCATCAACAATCAATTCACGTCGAATCCAGCATTGATATTATTTTCATGTGAATTTAGTAGTTTGATAGTGCGAAATTAT
>NC_052514.1:39076347-39104494 GCF_014356525.2 Nilaparvata lugens
CGGTGAATAATAGATTCTTGTGGATAATATTCTAATCAATAAATTTTATAAAGCTTTTATTCTCGAGTGATGAGCTCAAAATGTTCATTTTAATTAATTATCCAGTTTATGTAATGAATCAACTAGAGTACAAGAGCAACAATAAACATCACTGTTACGGTGAATATAAACATCACAGACGGTGAATAATAGATTCTTGTGGATAATATTCTAATCAATAAATTTTATAAAGCTTTTATTCTCGAGTGATGAGCTCAAAATGTTCATTTTAATTAATTATCCAGTTTATGTAATGAATCAACTAGAGTACAAGAGCAACAATAAACATCACTGTTACGGTGAATATAAACATCACAGACGGTGAATAATAAATTCTTGTGGATAATATTCTAATCAATAAATTTTATAAATCTTTTATTCTCGAGTAATGAGCTCAAAATGTTCATTTTAATTAATTATCCAGTTTATGTAATGAATCAACTAGAGTACAAGAGCAACAATAAACATCACTGTTACGGTGAATATAAACATCACAGACGGTGAATAATAAATTCTTGTGGATAATATTCTAATCAATAAATTTTATAAATCTTTTATTCTCGAGTAATGAGCTCAAAATGTTCATTTTAATTAATCCTCCAGTTCATGTAATGGATCAACTAGAGTACAAGAGCAACAATAAACATCACTGTTACAATGAATATTAAATTCTTGTGGATAATATTCTAATCAATAAATTATATTTTTTTCTTTTTGTTCACTCTTAGTACATCCTGTTGTTCATCCTCTTACATTCCTCTATTCCAAATGTCCATTCTCTTCGAGAGATTGAAGAATATAACATTCATTGTTACATACTCTCTGTTCTATTCTCTTGACTAACCATTGTCCGTTCCATTCATGACCTTGATCACAGTTTTCCCACACATTCGTCCAATTTGCCGATGCCATTCATTATTCTGCCATCCCGTTTCAATTATCAGCGAATTGAAGATTATCTGATATCATAAATCTCTGGTTAGTTGATGCGCATGCGCCTTTAAAGCTGTATAATCATTATTAAGTGATCTAAGAGATATAGTGCTATCATAGTACGAGTGGAACATGTCATTATTGTGTTATAGTAGGCTAACAGTTTAAATTTATATTATAAAACTTAGTAATAATGCAAATATAATACAGTGAGTTTGTCGGTAATGGATGAGTACCAAATAAAACACGTTAGAAAACAATACCAGCAGAAGGAGTGCTATTAAAAATATATAATTATCATCAAACAGAGATAAGAGATGTGGGTAGGCGTTTGAAAAAATGGCAGTAGCTTTATATTTTGATTATTTTGAATTTTCACTTCATATTGATGCAAAATTGATAGAATATAACTAGCTTCTGTTATAGCCTGAACCTTGTATTTGAGATAATTACAATGAATGGAAAATACTAAGAAATATTGTCTTTTTCATTCAATATGAATAATTACCACAATATCAACTTCTCAATTACACAAAAAGTAATTACAATGATTCTAGTGCGCTTAATGATTCACGATTCAAGTCATTCAGCTTCTAATCTCAAATGCATTTCTTATAATTTTGTTTCTGTTCAAGCTGTTCATTCCCTTTAGTTTCATATTATAATGTTGTTGAAAAATCATTGATTTCTTTATTATTTCAACAAGTGAATTTTGTCCCAAAACAGGAATCATGTTAATAAGTTGGATCATCTTTTTTTCGAACAATGATAATCATAGAATTCGATTTTTCTTGAGCCACATTATTGCGCTTCAATTGATACAATCTGGATGAACACGATTTTAATCTATTTAATGTCAAGGCCTGACTTGCTCCTGAACTCCTCTCAATATCTGGCAATAATTTGGAGTATTTTGAGTGATACTATTGGGGTCACCCCAAATTTCAATCGGCATTAAATTCAATTATTCCGGTAGCATTGATCTTCATCTTCTGATTGCAGCAGCATTCGATTGTTATTGAATCATCTTTGTATCTCCCACTACTTGGTGATGAAGCTTGATTTCCTCGTTCAATGGAGGAAAATGTTTCAAGGATGGATGATAAGGATAAAGATAAAGGGATGAATGAATAGCATACGAAATGAAAGAATATATTAGACTAGCCGTCAGGCTCGCTCCGCTCGCCATATCCGTCTAGCCAGGGGACTCCGCCCCCTCGACCACCGACTGGGTCGTCCAAATATGAGATCAGCGGGCTTGCTTCGCTCGCCTGCATTTTTCATTTGAGCATGGTTTGACAGCTCGTCTGACTTTGAGCGTACTTTGACAGCTAAACCTGTGTACTGAATTTTTTAAAATATATCTTCATCAATAATTTTGAAAAGGTGAGAAAACGTAGAGAAGCTGAGAAAAACCTTGGAAAAACGCTGATTTTGGGCGTATCTCTAATGAAATATTAAAGTCACCTCATCGCAAAATTCTTAGACCCTAGCTAAACCTCTGCAACAGATTTGAACATTTTCTGTTTATTACTTGATGAAAGAACTGAGAAAACGCAAAAAACCGCTAATTTTGGGCGAATCTTCGGCGTTATTTCAAACTTTTTCGTGTAGTTGAGAAGTTGATATTGTGGTAATTATTCATATTAAATGAAAAAGACTAAGAAATTGTTAAAAACCAAAGAAAATATTTCTAAGTATCAATAAATCTGTGGTTTTTGACAATTTCTCAGTCTTTTTCATTCAATTATTTCAAACTCCTTCTAACACAACATTATTATACTCCAGCTGAGCTTCTGTGGTAAATTTGAATATTTTCTGTTCATTTGTTATCAATAAAGCTGAGAAAGCGCGAAAAACGCAGATTTTGGGCGTATCTTTGGAAATTTTTCCGAATCCGTTCTTAGTGAGCCTCTAGAGGGCCAACTGAACATACATACCTACCAAATATGAACGTTTTTGGTCCGGTAGATTCTTAGTTCTGGGAGTGAGTGAGTCAGTCAGTCAGTGAATGAATACCATTTCGTTTTTATATATATGGATGAAGGAATAGTATATGAAACTTGAGTGTTCATAGGAGAAGGCTATAAAATATCCACAGAAAATTAACACCAAAAATACTGGGAAGATTGGATGCGACATTTAGAAAGAGATAGAGAGAGAAATGTGTGACCTTTACATCAAGTTTTCTCAAAAAATACATCAATCATATTGATTTAAATTTTATGTGGAGAAAATAGAGTATATCAGGCCTTCAGTCAATACCTACTATTACCAATACCTACTATTACTTCAGGCCCCACAACTAATTAATGACGTCATAACATGTAGATTGATTCTTCCTAGATCATAGTAGTTTCTACTAGCTTATCAATGTAACTTTTGTTACTGTATCGATTTTTATTGGATGGTATACTATCTAAATTTCAAATTGAAGACACTTGCATTTTAATAAATAGGAATTTTATTGAAATAGAAACACTTTATTCCACAAATGCAATAATTTATCCATACTTTCAGTTTGATAGACATAGGCCTACTCAATTCAGTGATAGAGCTATTGATAAATTCATCTCAATCAAAAGTACTTAATAATAGCCTGTATCAGAATCGAAGGAGAGGTAAATCAAAGATAAACCAAATTTGATGTAACTCTTTATTAGGAAAGAGGCTTCCACAAACTTGATCACAATAAATCTCTGGTACAAAGAAACCCATCAGGAGACTGTTTTTCAGTTAGGTAAAAACCTTTCATATTATGATGTTATGGACAGTTCCAACACTTTGCATTTACTTTTTAATTTATAATTTCAAATGTTCTTTTACATACTTTATCTACACTGTTCTTCCACACTCTAATTACACTGTTATTTCACATTTTATTATTTACACTGTTCTTTCACATTTAATTAAATTTAATTTTCCACTCACACTTTACTTACACTGTTCTTCTAAACTTCATGTAAACTGTTTCAAAGTTTCATCCTTCGAAAAAGAAAATACCGTACGGAAACTTTTGGAGTCTTGTTATAATTCCCGCGACAATTAGGTGCACAACAGTATCCCATGATTTAAAACACCAAATTCTTCATTACTTTTCACAAACGAATATTAGAAGAATGATAAACAAACCATATTCATTGAAATGAAAGACCGTGAAAATTGAATTTGTAATTATTCCAATTTTGTTGATTACCATATCAGATGTGATAACAATCATTAGCGCCCTCATTTCGCTTGCTTACCGCCAGTAGATCATGGATCTACATGTGATGACGTCATAGTTTATAAGAGATCAGTTGTGGGGCCTGAAGTAATAGTAGGTATTGCTTCAGTTCATAGGAGCTTAGTCACTACCTCCGTAAACAAAGCCGTAGTGCATTCGTGTGACGTCAGCACAGGTAGGGCTCCTACACCAATAAAAACACTAGCTGATATAGATCAGCTGAAATCAACGAATTTTTATTGGTGTAGGAGCCCTACCTGTGCTGACGTTACACGAATGCACTACGGCTTTCTTTACGGAGGTAGTGGCTTAGTTCTCCAAATTTTGTTCAACAAAATTACAGCATTACAGCTGTTATGTAGCTAAGGTGAACGTGATAATTTCGAACTCAAAATTTAAGTAGTTTTATTCTTTTACTAGGCATCAGGCTCGCTTCGCTCGCCATATCGGTCTAGCAAGGGGTCTCCGCCCCCTGGACCCCCGACTGGATCGTCCAAGAATAAGATCAGCGGGCTCGCTTCGCTCGCCTGCATTTTTCATTTGAGCAATTTTATTATATGTTAGAACAATCCAGTCGGGGGTCCAGACTAAACGTCTGGCTAAACGGATATGGCGAGCGAAGCGAGCCTGACGGCTAGTAATATAATATTCCCAGGATTGAAGTAGCAGTGCCCAATCAATTTTTCCGCGATAAATGCATTTAAATCTTCAACTTGGTGCCAACCTAACAAAGTCAACTCAACTTAATGCCAACCAGACAAAATTATTAATTTAGTTGCCAGTTAACAACTGTTACGAAGAGGTACTCCTCTATCTGAATTATAGTTCTATAGTAACATAATATGATATGGAAATTTCAATTATAATTAAGAGATTGGGAGAAGAAGAATATACATGCTAAAAGACGAACTTTAAACCCTTAAAAACAACCCTTAGAGTTAAAATATTGCCAAAAGATTTCTTAGTGCGCCTCTAAAGGGACAACTGAACATACCTACCAAATTTGAACGTTTTTGGTCCGGTAGATTTTTAGTTATGCGAGTGAGTGAGTGAGTGAGTGAGTCAGTCAGTCAGTCAGTCAGTGAGTGAGTGCCATTTCGCTTTTATATATATAGATTTTGTGAATTTAAAGGTTTCTCATGTTTTTACAAAAGCTTAATCATCAACCTATACAAATTCATAATTGTTTGTTTCATTCTAATTCATAATATTAGATTGTTATTTGGTGTTGGAATTGAAATGAACATAACCAATGTTTGATATTTGGACAATTTAAAACTAAATTGGGGAGAGCCTAAGTTTTTGGCAAGAGCCTGTTTTTTTTCCCCGATCATTGTATTGCTTGTGCCAACTTAATAAATAAACAAATAAAGTTGATAAGTAAGTATGAAAGTGACAGAAGTCAAAATTATGATTGAGGATGAGGGATGTTGCAATACAGATAAAAAGATGAACATAGTAGTTTGCGTAGCCTACTAGATAACTCAACTAGGTTACTAGATAACAAAGTTTACAACCGTTAATCTGCACATACCTCCATCTCATCATTCTTGAACCATTCCAAAGATCACCTCCATAAAGGCAAAAGTGAGAGGTGTATTATCTCATAACTCATGAAACCGAACTACTAACTCAATACTAGGTGATGAACTATCCAAATTATTCACCACCAGACATTATGAGCTACTTTTCATAGCCTTTGTGAGATCATTTGATAATTCAGAAGCCTCTCGAAAGAGGTAGTAAATCGAGAATAGTTAATGGACTATTAATTATTGACCAATTTGAAATCATCCACCTATAAACTACCATATAGTGAGATAGTTTTGATGGGTATGGTAAGTTACAAAGGTATATGGTATTATCATCGAGAAACGAAACAATACTCAGATTTGAATACTCTGATGCAATTAAACACAAGATGTGGGATTTGTAAGATTACATTGTTGTTCATTACAGTCATCTTAAATCTTGAAATTACACATAATGATATTTATACCTTATCGTTTCAATAGAGACATTTTTAGTTATTTATCTATTGTACAAAATACTACAATCATAATATAATTATGACATTGAAGAGACATGTTTTCGTAACTGTTCTGGAGCCTTATAATGTAGTCTGATTCTTATTCTTCTTCTTCTTCTTCTTCTTCTTCTTCTTCTTCTTCTTCTTCTTCTTCTTCGTCTTCTTCTTCTTCTTCTGCTTCTTCTTATTCTTCTTCTTCTTCTCCTTCTTCTTTCTTCTTTTCTCTTCTTCTCTTCCTGCTTCTTCTTATTCTTCTTCTTCTTCTTCTTCCTGCTTCTTCTTCTTATTCTTCTTCTTCTTCTTCTTTTCTTCCTGCTTCTTCTTCTTCTTCTCTTCCTGCTTCTTCTTTCTTCTTCTTCTTCTTCTTCTTCTTCTTCTTCTTCTTCTTCTTCTTCTTCTTCTTCTTCTTCTTCTTCTTCTTCTCCTCCTTCTCTTCTTCTTCTTCTTCTCCTCCTTCTTCTTCTTCTTCTTCTCCTTTTTCTTCTTCCTGCTTCTTCTTATTCTTCTTCTTCTTCTTCTTCTTCCTGCTTCTTCTTCTTCTTCTTCTTCTTCTTCTTCTTCTTCTTCTTCTCACAAATTACACATAATGATATTTATACCTTATCGTTCCAATAGAGACATTTTTAGTTATTTATCTATTGTACTATTGTACAAAATACTACAATCATGATATAATTATGACATTGAAGAGACATGTTTTCGTAACTGTTCTGGAGCCTTATAATGTAGTCTGATTCTTATTCTTCTTCTTCTTCTTCTTCTTTTCTTCTTCTTCTTCTTCTTTTCTTCTTTTCTTCTTCTTCTTCTTCTTCTTCTTCTCTTCTTCTTCTTCCTCCTTCTTCTTCTTCTTCTTCTCCTTCTTCTTCTTCCTGCTTCTTCTTTCTTCTTCTTCTTCTTCTTCTTCTTCCTGCTTCTTCTTCTTCTTCTTCTTCTTCTTCTTCTTCTTCTTCTTCTGCTTCTTCTTCTTCTTCTTCTTCTCCTCCTTCTTTTCTTCTTCTTCTCCTTCTTCTTCTTCTTCTTCTTCTTTTTCTTCTTCTTCTTCTTCTCCTTCTTCTTCTTCTTCTTCTTCTTCTTCTTCTTCTCTTCTTCTTCTTCTCTTCTTCTTTTCTTCTTCTGCTTCTTCTTCTTCTCTTCTCCTTCTTCTTCTTCTTCTTCTTCTTTTCTTCTCTTCTTCTTCTTTTCTTCTTCTTCTCTTCTTCTTCTTCATCTGACATTACAGCTCGATGTGAGCTCAGCTTCCCGCACTAGAACCCTCCACACATCACGGTCACATGCGTTTCGTCACCATGCCACACATCCCATCCTCCGAAGATCATCCTCCATTTTATCTCTTCATCAGTTAATGTTGTCTGATCAGCCTATACTGATCTCTAAGCCCAATCACAGATCTAACCAGCTTGGCTACGTTTACTTAGTCTATGGCCCAAGCAAAGGACTAGAATCTAAAATACAAGAAAGTATTTATTCAATTTTATTTATCCTTGATGGTAATTACAAAGTTCAAAACTGAATTTATCTTTTGAACTGTCGGTAATACTCCAAATTTTAAGCTCCCAACGGAGAAATAAATAATTGAGATTAATGTGGTTACTATGCGTATGATGATTCAAAAGGAATCATCCTCGGATGAGGAATTACTCATCAGAGGTTAAATTTGAAGGAATTACCACTAGCATATAGATAACTTACAGATGTCAAATAAGTAACTGTAGTTGAAGCAGACTATTCAAATTCCAAAAACTCTACACTACTTTTCCCCAATTGGATGATAATTATCATTCATGTATTTGGTTTTCAGCCTACGTCTTTGTATTTCCATGTAAATACATATTGAATCAATTTTCTGTATAATATATTCATGAAAACTTGAGTGTAAGATACTCTGATAAGATTTGTGAATTCGATACAAAAACAAAGTAAGTGTTAATTAATGGAAATCGTGATAAAAATAAATACCCAAAGAAGCCTGAATAGATTTATATATTCTGATAAATAAATTCAATTCCATATTCACTGGAAAATACTGATAAGATTTGTAATTTCGATAAAAAAACAAATGAATGAATTAATTCAGGCTCCTCAATACATTTCATTGAGGATTACAAAGATTACAAATATAATATCCCATCGATTCAAATCGATTCTTCCATGGAATGAAGTGTGTTAAATAAATTGATGCTATCAGCCAATCGGAGCGTGTTGTGGGCGTGGCTTACTGATCTATGAAAGAGTACTCGAACGTGATTGGATGATGCTGTTTGACGTAGTAGACCTCAGAGCTGACGTTTGAAATGTCTTTCACCATTTAGGCGTAGGGTTTGTAGGTTGGGTGTAAGTACCATGGGTTGGTTGGGTTGAACTGGTTGTGGGGGGGAGTATTTGCTAGTAATTCAGTCGGTTGGTAATGAAGGAGTACTGTAGGTTGGGGTTATGTTTGTATGTATGGTTGTTGTGAATGGTGTTGATGGTACGTCGTGCCTTGTGTGAATCTGTCTCTGGTGCCTGGTCGCGGGGAACCAGTCCGGAGCTCTTCCCTGAGAATTGTAAAGGGCAGAGTTCTGGACTGTTGAATGCCCATACCACTCTCCTGCGGTGAAGGCCCCTCATCGTAGGGGGTGGTCGTCATCATCTTAGCATAGGCACCAGCGTGGAGTGGGTTGGGCAGCATGGGTCTTAGGAGGCCTAGATGGCCTGTCCTGGGTAGTTGGGCTGGGATCGGGGCCTGTGCTGTGGTATGAGTGTGTGATTGACTCCGGGGTATCTTGGGTTGGGTTGGGTTTTTGGGGATAAGTTGATGGCTGAGCTGGGTGGGATATTTTGGTGGGTGGGTTACTTTTGTTTTAGGTTGGGTTTTAGATTTTGGGTAGGGTTGCTGTCGGTGCTCAGACGACAGTCTAGGCGGAGTTCGGGTAACATCTTCCGAAACGCCCTGCCCTGCTGTCTGAATGCCCTGATTCTGTCGGGGTCATTTTGGCAGTGGCGCGGGCTTTTTCCAAGTCTTCAGGTAGCGGAGAGGATACGTCCGGGCCTTCTGGCCCACGTACCGCCGGAACTGGGCGTCTGTGGTGAGGCACCTTGTCTCTCCATTGGCGTCCAGGCTAAACTCCTCAATGATGCCCACCTGACGATTGGCAGTGGTGCTACGGACCCTGAGCCGTTTTTGTGGTATGATGTAAATCAGGTACACAAGGGCTCAGGTGAGGTTTCCGGACCGGAGGGTCTACACATGTCTTTCACCATTGGGAAATTCCGTGTGCTAACTTTTACATTAATCAGTTTTTTGTAAAATTGAGCTAAATAAAGATTATTATAGAGAGTCGAGTAGCAAAAACTATGATGCTGGAAATCATTTCATTCTCCAAAAATGCGAATTGAAATGCAAAATTCCCAAAAATCGAGATGCTGGAAATTCTCATGGAGAAAAATCATGACCATGAAGGAAAAACTAGACTGGGTCTGTACCATTTCAGTCCAAAATTCTGATGAAAACGTTGTTGTCCAAAATGCTATTAGGTTATGAAATCATAGATCACATCACTGCTTTGCCACTCAATTTTCGGTCCAAGTTTCTTGAGAATGTTGAAATTCGAAGGTTGACGTTAGAAATAGAATATATAAATATGAATAAATTCATGAGATATTGAATGGAATGTATCATCATCACCATAAAGATATCTTGATACATCTTCCCAACATCATCATCAAAAATACGATCATCATCAATCTGTAAAATACGGAACTGTATTGTGAAACCATCTTAAAAATAGAATGAACAGCATTACAGATCAACTTAATTTTTCTGGGATTTGAGATCTTTCATAAACGTTACTAACTTGTGAACCACCATTTATATTATTTCTCTAACAAAGTAATCAGTTATTTTCGAAGCTCAGCCAAACGCCTCATAAAGCTCCACAGTTCAATGCTCCAATGCAAATTTGCAATTGTAATAGATTAGGATTCGTGACAGCTATAAATACTTATTAAAGGCTTGGCAACCATTGCTGTTTATTGCGGAGATGAACATATTTATTGCATTTAAATAACGCACACCTGGTGCGAATAACTTGATCTTAGTAAACTCACTTTTCTTACTTATCTTAAAAGTAAGAGTCGTTCCTACAGGTGAAAAAAACTCAGCTCATCTTGAAAGTTATGTAATTGAGGAATAAAAAGCAAACGTTTTTGTAGATGAATCATTGTATGGGGTGGATTGCAACCTCCCCAATACATAATATGTGTAGATGCATTATGGTACCAGGTAATGAAACATGAATTTATTATAATCCTCACTAACCTATGAATTATCAGTATAATTCTTATTGCAATTCATATTTCCTTCGGGTGGAAACAACAAGTATAATATTTCGCTGTAGGTCTTTTATTTATTTTGGAAACTTGATATGTTTCACTTGTTGTACTGCATGCGTTTTATCACATTCAGGTTTTTCATAACCTCTTGACTTTGAGAATACTATCAAATTCTAAATTCAACGGATTCAACCCCGGAGCTGAATGACCATTAGACATTCACTGAGCTCTCCAAAACTTCACTTGGAGAACTTTGAAGTAAGCAAGATTCAGTATTCATAAAATATTTACTTCGGTCTTTTTTTTTTATTCCTCTGTTACACTCTCTAAGGGCCTCTTATTACATTCCTTGCCCTATTACCATAGGTAAGGAAAGTATTGCTTTCCAAAAAAATCTAAGGTACCCTAATTTCATGTTCTCTATACTTTTAAGGTCCCCTGAGTCCAAAAAACATGATTTTTGGTGTTGGTCTGTGTGCGTGGGTGTGTGTGTGTCTGTGAACACGATAACTCCATTCCTAATTGACCGATTGACTTGAAATTTTAAACTTGAGGTCCTTATACCATGAGGATCCGATAGTAAAAATTTCAATTCAAAATGGCGGATAATGGCTAAAAAACATGTTCTTCACGGTTTTCTCGAAAACGGCTCTAACGATTCTCTTCAAATTTATACCCTAGATAGCTATTCAAAAGCCCCTATCAACTGACGTTTCTGGGAAAATTGCAGGAGCTCCGTAATATTCCTGAGAAGAATGAATTTTGATAAATTTCTATCACGATTTTCTCAAAAATGGCTCGACCGATTTTTCCAATTTCATACCGTGTAAAGTTATAATATCAGCTCTATTAACTGGCATGAGTCTCCTCCCTGAGAAATCAACAGGGGGTCCACCCCATCCTTGAGAAATTTACTTTGTAACCTCTTTCTCGTGCGTGAGGTAGATAGGTAGAGCAGTTTATTTAAAAGAACACATGTCGATATTTTATTTGTAGAACAGCTGTTTTGACAACTTTTAAATAATCCTCAAATTTCATGATTCAAACAAAGGAAAATGTACTATAAACACAATAGTATAATCGTAGTTTTAACTATTTAGCCGCCAATCTGCGTAATGTTATTCCCTAAATTATCCTCGTTAATGAGGCTTATAGATCAATGAGCAAGGAAAGTTGTGTGAGTGTACCACACCAGATTTTTCTTATTATATAAGGTCAACTTTTGAAGGTCGAAGATCAAATATAATTATTCATTGTAATGGATAGGATAGTTAGTTTGTAACATGCTCCATTCCATAACATACGTTATTACTACACATTATCCAGATATTCTTATATGTTTTCCTGCTGAGAGTGTTGAGTGTTCTCTCTTCTTCTTCTTCTTCTTCTTCTTCTTCTTCTTCTTCTTCTTCTTCTCTTTTTCTTCTTCTCTTTTTCTTCTTCTTCTTCTTCTTCTTCTTCTTCTTCGTCTTCTTTCTATTATCTTCTTTCTGGTTATCAAATCCATCGAAAATTATTGTAAAGTTCTCTAAGATTTCAATGAGAGTGATTATAATATTAACGTTCCGGTAGTCGCGCCCTACTCAGTCACACGACCAGTCGCGTGTTGTATTTCGTACAACATCTTATTTTCGAAGTGTTATGTACTCTGTTTACTACCGAAACATATTGATTAATATTGTATAATTACTTTTCCATCTTCTTGGATTATTTTACACCTATGAACATTTAGATGATTACCATTTCCTAGCCCAATAAGGTACATCAAGCAAATCCATCAATTCTGTGTTATTGGTTTGTCTACAGTCTCCGTATAGTCTTTCCCTATCTTATGCACTGTCACGACTAAATGCATCTAAAGACTGAACCATTGCTCGGTTGATACTGCAATTCAGTGGAGTGATGGGGGGAAAATTTTGGAATGCATCGGTGACTCATTCACTGACACCATCCCATTCAATAAAAAACTTACACTGTTGTACTTTTTACAACAGCGCGACTGCCGAAAGGTTAGAAAAATAATTTTCCACCTTGTCCTAAGTGAATATTGTAATAATCATCAAAGTGCGAACGTTTCTGGTTGAGTAACGGCACTTGCTGACTCATTCCTCCATTTCAGAAGAGGACAAGCCATTTGAAATCTATTTTTGTCTCAGCAGGTATATCCGCTATTTTTCAGCAATAGCAGACCTGTGAGAGTGATTAAAGTGAATATACTCCGAGATAAGATTTAATTGATAATTTATTGCCAAGGAAAGATCGTGAATCGAGAGAATGTATGGGAAAAACAACACAGTCGTTTTCCTATGAAGCCGCTTCCTTTTCATAGTTGCATTCACACTTGTTCTTCTTCAACTTACCCTCTACTTCTTCTTCTTCTACTTCCTCTCCTTCTTTTTCTTCCTGTTCTTCTTATCTTCTTCTCCTTCTTCCTCGGTCTTCTTTTTCTTCTTCTTCTTCTTCCTAGGTCTTTTTTTCTTCTTCTTCGACTTCTCATGCTCCTTCTTCTTCTTCTCCCTTTTCTCACACCCCTAAATTCTTCTCTTTCTCATTATTCCTATTCTCCTCCTCCTTCATCTTTTTGTTCTTCTAGTTCTATTTTATCTGGTCTATTCGATTCTTCTACTCATTTTTCTTTTCTCCAGCTTCTTCATCTTCATGTAGTTTCTCCTCTTCCCTGAATCATCTGATTCATTTTCTTGACTTCCATTACCTATCCTCTCCTCTTGATTTTCATCCTCGTTCTCCTTCTATATTTCTAACTTCATCTTCTTTTGGACCAATTTTTCTCATTTTCCCCTCAATATTTATCAACAACATTAGGTAGAAATATTATTCTTCATAGTTCCACTATCATCCTCCATTTCATCTTCTTCTCATATCAAATATCAAATCCCACTATCAAATATTTATTATTATTATGATTATTATTCAATTCCTCAAAACATAATGATTCTCTCCATGCAGGAATCACGTTTCGTGAGGTTATTATTTATATAAATTGTTTGATAATTGGCCAGTATTTTTCTCAACTATTCAAATACCACCCAGACTCTATATGGCTCAGCACATCACGATTTTATTATTAAAAACCAACAGCAAACGGTCAAGCGCTGGGTCACTGGGTGATTACCATCACTTAGTGTCGAAAACAATCATACTCAACAAAAATAATGTGGCAATAGAATCAATGGTTGATATGAACTTAAACAAGGTTGTTCCTCGGAAGAAACTTCGTGAAAATTCTGATTTATCTATGTAATCTTATAAGCTTTGAATAATATTTTTGGCTCTAAATTTTGTAAAATTTCTCAAAAATTTTCTAAATAATGGTGATTTGAGTGTGATATTTTTGTTTTTTATTTTGTTTTCAACTGTCAAAATTTTAAAATCTTAGTTTTTGTTGTTCTTGAGAGAAAATGGACTAAATTTTAGTAAAGTGAAATCATAACCCTATTTTGGACTTTTTATCATCTAAATTTGGGAGAGAAATAGTACAAGGAGTATCCTTAGTTTTTCTCCCCAGATCAGTGCTTCATTGTGAAAAATTCAAATAAATAAAAAATACACATCAAAATTCCTATAGACCCCCTTAAAGATATACAATGCCCCAAAGTAGACCATTTCAAAAACTCAGTTTTTCAATCTGACTCCAGAAATTTCCATGGTTGACTCTCTTGCTTCTGAGACATCTTGGGGTCATGTCTGTTTCTGATAAATGTTAAAGCATGGCTTCCAGACATTTGAGAAACGTCTTTTTTTGTGAGGTGTACTAACTCAAATATGGTGATTGTAATGCTTGTTACGTGGGTCAGACAGGTAGGTGTTTCAAAAGAAGAATTGAAGAACACATCAAAGATTGAATAAACAAAATGGGGAATCTAACTTTGCATAACATTTGATAACAAATAATCACAAGTTCAAAGTTGAGGAGGATGTTGAGTTTCTGCATGTTAATAACAAAGGCAGATCTTTGAATATTCTAGAAGCTTTGGAAATAACAAGAGTAATTGAGGACGATTCCCAGTATAGTTCAAATGACCAGATTCATTTCAACCAATACAACACTACGAATTTAGTTCTATCATAACCTTGTTAGCATACATTAGTCAATAGGTTTTCTATTTACATATTTGTTTTATTATCTATCACTTGTTTCCTTGGTTATCAATTTGTACTGTAAATAAATTAAATATTGTGTACGTTCTGTGTACAGTAAATTGTTCCAGTTCCAATAATGAATATTGTCCCATCACGTGACTAGTGCAAAATGTTCCCATGGAACGCCATTTCAAAATCGTTGGTTCAAGCTTTCGGCGCGCACATATAAAGTTGATTTACACTAAAATGTGTCGTTTACAAGCTGCGTGAATGAAGAAAGGCTGTTTTACAAACCTACCGTCTAGAAAAGTGTAAATTTCTTTTATTCCATTACTCTCAAATTTTCTATCGAGAAAAATTCATTTAATGAATGGTTATCTATGTATTCTATGCTATGCTATGGTGAACAAACTATCAGCGCATGCGCAGAGAAGTAAGCAGACTACAATAATCGACCAATGAGAGCTCAGATAGTTGGAACTGTACCAGGTCGGACAATTTACCACACTTCGACTGTGGGGCAGAAAGTTGGAACTGAAACAGGTTTCTGGAACAGAATCTGTCAAAATTCCTCCCATGGAACGCGGAACTTTTTACTTGGTAAATTGTGAATTGAACAATTTACCACATTCCATGTACACAGAACGGGCTCATTGTATCATGGCGATGTTGTTGCTCAAGCCACCATTTTTTGACATTTCTGTTATACCGTTAAGTGGGAGGAGACTGTCTAGCTGGGCCAATGGCAGGCGTTCATGCCCTTGACCAATAGCAGTACTCGCCCACTAGTATAAATTCTGCTGCTCTTGTATTTAGTTCTAGTTTATCAGAGATTGACAATGGTGTAACAACCGAAAGCGGTCTTTCTAACTTTCAATAAATCTGTGGTTTTAAACAATTTCTTAGTGTTCTCATTCAAACATCTATTTGTTTGAATAATTTAGTTATCATTATTAATAATTAATTATTCAAGTTTATTATAATAAATGATTTATTTATTTGAGGAAAAAGATAATTAATCAATAAAATTATCTATACACACACTTGTGTATATCTGGCTACCCTAGCCATGTTCATAAACTGTGGACCAATTTGTAACTGCATCAGCCCTGTCGTTTTGAAAAGAGGAAATTCAAGCAAAAGCAAAGGTTAGGCTAAACTTGAATTTGAGCGTGTATCTAGACTCAGGATAACTTTTTACTTTTTATCAACAAAACTATTGACTCCCTATTTTTCAATTTCAATTGATTATACCAACGAATATTGTACGATAAAGATTTGGCATCTTCTTTGACACAGTAGAGAATCCGTCTAACCTCATCTTCTAATCTGACATCTTCCTAATCACAGTAGAAACAAAAACATATTTTATCTTATCGTAACTGATGGCTTATGAAAAAAATCTGGTGTGGCGCACTCACACAACTTTCCTTGCCGTTATTGATCACCTGACGCTAGTGTTCTCGCGCATCTCAAGTCTACTATTGAAAGATATAAGACAGCTGGTGATAGGACAATAACGCTGGAGACACACGAGCTCTGCTATCTCTTCGTAGTGAATGATTTAATAGAACCAACACTTCCCAACCATTTTACAAATTAATAATCACATTTCTTCGAATTTCAAGTTTATTTTCAATTTTAGGTGAAAATGTTACTTGACATTAATTGCAGAGATTTTCATGCTCTATCTTTTCCACTTGAAATTTGTTGTTTGAATTGTGTATGAAGGCTGATAATTGAGAATCTAAAATCAAACTTTGCATAGATGGGGCGGAGCTCCTGAATTTTTACATATATATGACTTGTTGCAGTTCACACATACAGACCGATACCCAAAAACCACTTTTTCGGACCCAGGGGACCTTGAAACGTATAAAAATTTAGAAATTGGGGTACCTTAATTTTTTTCGGAAAGCAATACTTTCCTTACCTATGGTGATAGGGCAAGGAAAGTAAAAATGAACTCTTCAACACACAAATTTCGAATCAAAAGCAACCAATCGAATTTCCATCTCTATTCAAATTTCAAAGGAATCTTAAACTAGTTAGTTTTTATTGAAGGACGGTTGAATTCCTATCGACCAGCATTTCCTCTCCCATTACTTCTGCATTAATTTGGTATCAGATAATCTTCAGAGGTCAATTTTTCATTCCTATTCCATAATCAGTTTGTGATTTGCATCTTGTCTGACAGCCTGCTTCTATAATTTAACAAATTCCCTATCTTTCTCAGGTTCACTCAATGGTAGTGTGAAACTAGAAACAATCTTCATAGGAATTCATTCAGATTTTTTATTTCTCAAACAAGCGTCTTTTCAATCATTAACTCCGGAAGTGACAAAGACGTTATCTACATAATTATCTTCATAGTAGGATTCACTTCCATCTGTCAGCATCACTTATATATAACACAAGTACGCCCCATTCAATCAATAACTGCTGGCATTCAGAAGTGAATCTCAATATCTATCCTGATATTTCTGTTGTAGGTGGATCAACATTTCTGTTTCTCATTATAGTCCATTTATGTTTATACAGCAATATCAATGACAGAAGAAGGAGGTGGAGGAGAAGAAGAAGAAGAGAAAGAAGAAGAAAAAGAAGAAGAAGAAGAATATGAAAAAGAAGAAATTCACTTTCCCCACTTCCTTCTTCCTCTTCTTCTTCTTCTTCGCCTTCTCCTGCAATCTTCTTCTTCTTCTTCTTTCAGTTACTTAATCCATCATCATCTTCATGGATTAGGTTTATTAATGAACCTGTTCCGGTACCCATCTCTTTCTTGGTCTCCCTACATCTCTTTTTCCTGTAGGTCTATAGTTTTGGACTACAACGGGAATTCTTCCAGGTGGCATTCTATCCAAATGACTGCACCAGTTGCGTCTATTTTGAATAATTCTTTCATGTAGAGGAGCAAACAATAAACCCTGTCTTATATCAGTGTTTCTTATTCTATCAACTCTAGTGCAGCCAAATACACTCCTTAGAAACCTCATTTCTGCAGCTTGAATTCGACTGTTCATTCTACGTGTGTGAATCCAATTCTCACTTCCATATAGGAGAGTCGGAACTGCAATGGTATTATAGAAGTTTATTCTGGTTTCTTGTCTTGATTTATTTTTGAGGTTTCTATGTATAGTGCCACATATTTTCTGAAATTTTATTGTATACACAGATATCTGTATCATATGTTACATATAGTTACTTATAGCACTTATAGTTACTTAATCCATCGCAAATTACAAGATTCTCTCATTTTTCTATCTTCTTCTATCATAATGCTGTATATTCCTATCAATTCCTAATTTTTTCTTTATTCAGCGGAAGTATAGATTCAAAGATCTGGATCCTAGAATTTCTTGTTATTATGTTGGCCTATTGCTAGGATAGTATAGCTGTGTAGATATTATAGCTGTCTACAGTGTGATAGTGATATTCTATAGTGTATATATATATAGTGAACAGTGTGATAGTGTAGCTGTCTCTCTGAGACTATCGCGTGGGAATAGTCTTCAAAAGAGGATTAAAATTGCAACGCGTCTCATAGAGATAGCATGATGTGGACTTTGGACTGCTTTTTGAACGTATTCCTTGTCACATAGTTGGCTTGGAATGACTACACCTGATTCATCATAAAGATTAAATCAAATAAACAGCCTGTCTCTTGCTCTTTCCTTCTTGTTCTTCTTTTTCTTCTTCTTCTTCTTCTTCACAATCTTCTTCTTCTTTTTCTTCTTCTTCTTCTTCTCCACCTTCTTCCGACATCTTCTTTCAAAAACTATTCCAAATTGAGCCGCAGAAACTGCTATCTTGCTCCAATGAGATTCAATTCTAACTGTAAGCTTTCTTTGTGCTTTGTAACATTGATGCTCACCATTCATTCACTACTGTCAATATGAAGTGAGTCCCAATATCGCTTTGAGTTTGCCTGATGCATTCCTGAATGCATTTCAATATCATTCTAGAACATAATAAATTCTTCGCTCATCACATTTTATATTCTTTGAATGCACAATTTATACTCTCATTCTGCAATAGAAGAGAGTGGAGGGCTGCTGCCATATAGAAGTACCTGCTTACGAGCAGAAAACTACAGATAGATAGATTCTGCAATTATGTAGTACTATCTGAATGAATACTCTGCTTCTTTGATTCAATCCTTAGAAAGTTTGGTATGCAAAATGCACAAATTCCTGGTATGCTGCACATACTAAGGTGTGTACAGATAAACGCTCCTCCAACACGCTCCCCGCACGCTCCGCACTCGCTCTGCAATCGCTCCGATCATGAACGTTACGCGGGATGCTACGCAAGGGTTCGATTGAGGTTCGAAGGATGATCGCCCCGCTCTTTTCTTATTGTTGACTTCGCTACAAACTAACCTCACAAATGTGAAACGTTCAATGCAGCTGATCGGGTGACAAAACTAAATAAAATATTCTGACCAGGAGTTTGCTGGGTAGCCTAATAATACATTATGTTTATATAATAAATTTATAATGAATATTATGATTATTTCATTTAGTTCAATGTTTTATTATAAAAGGTAATGTCTGTCAGTGTTTCAAAAGGTGAAAAGCTTGATTGGGAGTTTGGTTTCTTTCTTCTAAATGCTAATATCATAGAGAAACGATAGCGTAAGTAGATATCCCATGGTATAGGGCGTTTATGTCGCAACTTTTACTCTTATCCCAAGCCGATAGTTCACATAGTTCTTTCCCATGCAGCTGTGTGACGCTGGTAGTCTCTCAAATTGTGCCGTTCATACACTATCACCCCAACAAAACAGTAAAAATTTACAGTAATCAGCTTGAGATAACAGTAAAAGTTGCGACATAAATTCCCCATACCATGTGATATCTACTAACGCTAATGTTTCTCTATGCTAATATGCCGTACCTATTATTATAAATGCTTTTATAACTCTATATTATTAATTTTGATAATTAATTATTAATTTTGATAATTTTATTTGCTAACACGGATATTGTAACTATTAACAAACACTTTTACCACGCATGCGCAACTGTTGGTTAGTTCGACCTAGGAGCTTGCCAAGCGCGAACCGTGTTACACGCTCTTCTCGCGTTCCACTCTTGCTCCCCGGTCGATCATCAATCGCTCTGCTCGAGTGACGTTCGATTGCGGAGCAGAGCGAAAGTCTGTACGCACCTCTAGGTATATCTGACTACTCCTGATTCTCCTTGAACATGAATATATTGTCATTGTTTTATTCGTATTCTATCGTTTAATTCAATATTCCAGCAGACTTATTTCATCTTTGATATGTACATATTCACCTCTTTCATTTGTTCATGGTTTTACTCTTTTCTATTTTCTCACCCAATCCAGTAGACCTATTTTATCCTTGATATGCATATTTCTATCTCTTTTACATATCTCTGTTCTTCATATTTCACATTTTACTAGGTAACAGCTGTGCCTAGTGGAAAGTTGTGTATATATTTTTGGCTTAAAAATTTTCTGAAATAGCTTGATTTATTCAAAGTGCGGTGATATTTAGTGCAATATTCGACTATAATCTAGTATTTAATCATTGCAAATTCAAAATTTTAGCTCATATATATTTTTGGACAGAACTTTGAACTTCAACGTTTCTAAGTAAGAACATAACCTATTATTTCAGACATTTTATTATTTATCAAAATTTGGGAACAGAGTAGTTTTGGGCTATGCCTGTTGTTCTATCCCGATCATATTAATATGATTTGTAATTGTATCAAAAAATAAATGAATAAATGAATGAATATTGCTTCTGTGTTCCAAGGATTGTATTCATAATCTTCTTCTTCCAGCTCAATCAATGATTGGTTAGCAGCATCCCATTCAAATTTGTCCATTGCTACTCTCTTTGTATTCGACTCTAGTTTTGTAGCTGACAAATTGATTATATCAATAATAAGTGATGAGAAAGACAAGAAGAGTGAGTGGAGAAATGAGTGAGAAAGAAGAGAGCTGAGTCAACCCAGCTATGATGGAAATATTACACCAATATTACTCAAATATATTGCTGTTATTTCATTACTTGAGTAGGGTAACATTTAATTTGTGAATTTTTCTAAGTGTAATAAATTTTCACCCTGTAAGTTATAGAAATTGGATGGATCTCTAATACCATAACATGATATAATTATATTCTGTTCCATATTTGATGAGTCTTTCCAATCAACCTTAAAAGACTTATACCATAGAGAAACGATATCATAGATAAATTTTGATCATGAGATCATTGAGTATAAGCATAGAGAAACAATAGCGTAAGTAGATATCCCATGGTATAGGGCGTTTATGTCGCAAGTTTTACTGTTATCCCAAGCCGATAGTTCACATAGCTCTTTCCTATGCAGCTGTGTGACGCTGGTAGTCTCTCAAATTGTGCTGTTCATACACTATCACCCCAACAAAACAGAAAAAATTGACAATAATCGATTGTAATCGGCTTGAGATAACAGTAAAAGTTGCGACATAAATTCCCTATACCATGGGATATCTACTTACGCTATTGTTTCTCTATGCTTATACTCAATGATCTCATGATCAAAATTTATAAAAACACATCATAATATTCTAGTTACTATGAGCAGAGAAAAGATTCATCTCTTTATCGTTAACATGAAACATCTAGTAGCCCTCAGAAATCTATAGACAGCAAAAGTTGGATACAAAAAGTATTCGAGTACTCATCAAAGACTATAAAATATTAACTTCATTCAACTGACTGCGATGTAAAATCCCGCATTAATTTATGGGCCACTAAATAATTACTAAAAAAATATTAATCACCCACTTATATTTACATCATATTATGAACACTCTATGAATACCCAGTTTTGGTGATAAATCAAGAGAATTATCAACTTTTAACACTGCTAGATAATTTCTAGAGCCTCAACAATCAATGATAAATCAATCCTAAATCAGAAATTATTCTCAGGGATGAAACTTTACTATTAAGAATAGAATCTTGGGTTTCTCTGCTAATAATGTAGAATCATTATTGTAAGATTCAATGATAAATGATTATGAAAAATGATTGATATGATAAATGATTATGATAAATGATTGATCATGATAAATGAAATGTTGATTCAAAAATCAATGATAAATCAATCATCAAAACAGGAATCATACCCAGTGATGAAACTTTACTAACTAATAAGAATAAAAAATATCTTGTGTTTCTCTGCTAATAATGTAGAATCATTATTGTAAGAATCCAATTACTATAAATTAATGAAACTAATAAACACTTATAAACTTTAAACCATGAACTCTTATCACTATGAATGAACCTAAACACATTATAATGGCTTGTAAACTGTCATCTAATACCAGAATATATTAGTGATGTATCATTAATTTATTGTCATAAACATGGAAAACTGTGTCATAATTATGTATAATTTTATTGTTATGTGACAGTCGCCTGTCGCCTTGAATTAGGATACATTGGTTATGTATCCTTGTACTGAATATATCGGTTATGTATTTGTCTCATGTATTCATCTATGTTGTTGGTCGTGATTGTGCATGAATTTGAGATCAATAAGGCACCGCAGTGGTGGATGATATAACAGTTTCTTAACCGCGGTTGATAGCTTTGGTAACCTATTGTTGAATATATTATTATACAATGAGCCGAGAGGATCTATACTGGGGATTCCACAGGTAGTGGATCTAGTGAATCACTCATGAAAATCATTGGGATTGAGCCGGGTATCATTGAAGCGAAGCAAGCAGAACAGATGATTATTAAACTGCGTTTACACCAAAGTTATTTACAAAATGTATCATACACATGATGAACATATTATGTGTTTGTCGAGTTCCGTTCAATCTGATAGAATCTATAAGGATTGAATTGAATTGAATTAAATTGAATTGAATTGAATTGAATTTATTTCGCCAAAAAAACACATTACATCATTAAAATAAAATGAAACAAAATGAAAATTTAACTATACAAAACAGAAACAAAATTATAAACTATACTAAATACTTATGTACAATAGATTAAGTAGATAACTTGATAAATAAACTTGACATAGTACAGTAGTAGAAGTAAAATTAAATGTTCAGTTAACTTCATTGTAAAAGCAATTTTTCCTTTTTGGCACTGCCAACATAAGTAACACTTGTGTGTTGGCAGTGAGTTGTAGTTCATTTACACTATTTGCTATGCAGTGACAATGATTTCGAAATACGAAAGTACATAAAGGGAGATGTAAAAATAAAAAGAAAAGAAGAAAAGTTAGCTGAAAGTCGATGTAGGGAGGCCACCATGATTTTTTTTAAAGAATTTATAAAATTATTGGGTAGGATTAAATCCGGATTGTTTATTATTTATATACCAAATGTTAAATATCTAAAAAATATAATATTAATCCAATTCACAGATCTATACAGATCTCTACAGATTATGTCACTAGTAGTTCTGTGAACAGTAGATCTCGCGGTCAGTAAGTTACATTGACCTGTTGTTATGTTTTCTCAAAAATTAATAAATAATTTATCAATTTTAAATGTCTAGAAGAAATCCTGAATAGACATAGAGCTTTCTGTCCTATCGTACCGTGACGTGTCGTCCCGGAATGTGAGTGTGAGCGCTGTTATCAGGTCTGGCTGCAACTGTCTACAACGTTGAGATAGAAAGATACATTTTCAAGATGTTCGATGTTTTTGAACAGGTAGTATTATAGTCAACTGTCTACTAACGTTGAGGGAAAGATACATTTTCAAGATGTTCGATGTTTTTGAACGGGTAGTATTATAGTCCACTAGACAGCTGATTTATGATGGATAATTTTATAGTCTGATTTTTACTCCATTATTGGAGTATGGAAGAGGCTCCCTTTTCCTTTTATATTATCCTTGAAATGCAAAATTTCCAAAAACCTCGTATATACGTCGAAGAGCAATTTGAGAAGGAACATACCTGTCATATTTCATGAAAATCTATTACCGCGTGTAACATATCAAAATCTGATGGGTAAATAAAATCCCTACTTGAAAGAAATTTATAGGTCTAAGTGGAATAATAGGCTAATATCGCCAAATGCGATAACACTTTTGAAGATTAGATAATATCAGGCATCATGGCTAAATTTATAACGGCCGAATAGAGATGGAAATGATTTGCTACTTATATAATATTATATAAAGTATTGAAAATTTGAGGTTAGGCGTAAAATATCTATTGATCGGCGACCTAATGATCGATTGAGTCGCATAACGTAGAATCTGCCAGACACCTTGGCAGAAATTTATTGCAATTAAATGGTATGCAACTAGAGGAACCAAAAATGCACATGGCTAATTGTTGTAGAGTGAGATTATACCCTAGAAAACCACGACCAGATTTTATAATTATTAAGCTAACTCTCATGCTCTACCGATTGACGCCAAGCAAGAGGCTAAGCGTTATTCCACCAAAAGTAACGTGACAACCTGTTGTTATGTTTCCTCAAAAATTAATAAATGGTTTTTTCAGAAACATTAGATTTATCAATCTAAAAAGTCTAGAAAAAATCTAGAGAGCTTTCTGTCAAAAGAAAAAAACAAAAAAGAGCTTTCTGAAAAAAACAAAGAGCTTTCTGTCCTATAGTACCGTGACGTGTCGTCCCGGAATGTGAGTGTGAGCGCTGTTATCAGGTCTGGCTGCAGCTGTCTACAACGTTGATGGAAAGATATATTTTCAAGATGTTCGATGTTTTTGAACAGGTAGTATTATAGTCAACTGTCTACTAACGTTGATGGAAAGATATATTTTCAAGATGTTCGATGCTTTTGAATGGGTAGTATTATAGTCAACTGTCTACTAACGTTGATGGAAAGATATATTTTCAAGATGTTCGATGTTTTTGAACAGGTAGTATTATAGTCAACTGTCTACTAACGTTGATGGAAAGATATATTTTCAAGATGTTCGATGCTTTTGAATGGGTAGTATTATAGTCAACTGTCTACTAACGTTGATGGAAAGATATATTTTCAAGATGTTCGATGTTTTTGAACAGGTAGTATTATAGTCAACTGTCTACTAACGTTGATGGAAAGATATATTTTCAAGATGTTCGATGCTTTTGAATGGGTAGTATTATAGTCAACTGTCTACTAACGTTGATGGAAAGATACATTTTTTTCAAGATGTTCGATGTTTTTGAACGGGTAGTATTATAGTCCACTAGACAGCTTATTATTATGATGATCAATTCTATAGTCTGATTTTTACTCTAATATTGGCGTATGAAGGAGGCTCCTTTTTCCTTTTATATTATCCTTAAAATGCAAAATTTCTAAAAACCTTGTATATACGTCGACGCTCAATTTAAAAAGGAATATACCTGTCAAATTTCATGAGAATCTATTACCGCGTTTCGCTGTAAATGCGCAACATATAAACATATAAACATTCAAACATTTAATATTTAGGGTCGGTTTCCGAGCTCGGGATTTTGTTAAGTTCTAGACTTTAAACAGCTGGAGTCAGAATATTGGCTTTCCAAAACGGGGCGTAGTCGCAGTCATTGTCATAGTCACGTTTGAATTGAATTTTGAAAAACTAGAAAAACGAACACAAAATAAAATAGAGAGAAAATACAGTAGTGTAAAGTTTCAGCTATTTTGAATTATTTGGGATTGTTTAATCTCGGAAAAATAATATGAAAAATAATTCCCAATATAGAAATGAGAAAATAAAAGCTACGACTACTGTTATAAAAGCTGCGACTACGCCCCGTTTTGGAAAGACAATTTTCTGACTCCAGCTATTTAAAGTGTAGGACTTAGCTAAAGCCCAAGCTCGGAAACCGGCCCTTAAACATTAAGAGAAATGCCAAACCGTCGACTTAAATCTTAGACCTTACTTCGCTCGGTCAATTAAGCTGCGTTTACACTAAAGATATCAACAAAATGTATCATACACATGATGAACATATATGTGTTTGTCAAGTTCCGTTCAATCTAATAGAATCTATAAGAATTAAGCTATTAACATTTTGTTGGTAACTTTGGTGTAAACGCAGCTTTAGTTTACAAACGAAAAACTCTACAGAGAATAATATTGTACGGTGAAAAACAAACAAAAACTTTTATGAAACTATTATCAAACTAAATACTGAAAACTAAACTCAAATATATTATGTAAACACTATTTTGAGCTTGTAACTATCAAACCTGTTATCCAACAACAAAGAATAAATTTATTGGACTGACTAGAAAATTATTATAGGGAAACTATCAATTAGACACCAATAACCCCATTTTTGATAGAATCATGCAAATTAAAATCCAAAATTTACAGTCCTAGTTCATAAAATCATATGAATAGCCTACACTAATAACATATGATCAAAAATAAGAATCTTCCAGCAATATTTATAATTTATTTACTTCATATCACTTGAAAATGGCATCAATGTTGAAACATGTTGTGGTAGAATAATTGAAAAATCTGGTGTGGCGCACTCACACAACTTTCCTTGCCGTTATGAATATTGATCACTGACACTAGTGTTCCCGCGCATCTCAAGTCTACTATTCAAATATTTGAGCCAGCTGGTGACAGGGCAATAACTCTGGAGACACACATGAGGTCTGCTATCTCTTCATTGTGAATGATTTAATAGAATCAACAATAATTTGCAATTGAATAATCACATTTTCTCGAATTTAAAGCTTATTTTCAATTTTAGGTGAAAATGTTACTGAACATTAATTGTAGAGATTTTCATGCTCATTCTACTCCACTTGATTTTTTTCGTTTCAATTGTATCTGAAGCCTGAAAATTGGGAATCTATCTGCATTGATGGGGCGAAGCTCCTGAAATTTTTACAGATATGGGACTTGTGGCAGTTGATAGAGCTTATCGATGACTATTTTAGGTATGAATTTGATCAAAATCGTTGGAGCCGTTTCTGAGAAAATCACGAAAAACCCTGTTTTTGACAACATTCTCGCCATTTTAGCCGCCATCTTGAATTGCATTTGATCGAAATTGTTCGTGTCGGATCCTTATAGTGAAAGGACCTTAAGTTCCAAATTCAAGTCATTCCGTTAATTGGGAGATGAGATATCGTGTACACAGACGCACATACACTCATACACACACACACACACATACACACATACAGACCAATACCCAAAAACCAGTTTTTTGGACTCAGGGGACCTTGAAACGTATAGAAATTTAGAAATTGGGGTACCTTAATTTTTTTCGGAAAGCAATACTTTCCTTACCTATGGTAATAGGGCAAGGAAAGTAAGAAGTGACTTGAAATTACCACAAACACTCATAATCCATCAAATAATTGAGAAATGAGTTACGGTAAGTACATCATTATAAATTCAAGATAATCAAAGTTTATAACCAATTATAGTAACTAAGTATGCAGTAATAAGTAGGAACTAGCTTATAAGTAACTTGACTAAAATAAAAATTTTCATAGCAGTATCTCCATTCTAACATTTATATTTCTATTAATAGAGGCATATTTCATGAATTGAAAATATGTAATGAATCATAATAAGCATTCCCTATTCAAAAATTATACAGTAGTGATGATATTTATGAATCATGGGCTTCTCAATGGCTTAATCCTTGAGATGGAAAGGAGAAATGTCAAATAACCTTCAATGAAATCTTCCCGTTAACATTTAATCTATTACAGTAATAATGATTTTTAAATATCACAGTGATAAAAATATTCAATCCAACGTACAATACTTATTAATGATTCAGTTTTTATAGTATTTACAACACTGAATAAAGTTTCATACTTACTAGGTTTAGCTATAAACTCCCATTCTGATATTATCAATGAAGATCTTTTATGCTACTACTTTCCTTCACATTTTATAAGTTTACATTTCATTTTTACTTTCCTTGCCATATTACCATAGGTAAGGAAAGTATTGCTTTCCAAAAAAATTTAAGGTACCCTAATTTCATGTTTTCTATACGTTTCAAGGTCCCCTGAATCCAAAAAAGTGTTTTTTGGGTATTGGTCTGTATGTGTGTGTGTGTGTGTGTGTGTGTGTGTGTGTGTGTGTGTGTGTGTGTGTGTGTGTGTGTGTGTGTGTGTGTGTGTGTGTATGAGTGTATGTGCGTCTGCGTAGACGATATCTCATCTCCCAATTAAAGGAATGACTTGAAATTTGGAACTAAAGTTAATTACACTATAAGGATCCGACACGAACAATTTCGATCAAATGCGAATCAAGATGGCGGCTAAAATGATGAAAATGTTGTCAAAAACAGGGGTTTTCGCGGTTTTCTCGAAAATGGCTCCAACGATTTTGATTAAATTCATACCTGGAATAGTCATTAATGAGCTCTAACAACTGCCACAAGTCTCATATCTGTAAAAATTTCAGGAGCTCCGCCCCATCAATGCAAAGTTGGATTTCAGATACTCAATTATCAGGCTTCAGGCACAATTTAAACATAAAAAATTGAGTGGAAAAGATTGAGCATGAAAATCTGTAC
>NC_052514.1:39104594-39117094 GCF_014356525.2 Nilaparvata lugens
CATTCTTCCAATGTTGCATATCAATTAATAAATTATATTACATATCATATTAATTAATCATATTAATCAACCGAGGATTCTTATAGGCCTATTTTGAATTCTTCAAAATTTCATTACCTACGTCAAGTTTTCAGTTTTCTAAGTTTAAAATAGACCCTTGCGAAGCACAGGTTACCTGCTAGTTGACTATATTTCGGAGTAGCCTACAAGGTTGAGAGGTTCATTAACCAAAATGATGATACCGTATTCTTCCAAAATTTCTCACATTTCTTCAATTTCTTAAATTCTAAAGGTGCGTACAGACTTTCGCTCTGCTCCGCAACCGAACGTCAATCCAGAGAGCGATTGATGATCGACCGGGGAGCAAGAGTGGTTCGACCGGGGAACGCGAGAAGATCTAACATCTTCCATAACGTTAATGATGGGTGCGGGGGCGGAGCGACTGTAGTTCGATGGAGGAACGAGGGCGGTACGTGGGCGGAGTGTGCTCGGTGCGGGTTGGAAGCGCGTATATGTGTACGCAGCTTTACACCTCCACAATTATTGACAATCATAATATTGCCCTCCGATTGGCTAATTCCCAGTAACAGCTAATTCTCTGCCAATCGGAGGACAATATTCTGATTGTGTTCGACCAACAATTTGATTCGATAAAAATATGTGTTCTTTCTCGCTCTAAATTTATAAAAATTAGGTACTCAAAATTTTCCAATTAATGGTATTTAAGGGTGATAATTTTGTTTTTTATTTTGTTTTCAACCGTCAAAATTTTAAAATCTTAGTTTTCGTTGTTTTTAAGTGAAAATGGACTACTAATTTTGGTAAAGTGAAATCAAACCTATTTTGGACTTTTAAAATGTTACCTATCTAAATTTGCGAGAGAAATAGTACAAGGAGTATCCTTAGTTTTTCTCTCCCAATCAGTGTTTCTTTGTAGAAAAATATAAATAATAAATAAATAAAAAAATGATAATAAAAAATAAAAAATAGAAAAAATATTTTCCCAATGAAGAATAAAAAATTGATGTGGACTAGATTGGGGATAAAGCTCTCCAGAAACATGAATAGTTAAAGTATAGGCCTACCTCCTTCAAAATAAAGGGTTATATTTATAATATTCCAAACGTTATACATTTGAGAAACATTTAAAGATGGTGGATAATTATGGAAAATAAATTTTTTTTTAACGAAAATCCCAATTTATTAAATGCTGTAAATCACCCTGAAGACTTCTGCTACTATAAATATTGACAACAGCTAGATGGAAATTCGATGAGCTCTACTATACAAAAATTATTTGTCAGCCCGGGAATCGAACCCAGTACCATAGAGAAACAATAGCATAAGTTGATATCCCATGGTGAAGGTCGTTCATGTGGCAACTTTTACTGTTATCTCAAGCTGGTAGTCCACGTAGTTCTTTCCTGTGAAGCTTTATGACGCTGGTAGTCTCTCATATTGTGCCGTTCATACACTCTAACCCGGTCAAAACAGTAAAAATCGACAGTAGGCTAATCTGCTTGAGATAACATTAAAAGTTGCGATATAAACGCCCTATACCATGAGATATATCTACTCACGATATTGTTTCTCTATAGGTGCGTACAGATTTACACGCAGCGAACATGAGAAATTCACTTTTAATAAGCTGATGCCAAGCTTTTTATATCTGTATCTACCTTTCTGTGAAAATACATATAATATATAATCAGCTGATAAAAGTGAATTGTTCATGTTCGCGCGCGTATATATGTATGCACCTTAAGCCGTACCTCCCAATTGCCGGTCAGACAAAGCTTACCCTTAACCAAACTGACAATCTCTGGATAGCAACGCTCATTTCATACAAAGCCAAAGCAGCCAGCAAGTCTACAGATGTGAATAAATTGGAAGTTGCATTCATTTGTTCAAATGCCAAGATTAATGAATAATTATTATTAAAAGAAAATCCCATGTAGCAGAAGTCTTCGATGTGATTAACAGCATTTAATTGGGATTCTTTTCATAATAACTAGTGGTTCTGCGAACAGCAGACCTCGCTCATGAATACAATTTTCAATCTAATGAGAAGGGCCAGAACAGTAAGTACAGTATATTGTGAAGATTTAGCCATGATTGTCATCTATTATTTTCTCCATTGAGAGTGCTGGAGACACTGTTTCCAGGGACACCGGACTTATCAAGGAGGTACTTTCATATCAAATACATACCTTTTAAATGAATAAGACTAAGGAATTGTCAAAAAACCACAGATTTATTGATACTTAGAAAGACCGGTTTCGGTCTTTATCAGAGTTTATCAGAGATTGACAATTGTGTCAACCGGCATTTCTAAGTATCAATAAATCTGTGTTTTTTGACAATTTCTTAGTCTTTTTCATTTAATGTGAATAATTACCACAATATCACTTCTCAACTACTCAAAAAGGAGTAAAATTACCTTAATACCTTCTACAAATTTTTCTCTACAACTGCAGTATTGGACTTCAATACAATAAAGATTTTTTTAAAATAATTTATCCAATTATTTGATAAATCAATTTAATAATAATAATAATAAGATGATTCAATTGGATAATTCTATCTAATCATAATATTTTATTTAATAATATATTTTAAATAAGATAAAACAATATTAGTATCATCTGCAAAAAAGGTAGGAACGAGATTGAACCTGGGTCCCACAGTGTGAGAGACCACGGTCTAACCGACTCGACCATCATGTGATTGTAACAATAGATGCGAAAAAGTATGGAAATGAATTGCTGTATCTTCAAAGACACATCCATGAGGATTGAGGTTAGTTTGCGGTTTTTTTAAATATTACAAAAAAACCAGAGGTTTTATAAAATATCGTTACACATACGTTTCTAGGCCTTGTTTCAAAGAACTTGCATACCAAATTTCATCCAAAACGGACAATAACTGCGACTGTAACTGCTGTACAAACAAACAGACAAAAGCCGATCGAGTCGAAACTAAGACCTCAGTTTCACTTCGGTCAATTATTCATTTATTAGCATTTCAACAAATGCAACTAACAGTTTATGTGCATCTGTAGAAATTTGATGATCAAGCTACTCCTCTGCATTAACAGTATTTTACATCATTTATTTTTTTCAGATGGTGAAATGACATTGGAAACGATCTCTAGTTTGAGAAATACCAAACTGTTCCAAATGCCACATCCATTGCTGAAATTAGAAGTGTGAGTTCAAAAATTCACTCATCAGTTTAAGGCACTGGAATTATTTCACAAATCCCAATTCTCCTTCACATTGTAATTCATATACATATTCATACATACGAATTTACTCAAGTATCATGAAATTGAAATTGAGTATCATGATAATATTCTAGCGATTTTTTTCAACATCTATATATGAAGAGCTCGATTCCAAACGGGCCTAAGTCCATTTTTGTAGAAATTGAGATATCAGCTGATTATTGAACCTTATACATAGACCTTCATTCCTAGCATACTAACTACTCCAAACTATCCTTAGTCACTACAAAATAAATATCACAATATCACGTTTTTTTCCAAAGTGTATCTAAGTCCA
Organism: Nilaparvata lugens; assembly: GCF_014356525.2. NCBI lineage: Eukaryota > Metazoa > Arthropoda > Insecta > Hemiptera > Delphacidae > Nilaparvata > Nilaparvata lugens. The sequence goes on from NC_052514.1 coordinate 39,108,158, forward strand.
TTGCTGTTCCTTTCCATTCCAACCTTAGTCCTCTGCGCATGCGCAGAGCATCTTTTTCTGTCTGTCTACAGATTGAAGCCTAACTACCATTTTTACTTCGAGATCAGCGCGTTTTCAAGGGAAGAGAACAGTGAAAGTCAAGAATACATACACTGGGGATTACCAAGAGCATCAAGTGATCAAGAAAATTTATTCAAAAAATTGGCAAGATATATTCAACTCAGCAAATACAGCACTTGAAGAAACTTATCATATTAGTGACATGAAGAAGGTCCAAGTCCAAGTTCCTTTCCAAATGTCACCAAGTCCATGGACTTAGTGACATTTTCGAAAAAAAAGGAAATTAACCTATACACAGGAATTACTTCGAAATATGCAAAATTATTGTATGGAATTCAAATACACACTTTATACATGGATTATAAACATTTTCCAACATTCAAGTGATGACTATCAAAAAATTGATTTCCTGAGAAAAACACTTTTGTGACTTGGGCCCGTTTGGAATAGAGCTCTTCATATATAAAAGCGAAATGACACTCACTCACTGACTGACTGACTGACTGACTCACTCACTCACTCGCTTGCAGAACTAAAATCTACCGGCCAAAAACGTTCAATTTGGTCGGTATGTTCAGTTGGCCCTTTAGAGGCGCACTAAGAAATCTTTTGGCAATATTTTAACTCTAAGGGTGGTTTTTAAGGGTTTAAAGTTCGTCTTCTAGCATGTATATTCTTCTTATTCTCTCAATTATAATTGAAAAATGTCCATACCATATGTTAATAAAGAACTATAATCTAGAGAGAGTACCTCTTCGAAACAGTTGTTAACTGGTAACTAAATTAATAATTTTGTCAGGTCGGCATTAAGTTGAGTTGACTTTGTTAAGTTGGTACCAAGTTGAAGATTAAAATGCATTTATCGCGGAAAAATTGATTGGGTACTGCTACTTCAATCAGAGCTATTCCTGGGAATATTATATTACCAGCCATCGGGCTCGCTTCGCTCGCCATATCCGTTAAGCCAGACGTTTAGTCTGGACCCCCGACTGGATCGTCCTAACATATGATAAAAATGCAGGCGAGCGAAGCGAGCCTGCTGATCTCATTCTTGGACGATCTAGTCGGGGGTCCAAGGGGTGGAGCCCCCTGGCTAGACGTATATGGCGAGCAAAGCGAGCCTGACGGCTACTCTATTATATAATACAAAAGTTGAGTTTCAGAAACTTTTTGTCCACTTTTTTCGTGGACTCCACTATAGCCAGATGATTCAAGGATGATAGACAATGTTGACAACACCAATGTTAATCAAATACTGCCATTATAACGTGGACCTCACTAGAGAAAGGTGATACAAAGATGATAGACAAGGATAGCAACACCAATTTTAATCAAATACTGCCATTATAACGTGGACCTCACTAGAGAAGGGTGATACAAAGATGATAGACAAGGATAGCAACACCAATGTTAATCAAATACTGCCATTATAACGTGGACCTCACTAGAGAAAGGTGATACAAAGATGATAGACAAGGATAGCAACACCAATGTTAATCAAATACTGTCATTATAACGTGTAACTCACTATAGAAAGGTGATACAAAGATGATAGACAAGGATAGCAACACCAATTTTAATCAAATACTGCCATTTTAACGTGGACCTCACTAGAGAAGGGTGATACAAAGATGATAGACAAGGATAGCAATACCATTGCCAATCAAACACTGCCATTATAAAGTGGACATCACTAGAGCTATACTATATTACACTAAGTAGCTGGAGAGCTATATAGCTCTGCTATACTGCCGAGCTATATAGCTATATAGCTCTGCTATACTACCGAGCTATATAAAATTTGAGCTACATATAGCTCTGTCAGCTACATATAGCTCTTCTATAAGTAGATTCAACACTAATTTTATGTAGTAGAGCTATATGTAGCTCTGCTATAAATAACTTTGAAATTAAATTAAATTTAATTTAATTTGACTGTAAGATCAGCGGAAGTATTAAACTGGATATAAAAAACTGGACATACAGTAATTTCTTCTTCCATTTAGATATATGACTCGAGATTTCTGCTCCAGCATTTTTTTCATAAGTTTTTTTTTCAGTGGAGTCGCTTACTTTTATTTTGTGTACCTATTCCTCTCTTTTCTCCCTTCCCTTTTTTCCTCATCACTTCTCTCTTCTCTTCTTTGCCTGTCTATTACATGGGGAACCATAGTTGGCTAGGTGTCTTCCTCTCAAAATCTATATGAGATAGAGCGCTCTACCTGATCTCGGATTGTAGAGCACAAAATTACGCCCAGATAGATTTTGAATTATACATCTAGATGGTAACAATCGGAAGATATTGTTGATCAAAAACTAAAATTCATCAAAAATCATCAAAAAAAAGATTTTTTCTTCAAATTTCACTCACTTTTCAAAAATCATAACTCAGTACTCATTAGAGATAGAGAGTTCCGAATAATCTCATTTTATTCATAATTTTATATTTTAGAAAAGAAGTAAGAGCATATTTTTTGTCCGATTACGAGATTTGGCAGAAATAGCTGAAAACTGGAAAATGAGCCGAAAATAGGAGGTTTTGGGCCAACCTGTATCTAGCACAAGGAAATTTTGCATGAAGAAATTGGTTCTTGACTTCTCTTATGTACCCAAATAATATATTAAAAAGTCAGAACTACAATATAAATTGCAAGTACACCCCCTTTTTTATGTCTATATTGACTGGACTATACTTGTTGACGCCGTTTAAATTTAATGGAGTTTGGCGCTGAGTAGTTAGTTTCCAATCTTCCCCGTCTACTGGTACACTCTATAATGACAGTGGAGAAAGATGGGAGAACAGCATTGTCGATTCTCTGCCTTAATTAATTATGTTTCAACACTGTCAAAAACAGATTTGGCATCGTTGCGGAGCTAGAAAATGATAGTACTAACTGCTTTGTCAAATGATAGACAAGGATAGCAACATCAAAGTTAATCAAATACTGACATTATAACGTGGACCTTACTATAGTGCATAATAATTGTTCAATTGTTTGTCTTGTACTTTTTAAGTTCAGTCGGTTTGCATAGCTGCCTTCGTTGACAGGATAGTTCGACTCGTTCGTTGATTTCTATTTTCTATCGGGAGTTATTAATTGTAATTCCGTGTCTCCGATCATAGGGAGTAATAATTGATTTTAAAGTACATATGAGAATTTGAGTATTTTTTATATCGAAAGTAGTAGTGAATTAATACCTAGTAAAATTGAGAAGCAGAACTCCTTACATGATTCAACAACTCTCTGCAGTGCCTGGCTTCATCATAAATCATCAGAGGACAAGTGATTTATTTACATTTCTCTATTCCTTAATTCTTACCTTTACCTTTTCACCACCCAAACCTATAGATAGAAATCACTCTGACTTACAGCATAGATCATCAGCCGGGGTAAGTTTTAATAATGGAGTTTTCATTGCATCCATGAATGGATTCATTAGTATTTTTCTGCCAGAATATATTGAATATTGAAACGATTAAAATTACAGTCCACTTAATCAGAAATTTGTATAACTAATACTTGTAATGAACATTTCCAGTGACGAAGATCAGGAGGAAACAGGTGTTGAGGAAGCAGGTGAAAAAGACGGAATTATGGAGAGACAAGTGCTAATAAGAAAGAGGAGAACGATCGAAAGACATGGTCGGTGGATATCTGCGAGTGCATGCTCTGCGAATAAAGAAGCAATTTGAGAGTGGTGACTTGCCAAATATGCAGTCATATGATGCAGGAGCAGTTCAATACACGGGAAATAATATCAATGTCATGAGAATTGCTGACGAATATGATGTCAAAATGAAGGTTGGCTCACAGTGGGAGAGAGAGCTCAAAACCCAAGGGAATTCAATGTCGTAAGTACATTCTTCTTCTTATTCATCTACTACTTCTCACTTCTTTTTCTTTTTCTTCTTCTTCTTCTCTTCTTCTTCTTCTACTTCTCCTTCTTCTCCTACTCCTGTCTTCTTCTTCTTCTTCTTCTTCTTCTTCTTCTCCTTCTTCTTCTCCTTCTCATTGTCCCCTTCTTCGACTTATTTCTCATCCTGTCTTCCTTCATATTTTTCACTTATTTTTGTACTTCTCTATCTTTCTCTGCTACTCCTCCTTCTTAATTCCCTTCTCACGTTTCATAATTAATTTTTCTATACCTTCTTTTCTGTTTTTTCATATCCATTATCTTTACCTTCTTCTTCGTAATCATCTTTTTTTCAACCTTTCACTCATAACTTTATCCTTGTTTGTCCCCTTGCTTTCCTTTCGTTTGTTCCTCCATATATCTTCTCCTTCTTATCCACCATCTTCTTCTCCTTCCTTCCCATTATCCTCTTCTTGTTTATATTCTGCTCCTTTCTCTTATTTTACTTTTTCTATCAAATTTTAATACCGGTTTGATTATTCAAACGGAGAAATGATTATTTCAATCAGTGACCCAGCGCTTGGTGCTATCTAGTGGCTGAATCCGAAAACAGTCACTCGGAAGTGTCGACCAATCATGTGAGAGTAGGGGGAGTTTAGAGGCGTGTCCTAGTAGGACACTGATTGATTGATCGGTTTTGATTGTCGTCAAAATATGGAACCTGCTTATTAATGGACTGTCATGTCTATGCTCCTACCTCTGCTTCATCATATTTTCCTTCTGTTTTCTTCACTCCTGTCCTCTCTTCCTCACCTGTCTTCTTATTCTGTCTTCTCTTTTCTATCTTATATTTCATATTTATCCATTTATCCATATACAAATACAATCCAGGTAAAAATAACAGGCATTCGCCCAAAACTCCTCTAAACCTTAATTTGCAATACACAGTCTAGAGGTTATGTAATAGTATCTCAAGTCACAAGGACGGGAAGGGCCCTTTTGCAGGCGAGAATGATGTTTCTAGTCGAGGCGTTAGCCGAGACTAGAATTTCATTCGAGCACTGCAAAAGACATTCACGTCCAAGTAACTTTCACTTTTTTTTGTCATAATAATCTAGAAAAGAATAATTGAGAAACAGAAAACATTACCTGCTTGTGCTGACATTACTACATGCATTCTATAAACATAACCTAGTTTACAACTTCCGAATCAGGAATTTCTTGATTGTAGTTGACAAAAATTCCACCTGGAGCGCTAAAAGGCGGCTTTAGGAACCGTTCTGCTGTTCCAAATTCGGAACTAGGAAACATACTCGACTGTAAAGAAAACATATGATTTTTATTACAGTATAGTATATGCTGTAATGAGAATCATATGTTTATTTGTTCTACAATCAGCTGTTCACCGGCTTGATTTCATAGATGTAAAACAGCTGAAATTAAATGACTATGACAAAAATTTATAACTTTTTATAGGTTTTTAACTTAACACCAGAGGCGGCCCTAGAGTTTGCTAGGCCCAAGGCGAAGTTTAACGGTGGACCCCTTTTAATATCCAAAATAAATAATTGTCAACTATTCACTTAGAAAAAAAGTGCTGATTCAATTAACAATATATGTTTGTACTATAAATTTATCATCATCATTCGCAGAGCAACATATGTATTAGGATATACATCGATTAAGTTTTTCTCAAACAGTAATTTAACTGCTTCACTAATTTTAAAGTCCTCAGGTATGACTCGGCAGTACATTTTTAATTCTTCACATAGCTCTTCGCCATCAATGTCGGAGTTAGATGTAGTTTCTGTCTTAAATATTAGCTTCTCTTGAAGTTGTTTACAGAAACTTAAAATCAGATTTGTCCTTCAATGAAATTCAGTCTATAGAGATACCCAAATCTCTCTTCATACTTTTTAAGCTCAATAAATCTCAACTCAGTGCTTTCAGTATTTTTATCAATGAGAATATAGAAAAAATCTGTTCTGAAAAGGTCTTCTGTATTTGAGCTTATATCATCTCCTCCTTCATAAGAAAAGCTGAATTTCTTTTTTCTATGTCTGATTTTCTTGAACTCTTTTGATATACTAAAGTTCTTCAACAATCTCATTTGCACTGACCATTGCAGAGACTAGGCCATTATTTCTGTACTCAGCCAACCAAGATAGAAACTTATCGAAGTGATTAATTTTTATTGCTGATCTAGGTCCATGTCAGCTCTTTGCCACATTTTACTAATAAACTGAATTTTTACCAACAAATTGTATCAAATAATCAATGAAAGTATGAAATCATCCATACGAAAGAATTTCATTTCTGAGTGTATTACATTATTACATTCGCTGGCAGTAGCAGAATTATTAGTAGAATCTGGAATTTCTTCTAAACACTCAGCAATCTCTTTTAGTTGATAACGAAGAGCTTTAACACTTTCTACTCTTTATTCCCATCTAGTTTCTGATAGAGGCTTCAAAGTAAGGGTAATATTTGTTTTGTTTTTTTTTGGAATACTCCATCTATTAGATGAAGCAGAAGACAATGTATAAAACCTTTGTAACGTTCCAAAAAAACATACAAGCCATACATTAGCCGAAACTACAGTTAGCCTAGCAGCTAATAGTTGATGCCCACCCACTCCAAGTGCGTTTGAGTAAACAATAATCATAATCTGAAAGTTAGTAGTGTTGTACATAGGATCGAAATTTTATTTATTTATTCATTTATGTCATTGACAATTACAAATCATAATTATAATAAATATACTATGATTGAGAGAAGACAACAGGCATAGCCCAAAACTGTCTTCTCCCAAATTTTTACAAAAAATTATATAGGATATTTTGAATTGAAATATTCAATTTTAAAATTCCTTCTTAATTTTTTTTCTGTGTGGGGCCCCAGGGAAGCGCGGGGCCCCAGGCGCCGCCTTGTTCGCCTTCATGTAGGGCCGCCTCTGCTTAACACACACCATTTTGAGTCTTCCTTTCCTTTATCCCCTCAGAGTAGATGTCAAATAAAATGCAAGAGTTGAGTGTCTATTCTAATTTGAAATACGTTGCCCAATTAAATGATTTAACACCTATAAGACTACATAGTTTTTAAAATGAAATTTCCAATTCAGATGTTTGATATTTCTTCCCTGTACTGTATGTACACCTACTGCCGGTTGATGTGCATTGGCCTTGAAAAGAAATATTCAACAAGATTTTTTTTTTATTTTTTCAAGGTGCATTCTAGACGAATGGAATCCCACAAATGGGAGGAAGCTGTTGACGAAAGTGCAGCTATATTTCGACAATGATAAATACGAGTTGAACTATGATACCATCTACGAATACCTTATCATCAAAAAAATTGAGGTCTGGATCTGTGTTAACGATCATGTGAGTATTCAAATTCAAATCCAAAATTATAGAGACTATCATTTTCTCTTTCCTCCATTTATTCATACAATAATTACATCATCAAAATGATAGGGAGACAAGAAATAAGGTAACCTTGTGCTATTCCTCTCCCAAATTCAGATAAGGTTATACATAGACCAAAATAGGTCAAGGCCCGGTTGCTGAAAGGCCGGTTAAATTTTAACCGTGATTGATTCCATGAAAGCAATCAGAGAAGGCTTTTTTGAAAAGTCGGCTTCTCTGATTGGGTCTTAATCACGGTTGAAATTCAAGTGCTTCTTTGCAACCGGCACCAAGTCTTGTAGTTCTACACTTCACAGAATTTTCAGTCATTGGATATTTCAACAAAGTAGTTTTCAAATTTGGATTCTTCAAAGCCAAACATAAAAGAAGTATAATATGAAAATACATTTCATCAGAGATTGACAATGGTGTAATAACCGAAACCGGTCTTTCTAACTATCAATAAATCTGTGGTTTTTGACAACTCCGTTGTATTTTTATTTAATATGAATAATTACCACAACATCAACTTCTCAACTACACAAAAAATAAAAGTAATATTCCACATTATTATTACTTAAATTGGAAATATTCACACATTAAAGACTCAAATTCAAATTGAAACTCAAACTCAAAAAAATTCAAATTCAAATTCATTCTGTAATTATTGAAACTTGAATTCAAGGTTAGATTCATATTCAAATTCAAACTGATATCTAGATTCAAATTAGAAGTTTTTATTTGAACTTTGATCCAGTTTCCAGTTTTCCAATAATTCTTAAGCTTGCTGGAGTGAAATCAGTCAATTTCCTTATATCATCATACCTCAATATTAGTAAGAGGTTTCCACTATCGTCTTTTCTTTTGAGGTCCACGTTATAATGGCAGTGTTTTATTAACATTGCTGTTACTGCTATCCTAGTGCCTAGTCTATCGGTGAGAAGCAGATAGAGCTATCCTTTTCTACCTGCGTAACGTTGTCAGATCGTTTTCACGAAATATAGAGATATGATTCAATAAAAAAATATTCAAATCCAATTATGAGAACAATTGACAAATAAAATAGTATTATTGATTATTTCAAACAGTTATTAATGAGATTTACCGGTTATCAGTTATTTATAGGAGGCAGTGGCGAGGCAGAGAATCGTCAACGCTGTTCTCCTATCTCTCTCCACTACCATTATAACGTGGACCTCACTATATATTCACCTCTTGGACCGCACTATATTATATAGTTTTTTTTCCGTAAGTCCTTTTAATTTCGCCCTGTTTAAAAGTGCACATCTAAATTCAAAGTGTACTGAATCGACTGAGTGCTTGCGACAGTAAAGTCATCTCCAGGATGCGATTGTGGAGCTCCATTGCAGACAATGAAACACTTCTTTATGAATGTGAACCACACTTTAAACGAGAATTTGATCGAAATAGGAGTAATTAGAATTGCTATAGTGAGGTCCACGTTATAATAACAGTGGAGAAAAATAGGAGAAAAACGTTTTCGATCCTCTGTCCTGTCAATGCCTTCTATAGACGGTAGCTGATGCAGGTTTATTGATGTAATATTAACGGTTCATTCTCGTTTGAAATAATCAATTTTATATTTTAATAATCA
>NC_052514.1:39122094-39145634 GCF_014356525.2 Nilaparvata lugens
CCATTCATAACCTAATATTGTATGTATTTCTCTGTTGGATCAGTTGAAAACTATCCCTATGAAGAAATAGTAGTTTACTGCTGAAGAAATAATAGTATACTACTATAAGAATAATAGTAATACTACTGCTGAAGAAATAGTGGCCAATTTTCTCTACAAGGTCCTGGACAGTGTTGCCTCAAAATTGAATCAATTTCGACCTTTCATAATTGGCTGACGAATTGAATCATTGATGCCATTTATAAGAAATACCAACGACTCAAAGTAAATATCACCATAGAGAAACAATAGCGTAAGTAGATATCCCATGGTATAGGGCGTTTATGTCGCAACGTTCACTGTTATTTCAAGCTGATTACTATCAATTATTGTCGATTTTTACTGTTTTGTTGGAGAGAGAGAGAGTGTATGAAAGGCACAGTATGAGAGACTACGAGCGTCACACAGCTTCACGGGAAAGAACTACGTGGACTATTGGCTTGAGATAACTTTTTGTGTAGTTGAGAAGTTGATATTGTGGTAATTATTCATATTGAATGGAAAAGACTAAGAAATTGTCAAAAAACCACTGATTTTGACAATAGTGAGGAATAGTTTTGAAAAATCAGTGGTTTTTTGACAATTTCTTAGTCTTTTTCATTCAGCTTGAGATAAAAGTAAAAGTTGCGACATAAACGTCCAACATGGGGTATCTACTTATATATGCTATTGTTTCTCTATGGTATCACCTACTCCAATCCACTGTCCGTATTCCTTATAAAATATAATTTTTAAAATAATAAAGGAAAGAATTGGCTTATACACGTACAAAATAGGAAACTCACGAATGATGCATCATCAAGTCTGAACTACTAGACTGATTAACTTGGGATTTGGCATGAAGATTCTTTATTTACCGAGGATGGTTATAGGCTCAATTTGAATTCTTAAAAATTTCAGTTTGTCAAGTTTTTTATTAGACCCTTGACTTGCTAGTCTAGGTTACCTGCTAGTCTAGTAAAAAAAAATAAAATGATAACATCTATTCAGGTGATTTACAGTCAGTTTTAATCACGGTATTTAGATGAAAACGGTAGGGGTCACGAGATGTATAGGCATGCGCAGTGGCCAGCCAGCTAGATTGCGTCATCGCCACCAACCAAGGTTTTTAACACCTATTGGCAATTCATGAAACTAATTTTTTTAAACAGATGATTGGATATAGAATGACGTCAGCTACACCGGAAATTTAGCACAAACATGGGCGTGGCACCTACCGTCTCCCTCTATATACCGTGGTTTAAATGACGGACAAGGATATAACAAACTAATGTTGATCGGGTGGTGGCTTAGGGCCGGTTTCCTAGCTCGGGATTTAGCTAAGTTCTAGACTTTAAACAGCTGGAGTCAGAAAATGGCTTTCGAAACGGGGCGTAGTCTAAGTTAATTTCTATGATAGTAAATTTCTAGATAGGGCGTAGTTTCTATGATAATCTTTTTAGTATCGAGGACCGAGCTTTGCTCTGGAGTATAAAAGCATAAAAAAATAATTACAAAAGAAGAAATTAAAATAACATTCATAGTTCATACAGAAATTTTCTATCTAATTGAGTAAATTGAGATTAATTCCCAGAGAATGCAAAAATTTCCCTTACACAAGAGCCGGTTGCACAAAAGCTGGTTCAATTTCATTCTAAGCAGGAATTACTATTACGAAAGAAGAAATTGTAATAAAATTCATACAGAAATGTTCTATCTGATCACAGTGAATTGAGATTAATTCTCAGAGGAATGCAAGAATTTCTCTCACAAAGGCCCAGTTGCACAAAAGCCGGTTAAATTTTATTCCTGATTAATTTCACGTGAACCAAATCAGAGAAGACCATTTCAAAAAGATGGATCTACTGAAATTAATCAGGATTGAAAATAACCCGGTTTTTCTTCAACCGGCACTAAGTAACTGATTGAATGATTACAGAAGTTCACCATAATTTTGACACAGTCTCACACACATGAACTCACTCCCTCACTTCCATCATCAAGAGATAACGAAATAATAAAATTATTATCAGCAGTTTTCCAACGATGAATAATAATTATCCTTTTAATGTCTTTCAGCGAGTTTTCCCAGGGATGAGACCTAGTGAAATCGAAACTTTATATCATAAAGCTACTATGTTCTGAATCTCGTGAGAATCGTTAGAGCCGTTTTCGAGATCCGGTGGAATACAAACATCTAAACATCCAAGCATCTAAACATCTAAACATATAAACAGATATTGCTAGTTTAATAGTATAGGATTTCCCCATTTCTATAATATTGGAAACGCTTTTCCTTGACAGAATGAAACATTCTCGAATAATTCAAAATAGCTGGAACCTTAGAATATTTTCTCTTTGTTTTATTCTGTAACCAATTCTATATGTTTCCGAAATTTAATTTAAACTTGGACTACGCTACGCCCCGATTTGGGAAGCCGATTTTCTGGCTCCAGCTCTTCTAAGTCTAAAACCATAGAGAAACAATAGCGTAAGTAGATATCCCATGGTATAGGGCGTTTATGTCGCAACTTTTACTGTTATTTCAAGCTGATTACTGTCGATTATTGTCGATTTTTACGGTTTTGGCCGGGTGAGAGTGTATGAACGGCATAATATGAGAGACTACCAGCGTCATAAAGCTTCACAGGAAAGAACTACGTGGACTATCAGCTTGAGATGACAGTAAAAGTTGCGACATAAACGCCCCATATCATGGGATATCTACTTAAGCTATTGTTTCTCTATGCTAAAACTTAGCTAAATCCCGAGCTAGGAAACCGGTCCTTGAACCGGGAACGTGAACCTCATGATAGTGTATTATTTTTCCTACAGTTACGTTGAAAAGTGGCCATTGCTGCACTGATTACAGAACGCAAAGAATCACTTTTCCGCTCTAGTGCGGGAAAAATTTTTCTGCACTCCAGATTTGCAACATGGCAACGCAAAATACTTAGTAGGTTATATGGAGCAACAGTGCAGCAAAATCAAAATGAAGTTGGTAACAGTGACTGCTGTGGCTGCTATAGTGAGCAGAGGTGCAACCAAGCACAACGCGCTAATTATTACATTATATATTATAACCAAGGACAACGAGGACTTAAGGATTTCAGGATTAAGGTTTTTATCAATAATAAAATTACACAGAAAAACATTTGATGCATTTCAGGCAATTTTACCCATAATTACCCACTTTTCATATTCAATGGTAACTGTAGGAAAAACTTAATGTGAAATACGTGCGCAAGTTCCTCTGCTGCACTCAAGAAACCATTCCGCCCTCGCCTACGGTTCGGGCGTAAACGTTTCTTTCGGTGCAGCAAAGTGTCACTTTGCGCACTAGTTGCACAAATAACTATTTCAATTCATATTGCACCACATTTATAACAAAAATGGTTATTTTTACAGTTTCAAAAAGGAGGCAGTTCGATTTTTTAGAAATTGGAAGAATAAACTGATGGAATGGTTCAGATGGATTATAAGGAAGATTGGTGCCGCAGTGGAAACGGTGGCAAGAGCCGTTGGTATCGAATAAGTCAGCTCCAATATTATTTCGATCACAAAATCGAAATTCAAATTCAAAATCAAAAATAGAGTTTTCAGTGGAATTCGATTCCAAACCCCCAGCATTCTTTATAACTTTATTCCTTTCCATTAAAAAAACACTGTCAGTGTAGAGTGAATTTCATTATATTATCCGTGATTTGAAGACTTATTATTATTATTATTATTATTATCATTATTATTATTATCATTATTATTATTATTATTATTATTATTATTATTTTATTATTATTATTATATTATTATTATTATTATATTATTATTATTATTTTATTATTATTATTATATTCAAGACTTGAATTTGTCTCACTGTGACTCGACCCTGCTATAAATAACTATCACCGTTTTTGAAGAAGAAGAAGAAGAAGAAGAAGAAGAAGAAGAAGAAGAAGAAGAAGAAGAAGAAAATTTTGCCTTCAAGTCAGTCAGTTCTCAATTTTATGCAGGGTTGAGATATTCTCTCACATTACTGTATTTCCGTTAGCGATGGAAAATACACTGGTATTTGGGTATATTTCAAATTGCATTTCCCTTTCTCACGGAGTCATGCTCTGTCTCCGTCGTCTCTGTGGTGGCAGGGGATCATAATGCATGGAAACCAATCAAGCGGTTCCAATCAAGCGGCGGCCACACAATCACATTAAAATCTAGAGGTAGCCTCAGGACTCAAGGGCCCAAAAATAACGTGTTTGTTAAATTTGTTGAATTTTATTGAATTTGTTGAAATGTATTATTTTCCGCCGTGAATTATTATAATGTTGAAGTAGTCTATAATCAATAAGTGGAATAGAATATGTTTATGTATATGAGTAGTTGGAGTAGGGGAATGTTTATTGAAAATATTACAATAAATGAATATAGAGTACATATTTAAAATATCGAATATTATATATTATAGAGTCAACAATAGTGTAGTGAAAATTCCAATAGTGATGGATTTATAATTTAACCTTCCGGCAGTCGCGCTGTGCTAAAAAGTACAACAGTGTCAGTTTTTTTGCTGCACAAAACTATTGAATGGAGTGGTGTCAGTGAATGAGTCACCTATGCATTCCAAAACTTTCCCCCATCACTCCACTGAGTTGCAGTATCAACCGAGCAATGGTTCAGTCTTTAGGTGCCATTTAGTCGCCACAGTGCATAAGATAGGAACGAACGAAGGTTGTGCATAAGATAGGGAAAGTATAGGATACGGGGACTGTAAACGAACCAATAACACACCAATAACACAGAATTGATGGCTTAGCTTGATGTACCTCATTGGGCTATGAAATGGTAATCATCCAAATTTTCATAGGCGTAAAATAGTCCAAGAAGATGGAAAAAGTAATTATACAATTAATTAATACTGTATACGGGGACTGTAAACGAACCAGGCTTTTCTTGATGTATCTTAAAATAATCCCAAGAAGATGGAAAAAGTAATTATACAATTAATTAATATGTTTTGACAGTAAACAGAGTACATAACACTTGGAAAATTAGATGTTGTACAAAGTACAACACGCGACTGCTCGTGTGATTGAGTAGGGCGCGACTTCCGGAAGGTTGAACGATGGTATGTGCCATTATAATATTTTGTACCTCATGTTAATAATCTCATATTGTTTTAGGAATAAGTGTGAGTTTCTTTACAAAATTTAAAATTTTCAATTATTAGTACAGTATTTCTCAGTTATCAGTGATGATTTAGTGAAGTATTCTTATTTAAATTGATTTTCAACTTTTCTAAATTTCAAATTCCTAGTTTATATATATTTTGGACTCAAAATTGGACAAATTTAATAAAGTCTTTTTGGAAAATTTCTATCTAAATTTAGGAAAGGAACATTTTTGGGCTTCACGCCTGTTGTTCCTTTCCCAATCATTCATAATAATTGAGAATGATAGTGTATGTTTCAATGTATACATAGATTAATTGATAAATATTGACCAAGTTCATTTATTATTTTATTTGTAGTAGTAAATTGGATGAAGTACACGCTACCGTCGTGAACAGTTGGACTTTCATATCAGAGTTATTTTACTATATTGTTTGAAGAGTTAAATCATTGTTAAAATATTACGTTAAACTGTCGGTCCCGGCTGAAGTATGACAGTCGTAAGGCCCATTGACGGCTTAAATTATATATTCAGGCGGTGGAACCTTCCCCAAAGGGACTCCCCACCAATAAAAGCCATACGAATCTACTTTTTTCATTGTTGAAATGTGTGTTATCAGCTAATAAAAATGTTCAAAAGTAATATGTTCTTTCTACCACTCAACCTCAATTGCTATTATAATAGAAGTATATAAACGTATTATTATTTACGGAAGTACCCATGAATCGAATTTTCAAGCAGAATTAGTTATTATTTGAAAAGTTATTAGGAGTTCATGAAGCATAAAGCTAATGTTTGATTGATTATAAAGCATATAAAATCTAGTGCGAATGATATTGGAGCAGCTCCACATCTCATAATATTATTATTCCTCATAAAATTATTTATTCTTCAATGATTCATACAATAAGTACATCATCAAAGATGATAGGGAGAGAAAAAATGAGGTAACCTTGTGCTATTCCTCTCCCAAATTTAGATAAGGTTACACATAGTCCCAAATAGGTTAAGTCTTGTAGTTGTTCACTTCACAAAATTTTCAGTCCTCTACATCTACTTTACATAAAAAAATACAAATTTATGACGTAGGCTTATCAGGTGTCGCTATTATCACAAAGAGAAAAACATCACTTGTTCAAATAATTGATAGTGACAAATGTCATGACAGTTTTAATCACTTAGTTCACATAATATAGGACTACAGGTTCTATCCCTCTTCAAACTTCAATGTGACATTGGAACCATGATTTGAAACGAATATTCCTGTAATCTATTCTACATTCTGATCATTTTTTTGTCTATTTGAATTTAAGAATGGAAATGAAACTAATCACTACTAATATATTGATTGCTATTGTGACCCTTGGTTCCATCATGTAAGTAGAAGATTACTAAATCATATTACTTAATCATATCGTAAAACTGATATAAATACAGGATGTATCAGAGAAACGGGAAATTTTGAAAGTTGAATAATTTCAAGAAAAACAAATCTTTAAATAAAGATTTTCATATCATTCAATAGTAAAAATAATGCCATTTCAGAATAAATAATAACGTACAAGTAAAACAAATCTTTGATTGAAGATTTTCATATCATTCAATAGTAAAATAATGTCATTTTAGAATAAATAATAACGTAGCATTCATTTTTTGAAGATGACATCTTGCAGGTGTATTCATTTTCTACACAAACATTCCTGTAGTCTCTTCATCACATTGTCCATGGTTTGACGTAGCATTACAACAGGAATTTGAAATCGCTTCTCGAATCTTAGCTTCCAATTCATCCGTTGTTGCAAAAATTAAAAGCCAAGATTCGAGAAGCGGTTTCAAATTCCAGTTGTAATGTTACGCCAAACCATGCATCGACAATGTGATGAAGAGACTACAGGAATGTTTGTGTGGAAAATGAATAGACCTGAAAGATGTCATCTTTAAAAAATGAATGCTACGTTATTATTTATTCTAAAATGGCATTATTTTACTATCGAATGGTACGAAAAACTTCTTTTAAAGATCAGTTTCAAAAAATAAATGTTACGGTATTATGAATATTGAAATGGCATTATTTTTACTATTGAATGATATGAAAAACGTTATTAAAAAGTTTTTTTTTACTTTAAATTATTTAACTTTCAAAATTTCCCGTTTCTCTGAAACCCCCTGTATATGGAACTCAAGGGGCAATTGAAGTCATCATTAAAGTACACAATTTTGAGTTGAACCATGAAGAAAAATAGCATAAGAAGATTATATCATTGTAGAGATTGTTCATCTTCCAAATTTCAAGCCGATATTCCGTAACTTGAGCCGATCATTGTGGAATACTGTCTATCATTATACTGTTTTACACTAAACTACTTCGTACTGTTTGCTTTATGAACTCACAGCTAGCGTACAAGTTTAACTTTGCTGGCTGGGGCCAAATCATTTATATCTATTAGACTATAATTTACATTTCTATTACGCATTTTGTATTGTGATGAATTTTTCAAATAGATCTCATGAAAAGAGAGAAAAATTGTGATTACCTTTTAAAATGAAAGAATTTGCTAAAGGAATAGTTAGCGACCGAGCGATAAAGCTTACTTATCAATAACTGTATATTTGATAAGAGTACCGTTCTGTACTGAATATTTTTCTAGGAAAATTATTCAATAAAATTATAATTATTTTGCGAATAAAGCACAAATTATTTATGAATCGCTCACCGATTTTGAGGTTACACTTGTTTACTATCGATCAGATGTTTTTAAAACAGTTCGAACGCAGCTGACTGATTCAAAGCATTGTCAAATATCATACCGGTTCTCATGCAAGGTAAAATATCATTCCTAAAAATTATAAAACTATCAACAAAGGATCAAGAATTTCAAATAAAAAAATAAAATGTATGTGTTATCGTTGAAATTATTTATTATTAAGAAATTGTATTATGCGTCGGGTCTTATTGTAACTAAATAGGTCATAGCATGAAATCTATTATTGATAAAATGGCAGAAATTAATTATAATAATCTCAAACCTAATAAAAATTGTACAAGAATATTAATTTATTAATAATTTAATTCAACTGAACCACATGGTAATTAAATCTCTTTGGTAGGTCTAAACCAATCACAGTGCATAGAAATAGCACCAAGACGGTGATCGTTTGAAAGCAACACATGTTAATCTATTATCAGACAACAACCCTGCCTTATCAGTTACACTAGCACATGTACATTGTATGAGAGGAACTATGTCTATAAGATTAAGCAGTTTTAAGAATTACATAAATTAAATATTATTGTAATTAAAGGAATTGTATTCTACTACTTGCCACTGACGTCATGTTTACGTCACAAGCGTTCTACCAATGGCAAATTTTTATGCAAATTATTACATCGAGATTCCGAGAAGCAAGGTCTAGCCTAAAAGCTTAGAAAAAGGAGCAGCACTTCCCTTTTGAAATCCTTACCGTGTAGATCTCTTTTTATAGTTACCAAAGACCTATTTGTAAAATTTCTTGTTCGATTTTTAAATGTTTTATTTGTGAGCCGATATTTTAGGCCAATCTATTTGTTATTTATAAATTTCTGTTTTCATCAATCGATAAATTTAAAAGCTTAAAGTAAACTATCCCTTAATTAATTCGGTGAAGGAGATATTTAAATTAAAATTCCCCACGTGCTGAAATTGAAGCCTGGATTGCCGCCGATCAAACGATTTTTGATCTAAAGAAGAAAACCACGACTACAAAGGAATTTCACGTGAGTTATAAGTCATAAGGGGCCCCAATCTACGCTTCGAAAATATTTCAGTGCAGAAAAACATAAATTTTTCTTCGTTAAATTATTGGCCACGCCGACAAGCGCTTTAGCAATTAAGAGTCTAGAATTTATTCATATTAAATTTATAAGAATTTGTAGTTGATTAACTATCCTCCGCTGCCAGAACCACGACCCCGAGCAATTTAAAAAAAAATATTTTATAATTCATTCTTTCACTATTTTTTCAAAAACGTTCAATTTTATCAATTGTAAAATTCTGTTGAATCACGCATGGTATCATGCAAGCACAAGAACATTTTTAACTCCTTCTGTTAATGCCAAATTATTATCAACCTGTAAATCAAATCCTGAATCTGCACTGTATGATTACATATTTTATTGTAATATATTTCAGTTTTGTTAATTCGCTTTCTGAGTTCGATTATTTCTAAGCCTGTCAATTATTGTTTCTGATACGTTCTATATCATCAAGAACCGATCGAATACGATCATTGAAATAATTGAATTAAGCTGGATATTGGAACAGGTCTAAGTGGATGTAGCGAGTGGGGTCAGATCAAGATATTTATTCTTTGTCCTTACCTGCTCATATATCAGCTTTTATCTGTTACCTACCTCGACTTAGGAGCGAACACATCAATTGCACAGCAGTGGCAGCCATAGATCATAGAAATTCCTACAATAGAGCTTAAACCCGACAAGACTCTGATCTCGAAATATATTCTGAACGATATTTGGTTCAAATACCGTATTTTAATCCTTCAGAACTTATTAGAGACGCAGTCCCGTAATTATCTACCTCGGGATTTTTGCTCGACCTGTATGATTTTGTATGCTCATTCTTCACAGGTAATATTTTAAGGTATCCGTATTCAGTGTTTAGCGATCGCTACACTACTTATAAAAAATTTTCATCATTATACAATTTGTCATTAGAGGAATCAAGGGTGAGCGAGCGTTTAGGCCTCCCGCGATTCCGACAATTGTATTGAGTCTTGTAGTGAGTCAATCAGTCTGGTGTTCACTCAGCGTCCACGCACGCAATTACAAATTCATAGCCGCTACACCATTGACTTAGTACAAGATTCACCCTACATGTGTTGTCCTATCCTTGGAGGTGAGAGTGACTCCCCCAGGAAGAGCTCCACAGTATGTATCATTCATGTTTTGTAACTATGTAATTTTGGCGAAATAAACATTCTTATTCTTATTCTTATTCTTATTCTTTTGGCCGGGTTGGAGTGTAAGTAGAACGGCACAGTTTAAGAGTCGATCAGGATCATTATAGCTTCACAAGAAAGAGCTGCTAGAGAGAGGGAGAAGGAAGAATGGAAGGGAAAGAGGGAAGAAGAGAGAAAGTTTTCGTCAACTCAACCTGAATACTGTCGAAAACTATCAGTTATTACTGTTTTGGCCAGAACGGCACAGTGTGGGAGACTATAGGCGTTACAATATAGCTTCACGAAATACAGTAGAGTGATCAAGAAGCTCCTCCGCAGTGAACTATAAACTAAAAAAAACACTCAAAAACAAGTATTTATAACAATAGCAAGGTTTTAATTTATTGAATTTACGTGTTCATTCATTGCTGTAGAAGGGGGGGGGGAAGTGGGAGTAACTTTTCGAACGGGTTTCTAAACAGAACACAATCTTCAGCTAAAACAGAACGCAGGTACTGCGGAGAGACTTTTCGATTGCCCGGTAGAACTACTAGGATTATCGGCTCGAGGTAAATGTGAAATTTGAAACATAAACGCCCTATACCAAGAGATTTATCTTCTTAGATATATTTTCTCTATGGTTGAACACAGGATAAAAGCCTTGAAAAATATTTAGACATTTGAATCAAGAACCAAAATTCCATATAAACCCTGGAGTTCAATATATACCCGTGTGTCGATAATAATCTTAACCCTACTATAACGTTGTGTAGTAAACAATACAAACTTCAACTTAAACACGTTAGCTATACATTTAAAACATCTCCAGCTCAAAACATGGTATTTCTGAAAATTTAGAGAGGAAGGAGCAACTAAATAAATAAATAAATGTTGAGTCTGTTTTTCTCTCCTCATCGTGTACCAAGTTACGCATGTACCAATAAATAAACAAAGAACTTTTGACAATTTCTTAGTCTTTTTCATTTAATATGAATAATTACCACAGTATCAACTTCTCAACTACACAAAAAGTGGAAACCTAAGAACTAATTGATTTATTGTTTAATGGATAGAATTATTATTTATCGAAAAATGAATAAATCATCCTCACAAAGTACAACCTTATCTTATCACTAATCTTCTGTGAATAGAGGGCCGGCCATCTCTGTCTGTGAGGACAAATATTTTTTTGATATTCTTTAATTATCGAAAAATCGACCAAAATTATTGCTAGCATTCATAACCAAGTTGATTCAAACTGTCATTGAAAGTTTTGATATTCTTGAATTATCGAAAAATCGGCCAAAATTATTGCTAGCATGCATAGCCAAGTTGATTCAAACTGTCATTGAAAGTTTTGATATTCTTGAATTATCGAAAAATCGACCAAAATTATTGCTATCATTCATAACCAAGTTGATTCAAACTTTCAGTGAAAGATTGTGGTTTGTAATGAGGGTAGCTTATTCTGCCCCTTCATATTTTGCTAATTCTGTGCAAACTAAGTGTGCGGGTGAATGAGGGTCAATTTGATAAGCGTGTGGCCTACACAGCTCCTTCATAATTATATTTTGGGCTTGTAGTTCTATATTTTCAAGGATATTTTGTAATTATTTTGAGTGAATAAATTTGAATTTAAAATTGGAAATGAATTGAATTAATTCGGCCATCGACTTAATCATACCTATTATTGAACCGATATAGTAATGTATGATTAAGTGGATGGACGAATTAAATTCAATTCATTTCTAATTTCAAATTAAAATTTATTCACTCAAAACATTCAAAAAAATATAGAACGACAAGTTTGGAAGTGAACAGGACGATACTAGACCTACTTACAAGAAGTTAGTGACTGAACTTTGTTCGCGAATAGGAGTCAGATACTAAGGCCCGGTTGCACAAAAGCCGGATAAATTTCAACTGTGATTAATTTCACGAGAACCAATCAAAGAAGCCTTCTTCTTCGGTTAAATTTTAACCGTGATTAATTCCACGAGAACCAATCAGAGAAGCCGTTTTTTTAAAAAACCTTCTCTGATTAGTTCTCGTGAAATTAATAACGGTCAAAATTTAACCGGCTTTTGTGCAACCGGACCTAAGCGTTATAAATCGAACTATATATTTGAATAAATTATCATCCAATATAGATAAAGATGTAGTAGAAGTCATTTCTGTAGTTAATATTGTTAACTATACCTGAGTAGTAACATCACTGAATTTAATGCAGTACAGTATTATCAAGAAACCTCGATGATGGATTTTTGTATAAATTATAAATGGAGAGTCAAGATTAAATAATAATTTATCGATTCATACAATAAATATATCATCAAAATGATAGGGAGAGAGAAAATAAGGTAACCTTGTGCTATTCCTCTCCCAAATTTAGATAAGGTTACACATTGTCGGAGATAGGTTAAGTCTGGTCAACTTCACAAAATGTTTAGTCCTTAACTATACTCACAAAGTAGATTTTCAAATTTGGATGCTTCAAACACAAACATAGAAGGAATATTTCACATTATTTTCACTGAATTGGAAATATTCACATATTAAAGAAAATATCGGGGGACCGAGTTTTGCTCTGGAGTGTAAAAGCATAGAAAATTTTTAACAAAAGATTGAATTTATAGTTCCAGTCATACAATTTCCCAGTCGTACAATTATTTTTACAGTTATATGAGGAGGCACAACAGGCTTATGCCCAAAACTGTCTCTTTTCAAATTTATACTACAGTCCAAATCAAAATCTAGGTTAAGCTACTATATAATTCATCAAAAACAATTTATTCACATTACAAAAAACAAACACATCATCAATTGCAAATAGATAAACTGTACTATGAATTCGATTTAGAATGATATACTATGTTTTCTACAATATTTGTTGTAGACACAACAAACAGCTAACAGCATCTAGTTGCTATTTTGGACTTTCTGAAGTAAACATGTTTTCTAAAAAAAAGAGAAATAAACAAAAATAAGTTTTTCTTGCTGAATTCTTCTCGTGAGATCAGCTGGATGATCCCACACACATGCACTCGCTCACTCACTTCCATTACGGTATCGACAGAAAACAAAATTACCAGCTGTTTTTCCAAGGACGTATTTATCCTTCTTATGTCCTTCAGCGAGTTATCCCAGCGTTGAGACCTAGTGCAATCGAATTTTCATATTATTAACCTTCTTTGTTCCAAATTACGTGAGAATCGTTGGAGCCGTTTTCGAGATCCGGTCACATACAGATATAAATATAAACATAGAAACATCTAAAAATATAAACAAAATTGCTCGTTTAATAGTATAGGATAATTCAAAAGGAACAAGAAAAAACTTAATTCTAAAAGCACATCTTCCAATAAAATGAAGATTAAATAAATGAAAATGAAATAATATTGATTTATTTGCCATAACAATTTACAATCAGTACTCATATTAAAAATATAATAGATACTATAAATATAATACATGATTTTTTAAGTATGTAGTAATAGATAAATGCAGGCTATGAATATGGGCAAATTAATAATTTTCAATATCCTATTATATAAAGCGAGCAATTTCTGTATATTTATATTTAGTTATTTTATATCTGGTTATTTATTTTCAAAGTATCTCGAAAACGGCTCTAACGATTCTCAAGAAATTTGGTACATAGTAGGTTTATGATATAAAAATTCGATTGCACTAGGTCTCATTATTGAGAAAACTCGCTGAACGACATAAAAAGGATAAATACGTCCTTGGAAAACAGATGATAATTTTGTCGTCTCTCAATAACAGAAGATGCGTGTGCCTGTGTGGGAGAGAGACAGAATTATTTTCATCTGTGTAACATAATCAATCAGCGAGAAATTTTATCCAGCTAGACCATTTAATCGACTTTATCAACATAATCTGATTTGTTGACATGACAATCATGATAATCTTCCTAAACTAGAGTATATTATCATAATTTTCAAAGTTGATCATTATTTGACAATTTTTAAGTGATTAGTGAGTGTTATTTTGTTATTCAATTTGGTTTGTATATAACCTAAATTATATTTTTTTTCAAATGTTTGAACAAAGAATTAAACCTGAATTCAAGTGTATGGAATAACCTACTTTCTAGACTATTTATAGTGTATAAATCAGAATTCGGGAAAGAAACAGTTTTGGGCTGTGCCTGTTAGTTTAGTTAGTTAGTTAGTTAGTGCCCCCAATCATTTTAAAGAATCATTTATTTATTTATTTATTCGTTGATATAATTACAAATCATATGAATATGATCGGGATAGAACAACAGGCATTGCCCAAAACTATTCTGTTCCCAAATTATGTTCGGTTTATCAAAAGTGAATGAATAAATAACGAGCAAAGCTCGGTGCCCCGACATTGATTTATAATTTGAGACAAAATTAGGAAATTGAAGAAGTTCTGGTCAATGGCCTGTTCTTTCTTTTCCGACTATTTTATTGTTTGCTGTATCCATCAAATTAATAAATACTCAATACAGTTCATCACTTTTCTGATCAGAGAGTACACAGATTGCACGACTAATGTAGGAACAGTTTCGAAAAGGAAGACATTTTTCTCAGCACTGAGGAAACCTTTTTCACGGAAGAAGAAGGAAGTCACTCCAGAAAAAAGGAATGAGCAGGAGAAAATCAATTTTATCCTGGAAAATGATGAAATAATAGGGTTGGAACTCAATAAGGATTTGGATGATTATTATCAGGATGCCCAGCAAGAACTCGATGCATCTCCTTCGTCATCATCATCAATGATCAAAGGAGCAGAGCTTAGAGTGGGACAGAGATGGGAGGAAGTCATTCAAACAAACGCAAAAGTGTTGTGAGTAAAATTATCTATAGTATAACTAGTAGTTCTGTGAACAGTTGACCTCGCGCTCAGTAAGCTACATTGACCTGTTGTTATGTTTTCTCAAAAATTAGTGAATAATTTATCAATTTAAAATGTCTAGAAAAATCATAAATAAACATAGAACCTACTGTCCTATTGTACCGTGACGTGTCGTCCCGGAATGTGAGTGTGAGCGCTGTTATCAGGTCTGGCTGCAACTGTCTACAACGTTGATGGAAAGATACATTTTCAAGAAGTTCTATGTTTTTGAACGGGTTGTGATATAGTCCACTAAACCGCTGATTTATGATGAATACCGTAATTATTCTAAAGGTGCGTACAGATATACGCGCCGCGAACATGAGCAATTCACTTTTAATCAGCTGACTAAATCTGTATTTTCACAGAAACGGTAAGATACAGATATAAAAAGCTTGGCATCAGCTGATAAAAAGTGAATTGCTCATGTTCGCGGCGCGTATATCGGTACGCACCTTTAAGTCTGATTTTGACGGTAATATTGGCGTTCAAAGGAGACTCCTATTCTTTTTGTGTTATCATTAGAATACAAAATTTCAAAAAACTGTATGTAAACGTCGACGCGAAATTCAAAAAGGAACATACCTGTCAAATTTCATGAAATTCATTGCTGCGTTTCGCTGTAAATGCGGAACATATGAAAATAAATATAAACAAAAATATAAACATAAAGAGAAATGCAACACCGTCGACTTGAATCTTAGACCTCACTTCGCTCAGTCAATGAAAGAAAGTACTGGCTTATACACGTACAGGATAGGAGAATAATTATTATGTTTGACGCATCATCACGTCTGAATTACTGGACCGATTAACTTGAAATTCTGCATATAGATTGAATAATTTGTTAATTAATAATCCTACATTGTTGAGAATCGATCTGGCAACGTTGCATAGCTAGAGAAGGATAGCGCTATCTGCTTTGTCAAATGATAGACAAGGATAGCAACACCAATGTTAATCAAATTCAAACCTTAATTAATTAGTTAATCAAACCTTAATTAAACTGAGGATGGTTAGCGGCCTATTTATTCTTCAAGATTTCAGTAGGCCAAGTTCTTAATTGAACCCTTTCGGAACATGTGTTTCCTACAACTAGTATACAATAAAAATGTATCTGTTTTCCATCTTCCAATATCATTTTGATGGAAAGTGCTTGCTGTTTGAATAATTATACAAATAAACGGAGAAATACAGCTATTGAAAGAATTAGGTGGGTGAGTGGTGCCCTGTTCACCAAAAGGAAAATATATTACGTAGATAGCCTAAAGATGATATTGTCGGAGTCATAGAGTCAGATTCAAAATAGTGACTTCTAGATATCGATCTTCCGAGATTGCGCTTGACAGGAGACTGAAAGATGCTGGGGTTGAAACTAAAAGAGCCTCAACCCAAGTACAGTCGAACCTCTCTATAACGAACCTCCACTTAACGAAATCCTCTACACAACGAATTTTTACCTGGTCCCATGACATTAATTTCAGAGTTTTTGCTACTTATTTACCTCTACTTAACGAATTCGGACCTCTCAACAACAAAGTTTCCTCTTGACTTCAACAAACAAAGTGTAGTGTTTATAGGAAGCAAACGGTCATTTTCAAGGAATTCTTCAGTTTCAGCAGGAAGGTCAATAGACTAAAAATAATGGCAATTCAGGTAGGAAGAAGATTTTTAATTGTTATATTAATATTGGCCTAATAGGTACCATATCTACGTTCGCGATGATATGTTTTATGTACCATATTCATTTATTTACCGCCGTGATACGATATTATAAGATCCATAGGATCGTGGCAGTTTTCTTGACAGAACCTCTCAATAACGAATACCTATCGGCAGCGAATTTTTTCTCGGGATAATCGACTTCGTTATACAGAGGTTCGACTGAAAATATTTATGTTGTATAGAAGTAGAGATGAATGAATAATTATTATAAATTCAAAATTAATACGACTAGGCTCTGAGTAGATTTTTGCCCACACCTGTCTCTATCAGAGTTCCCAGTGTCGCTCTGGGCCGGCTAAACTCAGTCGGCGACTGGGGAGGGCCGCGGCAGGGGACGGGAGTCTCGGTGGGGCGTCCGTCAACCACCCTCGCTCGGGTTGGGGGTTGAAACAGGGCTTTGAGTGCTTTGGAGGAATGTTCCCTCTTTTAGGAAAGAGGGGCCGTGCTTTCGCACTGCCAAACAGGGTTGGTCGCGGAAAGAAGGGAACAGGAACCTTGCAGTGTTAGTCGTGAGAAGGGCTTCGTGTCGGGACTAAGTCCTAGTCCTCGGGCACCGGGTGTCTTCCCGGGGTCCGGGTTGGTTGCGGGGCCCTGGTAAAGGCTTTCCCTGGCCTTCCCAGAGGTCCTCTTGTGATCCCGCACTAGACGAGTGCGCTGCGGCGGCCAGTACTCTAGACTTTCCTAAGTCCTACTGGCCGGGCACTAGCTGTCCTCCCGGGGTCCGGATCGGCCGCGGAGTTGCGGGAAAGGCTTTTCCTGGCCTTCCTAGACGCCCTCTTGCGATCCCGCACTGGACCAGCACGCTGTGGCGGCCAGCACTCTAGACTCTCCTAAGTCCTACTGGCCGGGCACTAGCTGTCCTCCTGGGGACCGGATCGTCCGCGGAGTTGCGGGAAAGGCTTTTCCTGGCCTTCCTAGACGTCCTCTTGCGATCCCGCACTGGACCAGCACGCTGCGGCGGCCAGCACTCTGGACTTTCCTAAGTCCTACTGGCCGGGCACTAGCTGTCCTCCTGGGGTCCGGATCGTCCGCGGAGTTGCGGGAAAGGCTTTTCCTGGCCTTCCTAGACGTCCTCTTGCGATCCCGCACTGGACCAGCACGCTGCGGCGGCCAGCACTCTGGACTTTCCTAAGTCCTACTGGCCGGGCACTAGCTGTCCTCCTGGGGTTCGGATCGTCCGCGGAGTTGCGGGAAAGGCTTTTCCTGGCCTTCCTAGACGTCCTCTTGCGATCCCGCACTGGACCAGCACGCTGCGGCGGCCAGCACTCTGGACTTTCCTAAGTCCTACTGGCCGGGCACTAGCTGTCCTCCTGGGGTCCGGATCGTCCGCGGAGTTGCGGGAAAGGCTTTTCCTGGCCTTCCTAGACGTCCTCTTGCGATCCCGCACTGGACCAGCACGCTGCGGCGGCCAGCACTCTGGACTTTCCTAAGTCCTACTGGCCGGGCACTAGCTGTCCTCCTGGGGTCCGGATCGTCCGCGGAGTTGCGGGAAAGGCTTTTCCTGGCCTTCCTAGACGTCCTCTTTCGGTCCCGCACTGGACCAGCACGCTGCGGCGGCCAGCACTCTGGACTTTCCTAAGTCCTACTGGCCGGGCATTAGCTGTCCTCCTGGGGTCCGGATCGTCCGCGGAGTTGCGGGAAAGGTCTTTCCTGACCTTCCTGGATGTCCTATCTCGCCTCGATGCCCCACTGGTGGCCTACCAATGGGGAGTCAGGTTTCGACCAAACCTGACGTGTTGTCGTTGGTCGAAACTGGCAACCCGTCGTCCAGACAGGTTAAGTGTCGTTTAACACTCGCCCCAAACGAGTGTAGAGCAGTGGAGTTCACTGTGTGAGAGGCTAATCAACTTTAGCCTCGACACAACTCCCGGTCGCAGAAGAAATCGGAGGTCACGTAGTACGGGTGTACTGTGACGTTGCTAGCTGCTCGCTGCTTCCTTCTCACCTCTCTCGACCGCTCGACTTGGCTCTCCGAACTCGACTCCCTCTTGCTGGCCTTTCTCGAGCCTCCCTCAGTGACCGAGAGGGAGGGGAGAGAGGATGCGCAGCAACGCTGAGCGGTAGGCCAGTGGCTGGCTTGAACGTTGACCCCTCAGATTCTATGAAAGATAGCCGAGCGTCGAATAAATGAGCCCTAAATTCAATGCCTTTCTCTCTAGTTACGATATACATCGTGACACACTGTTCCTACTAAGGGAAGGGGGGGGAAAAGAGAGGGGAAGGAGAGGGGGGGGTGAGGATGGAAGGGGTAACGGCAGACAGAAGGTCCCAAATGCCTGAGTACATTCTGCCGCCTCTCCGTCGGTCAACGCAGACCGAACATAAACTGGGCGCCAGGTTGGTTCCTCGCCAACCGGTGGTGATGCGTCGGCACCATCCGAAGAAATGAGCAAGCTACCCGGCCAGATCCTAGGCCTAGCTTCAGAGAAGAACTTGAAGATCTGCGCCGTGCTTTCGCACTGCGTTGAGACGCCGTGTTCGCACACTGCAAGAGACCGCCGTGTTTGCACACTGCAAGAGGCCGCCGTGCTTCCGCACTGCGATGGGGGACGCCGTGCTTTCGCACTGCAAGAAACGCCGTGCTTTCGCACTGCAAGGACCGCCGTGCTTCCGCACTGCAATGGGGGACGCCGTGTTTGCACACTGCAAGAGGCCGCCGTGCTTCCGCACTGCGATGGGGATGCCGTGCTTTCGCACTGCAAGAAACGCCGTGCTTTCGCACTGCAAAGGACCGCCGTGCTTCCGCACTGCGATGGGGGACGCCGTGCTTCGCACTGCAAGAAACGCCGTGCTTTCGCACTGCAAAGGACCGCCGTGCTTCCGCACTGCAATGGGGGACGCCGTGTTTGCACACTGCAAAAGGCCGCCGTGCTTCCGCACTGCGATGGGGGGACGCCGTGCTTTCGCACTGCAAGAAACGCCGTGCTTTCGCACTGCAAAAATAAGGACGCGGTGCTTTCGCACTGCAAAGGAATGCCGTGCTTTCGCACTGCCCGGGGCGCCGTGCTTCCGCACTGCCAGGAACACCATGCTTTCGCATCGCGAAAAGGACGCCGTGCTCCCGCACTGCAGAGTTGCCGTGTTTTCACACTGCCGAGGACGCCGTGCTTCCGCACTGCAGATGAGAGCGCCGTGCTCTCGCACTGCCAGGAAGGGCGGGTAACGCAGAAGAAATCGGAGGTCACGTAGTACGGGTGTACTGTGACGTTGCTAGCTGCTCGCTGCTTCCTTCTCACCTCTCTCGACCGCTCGACTTGGCTCTCCGAACTCGACTCCCTCTTGCTGGCCTTTCTCGAGCCTCCCTCAGTGACCGAGAGGGAGGGGAGAGAGGATGCGCAGCAACGCTGAGCGGTAGGCCAGTGGCTGGCTTGAACGTTGACCCCTCAGATTCTATGAAAGATAGCCGAGCGTCGAATAAATGAGCCCTAAATTCAATGCCTTTCTCTCTAGTTACGATATACATCGTGACACACTGTTCCTACTAAGGGAAGGGGGGGGAAAAGAGAGGGAAGGAGAGGGGGGGGTGAGGATGGAAGGGGTAACGGCAGACAGAAGGTCCCAAATGCCTGAGTACATTCTGCCGCCTCTCCGTCGGTCAACGCAGACCGAACATAAACTGGGCGCCAGGTTGGTTCCTCGCCAACCGTGGTGATGCGCGGCACCATCCGAAGAAATGAGCAAGCTACCCGGCCAGATCCTAGGCCTAGCTTCAGAGAAGAACTTGAAGATCTGCGCCGTGCTTTCGCACTGCGTTGAGACGCCGTGTTCGCACACTGCAAGAGACCGCCGTGTTTGCACACTGCAGAGGCCGCCGTGCTTCCGCACTGCGATGGGGGACGCCGTGCTTTCGCACTGCAAGAAACGCCGTGCTTTCGCACTGCAAGGACCGCCGTGCTTCCGCACTGCAATGGGGGACGCCGTGTTTGCACACTGCAAGAGGCCGCCGTGCTTCCGCACTGCGATGGGGGATGCCGTGCTTTCGCACTGCAAGAAACGCCGTGCTTTCGCACTGCAAAGGACCGCCGTGCTTCCGCACTGCGATGGGGGACGCCGTGCTTCGCACTGCAAGAACGCCGTGCTTTCGCACTGCAAAGGACCGCCGTGCTTCCGCACTGCAATGGGGGACGCCGTGTTTGCACACTGCAAAAGGCCGCCGTGCTTCCGCACTGCGAGGGGGACGCGTGCTTTCGCACTGCAAGAAACGCCGTGCTTTCGCACTGCAAAAATAAGGACGCGGTGCTTTCGCACTGCAAAAGGAATGCCGTGCTTTCGCACTGCCCGGGGCGCCGTGCTTCCGCACTGCCAGGAACACCATGCTTTCGCATCGCGAAAAGGACGCCGTGCTCCCGCACTGCAGAGTTGCCGTGTTTTCACACTGCCGAGGACGCCGTGCTTCCGCACTGCAGATGAGAGCGCCGTGCTCTCGCACTGCCAGGAAGGGCGGGTAACACAAAAAAAACGAGGTGGACACACCTCAGACAGGTTCTGAGAACCTAAGTAGCATTGCAAGGGAAACGCCGTGCTCCGCACTGCAAAGAGTCGCCGTGCTCTCGCACTGCAAAAATAAGGACGCGGTGCTTTCGCACTGCCGAGTCGCCGTGCTTCCGCACTGCCCAGGACGCCGTGCTTCCGCACTGCAGGTGAGAGCGCCGTGCTTTCGCACTGCCGGGGAGCGCCGTGTCACACTTGCAGGACACTGCCGGGAAGTGTCGTGCTTCGCACTGTACATAAATGGACGCCGTGCTTTCGCACTGCCGAGTCGCCGTGTTTTCACACTGCAGAAGGACGCCGTGCTGTCGCACTGCAGGTAAGAGCGCCGTGCTCTCGCACTGCCAGGAGGGACAACACAGGGTACACAAAACACACAAAAAACACAGAACACAAAAAACACAGAAACACAAAAACACAGAAACACACAAACACAGAAACAAATCGCAGGGCTTCGCCCTGCGGGCCGTGCTTGCGCACTGCGTGCCGTGTTTTCACACTGCCGCGGTGTTCCCACCGCGAAGGTGTGCGTCCGCGTAATGACAATCCAGACACTCACTGACCGATGTGTCATGCTTGCGCACGACGTTCGGACGAGCTCGCAATGGCTGCGTGTTCCCACACTGCCTTGGTCAAGCTCGCGCACTACCTTTGCCGGGCTTTCGCCCTGCGGGCCGGGCTTTCGCCCTGCATGCCGTGCTTGCGCACTGCGATGGGGGACGCCGTGCTTTCGCACTGCAAGAAGCGCCGTGCTTTCGCACTGCAAAAATAAGGACGGGTGCTTTCGCACTGCCAAAGGAATGCCGTGCTTTCGCACTGCCCGGAGCGCCGTGTTTCCACACTGCAGGAACGCTATGCTTTCGCATCGCGAAAAGGACGCCGTGCTCCCGCACTGCAGAGTGCCGTGTTTCCACACTGCCGGGGACGCCGTGCTTCCGCACTGCAGATGAGAGTCGCGGTGCTCTCGCACTGCCAGGAAGGGCGGGTAACACACAAAAAAAAAACAAGGTGAACAACACCTCAGACAGGCTGAGAACCTAAATAACATTGCAAGGGAAACGCCGTGCTTCCGCACTGCAATGAGTCGCCGTGCTCCGCACTGCAAAAATAAGGACGCGGTGCTTGCGCACTGCAAAAGGAACGCCGTGCTTTCGCACTGCCCGGGGCGCCGTGTTTCCACACTGCCAGGAATGCTATGCTTTCGCATCGCGAAAAAGGACGCCGTGCTCCCGCACTGCAGAGTTGCCGTGTTTCCACACTGCCGAGGACGCCGTGCTTCCGCACTGCAGATGAGAATCGCGGTGCTCTCGCACTGCCAGGAGGGGCGGGTAACACAAAAAAACGAGGTGAACAACACCTCAGACAGGTTCTGGGAACCCAAATAACATTGCAAGGGAAACGCCGTGCTTCCGCACTGCAATGAGTCGCCATGCTTGCGCACTGCATGTGCCGGGCTTTCGCCCTGCATGGCCGTGTTTTCACACTGCCTTGCTTCGCCGTGCTTGCGCACTGCATGTGCCGGGCTTTCGCCCTGCATGGCCGTGTTTTCACACTGCCTTGCTTCGCCGTGCTTGCGCACTGCATGTGCCGGCTTTCGCCCTGCATGGCCGTGTTTTCACACTGCCTTGCTTCGCCGTGCTTGCGCACTGCATGTGCCGGGCTTTCGCCCTGCATGGCCGTGTTTTCACACTGCCTTGCTTCGCCGTGCTTGCGCACTGCATGTGCCGGGCTTTCGCCCTGCATGGCCGTGTTTTCACACTGCCTTGCTTCGCCGTGCTTGCGCACTGCATGTGCCGGGCTTTCGCCCTGCATGGCCGTGTTTTCACACTGCCTTGCTTCGCCGTGCTTGCGCACTGCATGTGCCGGGCTTTCGCCCTGCATGGCCGTGTTTTCACACTGCCTTGCTTCGCCGTGCTTGCGCACTGCATGTGCGGGCTTTCGCCCTGCATGGCCGTGTTTTCACACTGCCTTTGGTCCGTGACTACTCACCTACGGCTTGACCCAAGCCCGTTGACCGTCCGGGAGGCGCACTCGGATCCTGGACGGCCGGCGAGGGCGCCTTCCGGGGCGGAAAGATTGGTGGGTAACTTCCTCACCGAAGGCCGATCCCCAATGGTGATTAGGGCGAGGCCTCGTCCGCAGTCGGTGGTGGACAGGCGAACTGCGGCGGCAATGATGAGTCTTCCTCTTCTTCCTCCGAGGAGAGTTCGAAGACCTCGGATTCGGCTGGGTGGACGGCAGCGGCGGGACGGGGAGGTGACGATGGCTGGCTGCTGATAACCGGGAAACAGCTGGGCCCCCTGGAAGTTCGCGGGTTCGGT